>NC_140169.1:12948819-13253819 GCF_963971535.1 Notolepis coatsorum
TCCCCAAACACACACACACACACTCTTGCTCATCTAAAGGCCGATTACCATCTGTCCTCTATTCTTTCCTGACTAATTTGAGCTTTTCACACTGAGCCAATCTATCAACTGACCATGTCTGTCTCTGTCTGTCTCTCTGCCTGCCTTGGAGTTGAGATCTATGACTGAGATTTGTACTGTTTGTCACGGTTCAGGATCACATGTAAATTAGGCTAATTACTTTCCTCTCCTTCTTTTCTGTACACATCATCGTCCTCTCCTTCCCCTCTCTGTGCCTCCTCTCCTCTCCTCCCCTCTCCTCTTATCTCCTCTCATCTGTTATTTCTACTCTCCTCTCTCCCTCCTCTGTGCCTCCTCTCCTCTCCCACCTCCCCTCTCCTCTCATCTTCTCTCCTCTGTTCTGTTTCTACTCTACTCTCCTCTCCCATCCCTCCTGTGCCTCTTCTCCTCTCCTCTCCTCCCCTCTCCTCTTATCTCCTCATCTGTTCTTTCTACTCTCCTCTCTCCCTCCTCTGTGCCTCCTCTCCCACCTCCCCTCTCCTCTCATCTTCTCTCCTCTTCTCTCCTCTGTTCTGTTTCTACTCTACTCTCCTCTCCCCTCCCTCCTGTGCCTCTTCTCCTCTCCTCCCCTCTTATCTCCTCTCCTTCCCCCTCCTCTTCTCTCCTCTCCTCTCCCCCTCCCCTCCTGTGCCTCTTCTCCTCTCCTTCCTCCCCTCTCATCTCCTCTCCCCCCTCTCCTCTCATCTCCTGTCATCTCCTCTCCTTCCCCCCTCTCCTCTCCTCTCCCCCCTCTCCTCTCCTCACCTCACCTCTCCTCTCCTCTCCTCTCCTTCCCCCCTCTCCTCTCTTCTCCTCTCCTCTCCTTCCTCTCCTCTCCTCTCCTCTCCTTCCCCCCTCTCCTCTCTTCTCCTCTCCTTCCTCCCCTTTCCTCTCCTTCCTCCCCTCTCCTCTCATCTCCTCCAGTACCCACCATGGCACCCAGCCCTCCTGATGCTGTAGACCGTTACCTGGAGGCTCCTGGAGATGACAACGAACACTCCGACTTCCAGAAGGCCAAGGAGAGTCTGGAGGCCAAACACCGCGAGAAGATGTCCCAGGTGTGTGTGTGTGTGTGTCTGTGTGTGTCTGTGTGTGTGTGTGTGTGTGTGCCATTCCATCGTACAATCATTTAAAAGAATAGGATCAAAACTGATGAGAAGTATACATACAGCATTGATACTTTCTGTAATGATATGAATGGGATTTAGCTTTTGATACACACATAACATTTGAGAAAATAAATGCAAAGATCTGATTTTGACATTAAAGGTGTGGTAGGCAACTTCAGATCAATGAGTGAGAGTGATCTTGCATGTCCAGCAGGAGTGAGTTGTTCATCACCTCTCAAGCCCCAAATAAAGGTTTCCCACAGACTGCCACAGACGGCCACGGACTGCCACAGACTGCCTCAGATGGCCACGGACTGCCACAGACTGCTTCAGACTGCCGCAGACTGCCTCAGACTGCCACAGACTGCCAGGCCATAAACACTTCAGGCCATAAACATCACTTGGCAGGCTAGAAACATCACTTGGCAGGCAGGCCAGAAACATCACTTCAGGCCAGAAACATCACTTGGCAGGCCAGAAACATCACTTGGCAGGCAGGCCAGAAACATCACTTGTCAGGCAGGCCAGAAACATCACTTGTCAGGCCAGAAACATCACTTGGCAGGCCAGAAACATCACTTCAGGCCAGAAACATCACTTCAGGCCAGAAACATCACTTGGCAGGTGAGAAACATCACTTGTCAGGCCAGAAACATCACTCCAGGCCAGAAACATCACTTGGCAGGTGAGAAACATCACTTGTCAGGCCAGAAACATCACTTGGCAGGCAGGCCAGAAACATCACTTGGCAGGCCAGAAACATCACTTCAGGCCAGAAACATCACTTGGCAGGCCATAAACATCACTTGTCAGGCCAGAAACATCACTTGTCAGGCCATAAACATCACTTGTCAGGCCAGAAACATCACTTAGCAGGCCAGAAACATCACTTCAGGCCATAAACATCACTTGGCAGGCCAGAAACATCACTTGGCAGGCAGGCCAGAAACATCACTTGGCAGGCCAGAAACATCACTTCAGGCCAGAAACATCACTTGGCAGACCATAAACATCACTTGTCAGGCCAGAAACATCACTTGTCAGGCCATAAACATCACTTGTCAGGCCAGAAACATCACTTAGCAGGCCAGAAACATCACTTCAGGCCATAAACATCACTTGGCAGGCCAGAAACACCACTTGGCAGGCCAGAAACATCACTTGGCAGGCCAGAAACATCACTTGTCAGGCCAGAAACATCACTTGTCAGGCCAGAAACATCACTTGTCAGGCCATAAACATCACTTGTCAGGCCAGAAACATCACTTGGCAGGCAGACCAGAAACATCACTTGGCAGGCAGGCCAGAAACATCACTTGGCAGGCAGACCAGAAACATCACATGGCAGGCCAGAAACATCACTTGGCAGGCCAGAAACATCACTTAAGGCCAGAAACATTACTTGTCAGGCCAGAAACATCACTTGTCAGGCAGGCCAGAAACATCACTTGTCAGGCAGGCCAGAAACATCACTTGGCAGGCCAGAAACATCACTTCAGGCCAGAAACATCACTTCAGGCCAGAAACAAACATCACTTCAGGCCAGAAACATCACTTGTCAGGCCAGAAACATCACTTGTCAGGCCAGAAACATCACTTAGCAGGCCAGAAACATCACTTCAGGCCATAAACATCACTTGGCAGGCCAGAAACACCACTTGGCAGGCCATAAACATCACTTGGCAGGCCAGAAACATCACTTGTCAGGCCAGAAACATCACTTGTCAGGCCATAAACATCACTTGTCAGGCCAGAAACATCACTTGGCAGGCAGACCAGAAACATCACTTGGCAGGCAGGCCAGAAACATCACTTGGCAGGCAGACCAGAAACATCACTTGGCAGGCCAGAAACATCACTTGGCAGGCAGACCAGAAACATCACTTCAGGCCAGAAACATTACTTGTCAGGCCAGAAACATCACTTGTCAGGCAGGCCAGAAACATCACTTGGCAGGCAGGCCAGAAACATCACTTGGCAGGCCAGAAACATCACTTCAGGCCAGAAACATCACTTCAGGCCAGAAACATCACTTGGCAGGCCAGAAACATCACTTCAGGCCAGAAACATCACTTGTCAGGCCAGAAACATCACTTCAGGCCAGAAACATCACTTGGCAGGCCAGAAACATCACTTGGCAGGCCAGAAACATCACTTAAGGCCAGAAACACCACTTGGCAGGCCAGAAACATCACTTGTCAGGCCAGAAACATCACTTCAGGCCAGAAACATCACTTGGCAGGCGAGAAACATCACTTGTCAGGCCAGAAACATCACTTGGCAGGCAGGCCAGAAACATCACTTGGCAGGCCAGAAACATCACTTCAGGCCAGAAACATCACTTGGCAGGCCATAAACATCACTTGTCAGGCCATAAACATCACTTGTCAGGCCATAAACATCACTTGTCAGGCCATAAACATCACTTGTCAGGCCAGAAACATCATTTGTCAGGCCAGAAACATCACTTAAGGCCAGAAACACCACTTGGCAGGCCAGAAACATCACTTGTCAGGCCAGAAACATCACTTCAGGCCAGAAACATCACTTGGCAGGCGAGAAACATCACTTGTCAGGCCAGAAACATCACTTGGCAGGCAGGCCAGAAACATCACTTGGCAGGCCAGAAACATCACTTCAGGCCAGAAACATCACTTGGCAGGCCATAAACATCACTTGTCAGGCCAGAAACATCACTTGTCAGGCCATAAACATCACTTGTCAGGCCATAAACATCACTTGGCAGGCCAGAAACATCACTTCAGGCCAGAAACATCACTTGGCAGGCCATAAACATCACTTGTCAGGCCAGAAACATCACTTGTCAGGCCATAAACATCACTTGTCAGGCCATAAACATCACTTGTCAGGCCAGAAACATCATTTGTCAGGCCAGAAACATCACTTCAGGCCAGAAACATCACTTCAGGCCATAAACATCACTTGGCAGGCCAGAAACACCACTTGGCAGGCCAGAAACATCACTTCAGGCCAGAAACATCACTTCAGGCCATAAACATCACTTGTCAGGCCATAAACATCACTTGTCAGGCCAGAAACATCATTTGTCAGGCCAGAAACATCACTTCAGGCCAGAAACATCACTTCAGGCCAGAAACATCACTTGGCAGGCCAGAAACATCACTTGTCAGGCCAGAAACATCACTTGGCAGGCCAGAAACATCACTTGTCAGGCCAGAAACATCACTTGGCAGGCAGACCAGAAACATCACTTGGCAGGCAGGCCAGAAACATCACTTGGCAGGCAGACCAGAAACATCACTTGGCAGGCCAGAAACATCACTTGTCAGGCCAGAAACATCACTTGGCAGGCAGACCAGAAACATCACTTGGCAGGCAGGCCAGAAACATCACTTGGCAGGCAGACCAGAAACATCACTTGGCAGGCCAGAAACATCACTTGGCAGGCAGACCAGAAACATCACTTCAGGCCAGAAACATTACTTGTCAGGCCAGAAACATCACTTGTCAGGCAGGCCAGAAACATCACTTGGCAGGCAGGCCAGAAACATCACTTGGCAGGCCAGAAACATCACTTCAGGCCAGAAACATCACTTCAGGCCAGAAACATCACTTGGCAGGCCAGAAACATCACTTCAGGCCAGAAACATCACTTGTCAGGCCAGAAACATCACTTCAGGCCAGAAACATCACTTGGCAGGCCAGAAACATCACTTGGCAGGCCAGAAACATCACTTAAGGCCAGAAACACCACTTGGCAGGCCAGAAACATCACTTGTCAGGCCAGAAACATCACTTCAGGCCAGAAACATCACTTGGCAGGCGAGAAACATCACTTGTCAGGCCAGAAACATCACTTGGCAGGCAGGCCAGAAACATCACTTGGCAGGCCAGAAACATCACTTCAGGCCAGAAACATCACTTGGCAGGCCATAAACATCACTTGTCAGGCCATAAACATCACTTGTCAGGCCATAAACATCACTTGTCAGGCCATAAACATCACTTGTCAGGCCAGAAACATAATTTGTCAGGCCAGAAACATCACTTAAGGCCAGAAACACCACTTGGCAGGCCAGAAACATCACTTGTCAGGCCAGAAACATCACTTCAGGCCAGAAACATCACTTGGCAGGCGAGAAACATCACTTGTCAGGCCAGAAACATCACTTGGCAGGCAGGCCAGAAACATCACTTGGCAGGCCAGAAACATCACTTCAGGCCAGAAACATCACTTGGCAGGCCATAAACATCACTTGTCAGGCCAGAAACATCACTTGTCAGGCCATAAACATCACTTGTCAGGCCATAAACATCACTTGGCAGGCCAGAAACATCACTTCAGGCCAGAAACATCACTTGGCAGGCCATAAACATCACTTGTCAGGCCAGAAACATCACTTGTCAGGCCATAAACATCACTTGTCAGGCCATAAACATCACTTGTCAGGCCAGAAACATCATTTGTCAGGCCAGAAACATCACTTCAGGCCAGAAACATCACTTCAGGCCATAAACATCACTTGGCAGGCCAGAAACACCACTTGGCAGGCCAGAAACATCACTTCAGGCCAGAAACATCACTTCAGGCCATAAACATCACTTGTCAGGCCATAAACATCACTTGTCAGGCCAGAAACATCATTTGTCAGGCCAGAAACATCACTTCAGGCCAGAAACATCACTTCAGGCCAGAAACATCACTTGGCAGGCCAGAAACATCACTTGTCAGGCCAGAAACATCACTTGGCAGGCCAGAAACATCACTTGTCAGGCCAGAAACATCACTTGGCAGGCAGACCAGAAACATCACTTGGCAGGCAGGCCAGAAACATCACTTGGCAGGCAGACCAGAAACATCACTTGGCAGGCCAGAAACATCACTTGGCAGGCCAGAATCATCACTTCAGGCCAGAAACATTACTTGTCAGGCCAGAAACATCACTTGTCAGGCAGGCCAGAAACATCACTTGTCAGGCAGGCGAGAAACATCACTTGGCAGGCCAGAAACATCACTTCAGGCCAAACATCACTTGTCAGGCCAGAAACATCATTTGTCAGGCCAGAAACATCACTTCAGGCCAGAAACATCACTTCAGGCCAGAAACATCACTTGGCAGGCCAGAAACATCACTTGTCAGGCCAGAAACATCACTTGGCAGGCCAGAAACATCACTTGTCAGGCCAGAAACATCACTTGGCAGGCAGACCAGAAACATCACTTGGCAGGCAGGCCAGAAACATCACTTGGCAGGCAGACCAGAAACATCACTTGGCAGGCCAGAAACATCACTTGGCAGGCCAGAATCATCACTTCAGGCCAGAAACATTACTTGTCAGGCCAGAAACATCACTTGTCAGGCAGGCCAGAAACATCACTTGTCAGGCAGGCGAGAAACATCACTTGGCAGGCCAGAAACATCACTTCAGGCCAGAAACATCACTTCAGGCCAGAAACATCACTTGGCAGGCCATAGACATCACTTCAGGCCAGAAACATCAATTGTCAGGCCAGAAACATCACTTCAGGCCAAAAACACCACTTGGCAGGCCAGAAACACCACTTTGCAGGCAGGCCAGAAACACCAATTGGCAGGCCAAGAAAGCATTGATTGGTTGAATCTTGAATGAATATACAAATATATGAAATATGTTGTGATATTGGAGATCATTTTGAGGACTAGTGAGAGAAAAGGCTTCTTGGTAATGATACCAGCAGGACTCTTTGACATTGGAAGTTGTTAAATTTGGTAAAAACACGGTTGTGTTTCTATACTGGGGAAGAATAAATCAGTATATACAGTAGGAACATGATATAAAGGAGCAGGGTTATGACCTGAGACTGTGTGTCTAGGTGATGAAGGAGTGGGAGGAGGCGGAGAGGCAGGCCAAGAGCCTCCCCCGGGCTGACAAGAAGGCTGTTATTCAGGTATGCCACCAAAGCACACACTCCCGTCCACACCCTACTGTATGTGTGTGTGTGTTTTCATATCTATAATCAAATATGGGTTCGAATCCAGCTGTCAGCGGTATCTCCGGCTCTCCTCCCTTCTCCTCCCCCTTGATGATGTAATGTAAAGAGGTAGCTTACCAATAATGATGTAGTATAAGGAGGTAGCTTACCAATAATGATGTAGTATAAGGAGGTAGCTTACCAATAATGATGTAGTATAAGGAGGTAGCTTACCAATAATGATGTAGTATAAGGAGGTAGCTTACCAATAATGATGTAATGTAAAGAGGTAGCTTACCAATAATGATGTAGTATAAGGAGGTAGCTTACCAATAATGATGTAGTATAAGGAGGTCGCTTACCAATAATGATGTAATATAAGGAGGTAGCTTACCAATAATGATGTAATATAAGGAGGTAGCTTACCAATAATGATGTAGTATAAGGAGGTAGCTTACCAATAATTATGTAGTATAAGGAGGTAGCTTACCAATAATGATGTAATATAAGGAGGTAGCTTACCAATAATGATGTAGTATAAGGAGGTAGCTTACCAATAAGGGCCTTAAAAATTAACAAATACCAGTGTTTGTTGCGCCTCTCCATCAGCGAGGACCAACCAACCTTCTCATAAAGGACACAGTGATGAGTGATGAATCTGATGTGATGTGATGCTGCTGTGTGAGTCTGTGATGTGATGCTGTGATGCTGCTGTGTGGTGATGTGATGCTGCTGTGTGATGCTGCTGTGTGGTGATGTGATGCTGCTGTGTGATGCTGTGATGCTGCTGTGTGGTGATGTGAGGCTGTGATGTGATGATGTGATGCTGCTGTGTGGTGATGTGAGGCTGTGATGTGATGATGTGATGCTGCTATGTGATGCTGTGATGCTGCTGTGTGGTGATGTGAGGCTGTGATGTGATGATGTGATGCTGCTATGTGATGCTGTGATGCTGCTGTGTGATGCTGCTGTGATGCTGCTGTGTGATGCTGTGATGTGATGATGTGATGTGATGATGTGATGCTGCTGTGTGATGCTGCTGTGTGATGCTGCTGTGTGATGCTGCTGTGTGGTGATGTGAGGCTGTGATGTGATGATGTGATGATGTGATGCTGCTGTGTGATGCTGTGATGTGATGATGTGATGCTGCTGTGATGCTGCTGTGTGATGCTGTGATGTGATGATGTGATGCTGCTGTGTGATGATGTGATGTGATGCTGTGATGCTGCTGTGTGATGATGTGATGCTGCTGTGTGACGCTGCTGTGTGGTGATGTGAGGCTGTGATGTGATGCTGTGACGCTGCTGTGTGGTGATGTGAGGCTGTGATGTGATGATGTGATGCTGCTGTGATGCTGCTGTGATGCTGCTGTGTGATGCTGTGATGCTGCTGTGTGATGCTGTGATGCTGCTGTGTGATGATGTGACGCTGCTGTGTGATGATGTGAGGCTGTGATGTGATGCTGTGATGTGATGCTGTGATGCTGCTGTGTGATGCTGCTGTGTGATGCTGCTGTGTGATGTGTTGTATATTCACAACATGAATATCCATTAATTACAGCACAGTAGTGAGGTTGTTAACTAGAGGAAGGGAAAGATCACAGTGTGATAGAAAACATGGTCCTCATCTGAGCTCCCAAATTTAGCCAGTAGAGAATAAGTGTGTACAGCCAGACAACCAAAAGCTATGGTCCAATATTCATTTAATTGCAGCGTGGGCCGAGATTGGAATAATGCATTGGTTACACACAGGACACTTCAAAACATAATACATGATTGTACAAAAGGATTTGATGCAGGAAAATCATAATAGCCCTCGTTGGCTTTTTACATCAAAAGACAGTATTGTACATACATTTTAGTCATGTTATGTTAATGAAATAAGACCATAGTTTTCTCTGTCACCACATGATAAACCTGGGCCTAAGATAGGCATCTTACTCTATTTATCACAAACAGTTATTATTCCATATAGTTTACTCACATAGGGACAAAGTAGAAACCATGGTCGGTGGTGGGTGATGGAGGACGCAGACTCAGACCCCCTGGGGTAACGGTGTGTGGCGGGTGTTCTGAGCTGGCCTGGCCTCTCTATTCTTACTGTTCCATACTTATAGATTTCATGACCTCACTTTTCTTAACCTAGTTCCACCAATCACCAGTATCTAAACACAGGCAGTCCTCATTTGGTGTCTCCTGGTCGTATGTGTCTGTAACAGCCATGGGTAGCCCCCTCCTTTTTGGCCAGAGGGGGGGTTGGACTGTGGCCTCCTTTGAATGAATCACTCATGTTAACATTCCTTCTATTTGGTTCTTCTGTAAGTTACTTTTCTAATAGGTTACTATACTCTTGTTTTATTATTCCAACATTGTTTTTCATTTCTAAACTAATATAATGCAATTATGTTTCCTGTGACCTTTAATCTTGGTTAGACAACTGTCTTTACTGCTGTAGTCACCGTTTTTCTGTGGTGTGTGACTGAGTAAACAATGTCGTCATGAGAGGTGTCGCCTGGTGGTGTTCAACTGATGAGGTCTGGTGACTTCTGCCTTAATAGTGTTTGTGTTGATATAATATTAACCCAATATAGTCAGTGCGTCTTAGGTTAATACTATTCAATTCACCAGAGCCATCCCAAAAAACCCCATCTACCAAACTGGCACTTTGTAATCTATTATTGCAACCACATTCTTACAGAGGCATTTCCGCTGTTTGGTCCATTATTGCTGTGCTCAACTGTCACATGTCTAGGTGTTCGGTTTCCTGGGGGGGTTTGGAATGGCTGCTTGTTCCATCACTCTGAGAGTCTCTGTGTGATGAACTATTTACCATCACTACAGATACTTTCAGTTTTCTGGGTTAATCTAACATTTTTGATTATGAAATCATGAAATTATGAAGTCAAGGTTACCACAGCTCCTCCCTTTGACATTTTACTAATGTCATATTACAATTATCTTGACTTAATTTCTATACATACTAGCCATCCAATTTAACATAATAACAAAAATCATAAAAATTTAAATCTTTCTCAATTTTTCTTCTCAATTTTTTCCATTCTTCTTTGGTCCATCTTCAATTTTTGCCTTCTTGTCTTCTTCTTTTCTTTCTTCCCGCATTTCCCCTGACTATGGCCCCTCCCGGGAGTCCTGGTGACCCATTCATCCAGATCCCTTTTTAACCTATTCTGCCTTAAATGAAACAGTGTTTACCACTGTCTCATCAGGTCTCGTTCTTCTGGGCACGTTGAATATGCTAAAAACAATTAAAACAATTTAATCTAAACATTTATACATTTAAAGTCTAATCAATCACAATTTTTTAAAATTACAGTATCCGTTTACATGATCTGAGGGGAGACAAGATCCATTAGTATCACAATATTTTCATTTTACATTCATTCTCTGAAATAATCTCTTCTTTCTGCTAATTTTTTCTTTAAGATAGTACAATCACGTCTGCACATTTAATTAATTGCTTCCCACCTATCCTCCCCCCTTTTATGACACACAACGGTCATAAACCTGTCACTTCTTGTTCCCTCAGCTCAGTCTTGGCAGAGGAAAGCAGAATCTCAACGAAAATTTTCTTTTATCCATTCTCCTCACCCTGGCCATCTCCTTACTTATGTGAATGCATCTATACCTGACCCTGCGTTGTGTAATCTATCCGCCCTTTGCCTGCGCATTTTACCAAATCAATGTGCACAAGACAAAGCCCATCAGTATCTATACAGTCTCGTCCCTGTCCCCGCAGTCCAACCACAACTCCCCAGAGAACCTTGTTTACACACTGTCAGCTCAGTCTTCAGACTGGCCCCGCCCCCCCCAGGCCAGGTCATCCCAGGTCCAGCCATTGATTACCTCATGACAACCCATCGTCAGATGATTATAGCACGGAAGTTTCTCCAAACCACATCTGTTCAGTTTTTACAACCTGGCCCCACCCGCATGGGGTTTGTACAGGCAGGGGTCTCTGTGCACAAGAATTCTCTCACCTCCATTGGACTGCAGAGTAACAGGGAAAAATGAAATCCTACGTCACTGCTTCTAATGAAATGTATTCATGTGTCCCCCATCGTCGATCTGCCTTCCCCCTCCCTTTTTCTGAGCTGTGGAAGACACAAGCACAGAGCAAACTTTTTACACAATATGTCAACATATTCAACAAGGGAAGCCATCAATTCCATATGCAAATCGTGGTGGCACTACTCAACTGTCATTGATTTGATCCAATGCATCTCCCCTTCCAACAGTCCTCAGTCCTCTCCCCAGATCATTAACAAAAAACATTTGGGAAGAAAAAGAGAAAAAAAATCAAACAATTAACCCAATATTCAAACATAACACATCCTCCGACCACATGCCTTGCAATTTCTACATGTGAGACTATCAACCACATGCCTTGCAATTTTTACATAAAAAATCACCATTCATACCTAAAACAGCAAATCAATGAAATAAAATAACAAACAGGTCTTCCAAAACCATCCATCTACCTTCATCATCAATCATCAATTCTCACACACACCCTCAATTGGAACAGCATCCTGTCCCTGAGACTCGACACCTCTTAAGTCAGCACCATCACCCCTACTGATTCCTATTCAAACACCTTTCAGTCCACACAACTACAGACCAAAACACTTTAGAAAATAAATTTAAAAATGTACATTCACGCTTACTCATACATACAAAAATCAAATTTAAATTAATATGACATAAAATAAACACTTTCATCCAATTCCTCATTGTCACAACCCATTCAATCCTGAACATCAGAGTTCTTAGAAAAGAAATAAAATCCCAAGCCAATCAACCCTCACAATTCAACATCATCCACACATCCTGAGCACAGGCTGTTACCTAAACCAAAACAAACTCTCATACTCTCATTTAAATGACATGAACTGAAATTAAAAAAAAATGACATCGCTCACTCCTTCACTCCTGCACCAAAATCCCTTTTATACATACTCAATAATCTCTCAATCACACAAAATAACCAACATTCTCTCTCATTCTCAGCCACACAGATCATTTCAACCTCATCCTTCATGCTATAAACATATACTTCCACCACTCTCGTTAATCATTTCACATTCTTGACAAACAAAGGTTAGTTTGCTTCTCCCTCTTAACTTTTCTGCTCTCAACCTTTGGCTAATCCAGTACACTCTTTCTCACCATACAGTCCTCACTGTTTCTCCTACTCCTCACATCAGGCTACACTCATTATCAGGCTAATACCATCTCGTCTCTATCCCTGCACTCAAAAAGGTCTAGCAGAACCTCTTCTTCAACCTGGACACCCCAGCCTGCTAGAACCGGTTATCTCCAGGTTATTCCTTCAATCAAACAGGCCGCCCTAATCAAATGTAAATAACCTCATCTGATTTGGCTCCTATTCAACAGTCTCCTACCCTCTTCTTAAATTAGCCGCTTCCTGTCTCAACCTCTCCCCCGTCGTAAAAATAACTGTCATCACTTTACAACTGTCTTCTGCATCTTCACCTCTGTGACCTCTCTCCTGTTGCGTCCAGTCTCACTCCCTGCTTGGCCCCCCTCGGGCCGTTTACTGCTTAGTAAAGATAGCCTGGGTCACCCTTTATGAGTTCCCGTGACCTAAAATAAATCTCTTTACCCCATGACCCCCCTGAAATTCAACAAAAGGTTAGTCATTACACACACAAATCATAATCATTTATAATAACTGCTAAAACACAATCTTACATCAAAACAGCTACTACACAAACCCCCTGTCACTATTATCCCACTGTCAACAAGCCTACCTCTAAAGATTTGCAGCAACATTATTCCAACAGTGTACCAAACTAACATCTTAACATCAATGTATTTCCTATACAAGCATTTTCATTTTATCAAGCTATATTTTAAACTCCAGTCAAACACAACATCATTATTCTAAGCTCACAATTGTACATGTCACACAGATTAAAACAATTACTTTTTTTATCACAACATCATCTAAGTAATAAAATTACAACCTATCTTCCCCCCTCGGTAAGGGCACACCCTTGTGTAAAACAACCTTGCTTCCCCCACAGACTTAATGTATATATTTTGTTCCCACTTTTAAATGATACATTTACCCAGAGTAGTTAAATTGTGTGTCTAACTTGGTCACAGGCAAACGAAATCATTCCCTTAATATAGACTCACTGCAATGTTTTGCAGTATAAACCCCAAATTGATTTCCTCCCCTAACGACTATCTCCCATAATCTACAACATCACACATGTACACACTTGTTTTGTGCAGTGCACACAGTATTTCCCTTCTCAATAAATAGCCACTGATAAGGTTAGTTTTGTGAAATTTTAACCTATTACCGGCAACGTCCATCAACTCATCATACATGTACATGTAAGCATCACTCATTTCATAAAAACATTTTAGTGGTTAGTTCTCCTTCTTCCTCCTACCATACACACGTGACAAACCGATCCTACTGCATTTTACTTTGTAGAACATTTTTCCCATTTCAATTATTTCTCCCAAACTACCGTTTATCTGTGTATCATGTATGCAATAAAAGTTATGATGTATTTAAAACGGGTGAACAATTCCATGTTTTCCACTGTACTTATTTTTAATCTATTACTCTCATTCCCCCCTGGTTAAAAATATACCCCTATGTATCAAAGACAACAACACAACCTACTACACTCCGACAACGTCCACAACCTATCCTCAACTTCCTCCCTTAAACCAACCACTGATAAGTCACCCATCTCTACCCCGCGTACACATAGCAATAACAACCACAAACAGAACCACTCCCATGTCATTTATATAACATAAAGCAAAAATATTAACACTTACCACCGTCCCCTGAGCGAAAATAAATGAAACAGCGATCCGCACATGCACAGCAGCAACCGATGCGACTGTTATAACGTTGCTACGACAACCAAAATCTGCCACGACATCCTAAACATGCCACGACATTCCTAAAAATGCCACGACATCCTACCGCGTCCACTACTACTCCCTAAACATTATTTCCCATATTCTAATCACCTCATATGTCGCCCGCAAATTCACAAAACAGCCGCATGCAAGCTAATAGCCTAGCCAGCCTCCATGTGAGGTTCCATGCATTCCCGGAAGCCCCAAGTTATGCCACGTTCAAGATCCGCACATTCATTCAATCCGCCCAGTACCAATCCAACCCTAAACAATTTACACATGTCTAAATACCCACTTTAAAAGAACAAACTATTGTAAAAGAATTTAAAAACATTCTCATATACCAACGCCGTTACACAGATCAACATTAATCATTTCTCCTACCCGTCTCTCCGCCTGGTCGCACGCGCCGTGAACGCTACACACTCTCCATTCAACACCATGACGTCATCCACATGCGACTTCTTTCATCCACCATGACTAACCATGACGTCATCATCCTGCGACTTCTGTCATTCACGTTACTCTTGTACACAATTTCTATCGCATCATATACAACCACTAAAACGACCCCAATCACTGCAACGAACGCATCGACTCGCCTTCTAACAACAATTTCTCTCACAGCGTTTCGCAAATGTCTTCACAACGGCGCTCTAACATCTCTAGAATACCGCATCTCCTCCGCCAAGCTAAACTAGTTAGCCTCAACCTTCCAATACGATTCGCTCCGGATTAGTATTGATCCGATTCACGTCACAACGTAGCAACCTTCGTCAAGCTTGCTACTGATCACATACAATTTACACAAATACACAAATACACAAATACAAACAAACCGAGACATCGATTACATGGCGCAACGCTATTAACCTTGGATTCTTGTGTAAGCCGACTTCTCATCTAAAAAATGATCACTGAACATACACTACACTACATTCTTTCCTTAAATATTTTACCTAAACTAAACCCTTGCTTCGTACACTGTCCCTCACCTAGGCCGCTCTTGCACGTCGCCTCCTAACTAAGGATTCCTCATCACTCTCTTCTCTTCGCGGAATCAGGATTTCCTGTACTACACCACGGTCCTCAGTACCCTACACTACACTCCGTTCTCTGTTCTCTTCGTGGAACCAGGCTACCCCCGTACTACCCCGGTTTTCTTATTCTACCCTTTACCTTACCCTCTAATGAACCACTACGTCACGCACAGTCCCACTTCCCGCTATCTGTGACTAATCTCCGTTCTACTGCTCCTACGCCGGTCCCCTCAAATATGACTAATAACTCTTCGTCGGCTGCCGCTCTTATATAATCAAAAAAAAAAAAAAAAAATTCGCAAGTTTCATCCTCCTGCTCACAACGACATTGCACAAACACGCTGCTCGCATTCACTGTAATACAACTCAAAATAAGCAGGTTCAGTTTTGGACATCCTAATCTAACATCACCACCAGTCCTGTAAGCAAACAATACACATATCCACCCTGGGTCCTACTGTGGCTATACACGACCATCAATATTCCTATTCACCCCACGTTTCCCTCATCCTCTAGACAGCCTCTCACTGTACTGCAAATTTCCAACTTCCCGGTTCTTTTTCTGCATGCTCATTATGTGAACAAATCAGAACGGGTCTTAAAAACGGCACTAACTGTTGTATATTCACAACATGAATATCCATTAATTACAGCACAGTAGTGAGGTTGTTAACTAGAGGAAGGGAAAGATCACAGTGTGATAGAAAACATGGTCCTCATCTGAGCTCCCAAATTTAGCCAGTAGAGAATAAGTGTGTACAGCCAGACAACCAAAAGCTATGGTCCAATATTCATTTAATTGCAGCGTGGGCCGAGATTGGAATAATGCATTGGTTACACACAGGACACTTCAAAACATAATACATGATTGTACAAAAGGATTTGATGCAGGAAAATCATAATAGCCCTCGTTGGCTTTTTACATCAAAAGACAGTATTGTACATACATTTTAGTCATGTTATGTTAATGAAATAAGACCATAGTTTTCTCTGTCACCACATGATAAACCTGGGCCTAAGATAGGCATCTTACTCTATTTATCACAAACAGTTATTATTCCATATAGTTTACTCACATAGGGACAAAGTAGAAACCATGGTCGGTGGTGGGTGATGGAGGACGCAGACTCAGACCCCCTGGGGTAACGGTGTGTGGCGGGTGTTCTGAGCTGGCCTGGCCTCTCTATTCTTACTGTTCCATACTTATAGATTTCATGACCTCACTTTTCTTAACCTAGTTCCACCAATCACCAGTATCTAAACACAGGCAGTCCTCATTTGGTGTCTCCTGGTCGTATGTGTCTGTAACAGCCATGGGTAGCCCCCTCCTTTTTGGCCAGAGGGGGGGTTGGACTGTGGCCTCCTTTGAATGAATCACTCATGTTAACATTCCTTCTATTTGGTTCTTCTGTAAGTTACTTTTCTAATAGGTTACTATACTCTTGTTTTATTATTCCAACATTGTTTTTCATTTCTAAACTAATATAATGCAATTATGTTTCCTGTGACCTTTAATCTTGGTTAGACAACTGTCTTTACTGCTGTAGTCACCGTTTTTCTGTGGTGTGTGACTGAGTAAACAATGTCGTCATGAGAGGTGTCGCCTGGTGGTGTTCAACTGATGAGGTCTGGTGACTTCTGCCTTAATAGTGTTTGTGTTGATATAATATTAACCCAATATAGTCAGTGCGTCTTAGGTTAATACTATTCAATTCACCAGAGCCATCCCAAAAAACCCCATCTACCAAACTGGCACTTTGTAATCTATTATTGCAACCACATTCTTACAGAGGCATTTCCGCTGTTTGGTCCATTATTGCTGTGCTCAACTGTCACATGTCTAGGTGTTCGGTTTCCTGGGGGGGTTTGGAATGGCTGCTTGTTCCATCACTCTGAGAGTCTCTGTGTGATGAACTATTTACCATCACTACAGATACTTTCAGTTTTCTGGGTTAATCTAACATTTTTGATTATGAAATCATGAAATTATGAAGTCAAGGTTACCACAGATGCTGTGATGCTGCTGTGTGATGCTGTGATGTGATGATGTGATGCTGCTGTGTGACGCAGCACTTCCAGGAGAAGGTGGAGGCTCTGGAGCAGGAGGCAGCAGGGGAGAGGCAGCAGCTGGTGGAGACCCACATGGCCCGGGTGGAGGCTCTGCTGAACAGCCGGCGGCGCCTGGCCCTGGAGAACTACCTCAGCGCTCTGCAGGCCAGCCCCCCCCGGGTACTGATACACACAGACACAACCCCCCCCCCGGGTACTGATACACACACACACAACCCCCCCCCCGGGTACTGATACACACACACACACAACCCCCCCCCCCGGGTACTGATACACACACAGACACAACCCCCCCCCCCGGGTACTGATACACACACAGACACAACCCCCCCCCCCGGGTACTGATACACACACACACACAACCCCCCCCCCGGGTACTGATACACACACACACAACCCCCCCCCCGGGTACTGATACACACACACACAACCCCCCCCCCGGGTACTGATACACACACACAGACACAACCCCCCCCCCCCCCGGGTACTGATACACACACAGACACAACCCCCCCCCCGGGTACTGATACACACAGACACAACCCCCCCCCCCCCCCCCGGGTACTGATACACACACAGACACCCACCCCCCCCCCCCAGGTACTGATACACACACAGACACAACCCCCCCCCCGGGTACTGATACACACACACAGACACAACCCCCCCCCCCCCCGGGTACTGATACACACACAGACACAACCCCCCCCAGGTACTGATACACACACACAGACACAACCCCCCCCCCCCAGGTACTGATACACACACAGACACAACCCCCCCCCCCCCTCGGGTACTGATACACACACACAGACACAACCCCCCCCCCCCCTCGGGTACTGATACACACACAGACACAACCCCCCCCCCCCCCCCCGGGTACTGATACACACACACAGACACAACCCCCCCCCCCCGGGTACTGATACACACACAGACACACACCCCCCCCCCCCAGGTACTGATACACACACAGACACATTCCCTCACGGCACAACACCATACATAGCCTACATATATATATATATATATGTGAGCAAGCCCAGCAGTTTGTGGCACAAGTAATTTTTCAGATATTTTCCCGATTATGAAAGTACAGAATGTAAGCTTTCAAATGATGTGTCATACATTGAAATCATTGACACTATTTGAAGAAGAGATGCTTATTTGAATCTAGTTAAACCAGGCCATGGTTACACTGGTGTAAAACAGCAACGTTCTATTTTCGAATGATTACGTTTGCATGTCCAAGTTAAAAAGAAATGCAGTTTTGGCAGGAAAACGCGTTTTTCTAGTGGCAACGCTGAAAGGGTGTTTTCGTTTTGGAAACTCGCCGACAATGGTGCCATGTAATTTGCGCAAGCCGGATACGGAGCCGTTCTGCCCAATGCCCATGCGCAGTAGAGACCGATGCCAAATTCTCCCCTGGCTGGACCTCGACTCCGTCCATTAGTTATTTCCAGTGTTTACAGCAGAACTGTCCCAAGTAGCTGCGGCTACCAACGTGTTGTCAAGTTATTGTTATAAGGAGCCCAGTCCAAGCTACAACAGTCTGAATTCCCTTAACAATTGTTTGTATTGAGCCGTATTGTATTGTACCCATTCTGCAATCTGTTAAATAAAGTTTACATCCATTCATTCTGCTAGCATTAACGTTACTACCCTGCTAGCCACAATGCTATACTGTTATAATAGCATATCCCAATCACGTTAGCACGTAAGCTAACAAAATCGGCGATATTTTTGTGAGACTAAACTCCGCTCTTGGTGGTCAATTGTGTTGATGTTAGTTTTGTTTCATCAACAAATCATCAACAAATGAGGCAGAACACAGTGAATGTATCCGTTTTTGTTTATTGCACTGAAAAATAAATGCTATGTAGCTAAATGGCTCATGCGAGGTATAAAGATGGTGGCTTTTCTGAGATTTTGAGCAGGATGTGGAGTGACTCATTCAACCTTTCTGATTGGTTGAAAATGGCCTTCATGTTTGAACTACATCGCCACCTACTGCTTTGGCAATGTACTACATGTATATACATCACTCGGTGGTCAGGAGACAAAACGATGTCTAACTTGCCTGCCATTAGGTAGCGTTCTGAAAAACGAAACTGAAACAGAAAACTGAAAACGAAATCGGCCCTAGTGTAACCGCAGCCCCAGAGTCTCAGAGCAGAGAAAAACAGAGGAAATCCAATCTAAAGTTTGGCTGCATTTTTAACACCTTGGCAGTTAGGTACTAGGTGTAAACTGCCATTTTTAAACAAAAGCTTTTACTGTTTAGAGATACTATAACTGTTAGTTGTTACAGTAAATAATGTTCTTAACCCCTTAAGCCAGAGTGGTCTGGTACTGGACGGACAATAATTTCACGTCATAAATAGATCAATACAGTCAATTAACAGTATTAATTAATGTTGCGTTTATTTTTCAAATGTAGCCAAGAGTAAAGACCCTATTCCTATCAAAACAGCAGTCAAAGTGTATATTTTCAGCACTACGTTTATTTACCAATGATTTTAAGTATTATTAGCAAAATATGAGTTTATAGAATTATCCGCGCATTCCATCGAAAACCGGCGGATATAGACGCGAGGAAAAGATGAAAGAGGAGACCTAGGGCTTTCGAATTTCATAAAACTACACTACCCAGCTCACACCAGCCCCTGTCAAAATTCTGACTTCTGACGTGAACGTTATTTTTGTGATTATATCTCACAGGTTGAATAAACCTGAACGTTATTGCCATAAAATACAATGTTGTTTGTTTCTTTACCTTTCTGTGAACGTCTAGAAATGTCTGGCGGATAATTTTTTATTATACAAAAGAAACTGTACTTACAGTAGATTTCATTCACGGTCTTTGCTGCCCACTAAATCCAGCTTTAACTCTGCCATTGGAAAGAGGAGATTTGGACTGATCCATAGATGTATGACTTGGCCACAATAAGGTCATCTATAGGCCTGATATTCTATATTCATATTTCAAATTGCATGTGTCCGGATGGCAAAATTCAGTACTGTATCTACAAAATCCCCTGTAAATGATCTGCCCTTTATTCATTTGCTTAGATCATTTTGTACACTTGATTTCAAGAAGGTGCTGAATGAGCTCAGTGGCATGGTGTTATTCACCGTCAAAGATGGAAAGAGAATTAAAGATAATAATAATTGATATTCTCCTTTTGGTTCATTACAATTTACTCAAGCATAGTAACAGACACAATATTTCTGACACTGGGAATACATTCCCTGAGGTCCATATATGTCCCTGGACCTTGTAGAAGTGGAGCAATCCTCCATTTACTTGGGTATGTACTTTTAGGTGAATTTTCTGAAAATATGCTAGGGCTCAAGAGGTTAAACATTCAAACTATGATAATATGGAACATTTATTTTCTCGTGATCTGAAGACACGCACTCCACTTCTGTGATAATTTAATGTTACTTCAATTTTACTTTGTTTTGCCTCAAACAAAGTTGTCATTTTCATATATGAATGAGAGTGTGAGAGAGTTCATATATTTTGTTCCACTATTATACATTATATTATACAGAATATGCGGTTTTCACTAATTGGTGCGTCTCTGCTCAGCTGACACGCTGTCTGGTAATAATAATAATTCATTTCATTTATATAGCGCTTCTCAATAACCCGAAGTCGCTGACAATAGTTGGGAACAAAAGTAAAAACAAAGAAACAAAAGCAAAGAAACAAAAACAAAGAAACAACAAAGAAACAAAAACAAAGGGAACATGAGACCATGGGGGGAACAGGGAAGACAGCATGATAGCACAAAAAGACTGGAGACAGACATCAATCAGGTTGGAGGGGGAGGGGGTTTATGGGTGGGGGGGGGTTGAAGGCAAGGGAGAACAGGTGGGTTTTGAGGCGAGCTTTGAAGGTGGAGAGTGTAGGGGAGTCTCTGATGGACTGGGGGAGGGAGTTCCAGAGTCGGGGTGCAGTGCGAGAGAAGGCCCGATCTCCAAAGTTTTTAAGCTTGGATGTCGGGACAGTGACGGAGGCAGTGGAGGAGGACCGGAGGGAACGGTGGGGCGGTAGGGAAGAAGGAGATCAGTCAGGTAGGGGGGGGCCAGGTTGTGGAGGGCTTTGAAGGTGAGGAGTAGTGTTTTAAAGTTTATGCTGTGTTTGATCGGGAGACAGTGGAGAGAGTGGAGGACAGGAGTGATGTGTTCGCGGGACCGGGTGTTAGTGAGGAGGCGGCCGGCTGAATTTTGGACCATTTGCAGTTTATGGAGGGAGCGGGAGGTGATACCAGTGAGGAGGGAGTTGCAATAGTCCAGGCGGGAGGAGATGAAGGCGTGAATGAGGGATTAAGCAGCAGGGGGGGAGAGGCAGTGACGGATCTTTGCAATGTTGCGGAGGTGAAAGTAAGATATTTTTACGATGGAGCGGACGTAGGGGTCAAATGAGAGGGTGGGGTCAAGGAGGACACCAAGGTTTCGGACTAGGGGGGAGGGGGTGATGGTGGAGTCGTTGATGGTGAGTGTGATGGGTCCGGATCTGGTGAGGGTGGTTTTGGTGCCAATAATGAGAAGTTCAGTCTTGTCACTGTTCAATTTGAGGAAGTTGTGAGTCATCCAAGTTTGG
Source organism: Notolepis coatsorum (assembly GCF_963971535.1). Lineage (NCBI taxonomy): Eukaryota > Metazoa > Chordata > Actinopteri > Aulopiformes > Paralepididae > Notolepis > Notolepis coatsorum. The sequence goes on from NC_140169.1 coordinate 12,970,557, forward strand.
AGTTCGGTAATGCAGGATTCGATGTGACTGAGGGGTGGGCTGTGGGGGGATTGTGTACTGATGTAGATTTGGGTGTCATCAGCGTAGCAGTGGAAGTTGAGGTGGTATTTACGGATGATGTGACCGAGGGGGAGAATGTAGCAGATGAAGAGCAGGGGGCCAAGGACTGAGCCTTGGGGGACCCCCTGTGTGACTGGGGAGGGGGAGGAGGTGTGGCCGGAGAGGGAGATGAATTGGTGTCTGTCTGTGAGGTAGGAGGAGAACCAGCCAAGTGCTGTGCCCTCAACACCCAGTTGGTGCAGCCTTTGGAGGAGGATGGAGTGACACACTGTGTCAAAGGCTGCACTGAGATCGAGTAGGATCAGGATGTTGAGGGCACCGGAGTCAGCTGAGGTAGCGGACTTTGACCGGAGTCAAAGTCGTTGATGACTTTAACCAGTGCAGTTTCGGTGCTGTGAGCGGGACGGAAGCCAGACTGAAGGGGTTCATAGAGGGTGTTGGACTGATGCCTGCTGCTTATTGGTGCGTCTCTGCTCAGCTGACACTCTGTCTGGTCTGATGCCTGCTGCTTATTGGTGCGTCTCTGCTCAGCTGACACTGTCTGGTCTGATGCCTGCTGCTTATTGGTGCGTCTCTGCTCAGCTGACACTCTGGTCTGATGCCTGCTGTTTATTGGTGCGTCTCTACTCAGCTGACACTCTCTGGTCTGATGTCTGCTGCTTATTGGTGCGTCTCTGCTCAGCTGACATACTCTCTGGTCAGACGCCGGCTGCTTATTGGGCCACGACACTCATGTCTGTGTTTCATCGATGCAAAGTCAGCAGTCAGTCAGTCAGTCAGTTAGGGACCTTTGCTAATGTAGGCCGGCTCTCTGGGTGCGGCGGAAAAAAAACACCGAAATATAAATCGCTATTAGTATTTCTGTAGTACATTTCTATAGTGTGTCCAAAGAATTATAGGAATAGTATAGGTTGGGGCGGCTGGGTGGCACAGCGGACATTGCGCTTGTCACCAACGCAGGAGACACCGGGTTCAAATCCGGCTGTCGGCGTTGCCTCCGGCTTGGGCCGGCCGTCATACTAACTCAGTTAGCGGGTGGAAGTCGATGGGTGGTAATCTGGACGTTGTGGACAGCGACTCCTACAGGTCGGTTGGGGGACGCCTGCACAGCAGAGACAGGAAATGGCGGGGGTAGTGTGAGCCTCCCACATGTTACACCTCGCCAATGAGAGTCCGCGCTGGCAGGTGAAAAGATGTGACAGGCTGCCTCCTCGTGTATCGGAGGGGACACGTGACGCAAGGCTTCTATCCTCCCTACAACCGGCCAGTGGGGGGCATATGCGAGCAACGTTCAAGACAGGGGAGGGGAGAAATTTGCACAGCGAAATTGGGATGGGAGAAAAAAATTTAAAAGGAGAAAAAGTGGATAAAAAAAAAAGGAATAGTATAGGTTTTTACTACATTTCATATTTGTATGGCAGTGTTTCCCCTGAAAAAAATCAGCAACGGTGCTGTGCCTCTAGGGGGTCCGGGGGCATTTTTTTTCATTTTAAAGTTAAATGCATCAATCTGGTGCACTTTGAGAGCAAAATAAAGAGGCTAGATCTATGATGAACTTTGTGCTCAAAACACAAAATCTACTAGACTGCAGTGCTTTCTCTCCTTTCCTCTCCACTCCTCATCTCCTCTCCCCTCACTGACTCTCCTCACCTCTGCTCTCCTCTCCTACCTTTCCCTCTCCTCTCCTTTCCTCTCTACTCCTCATCTCCTCTCCCCTCATTGACTCTCCTCACCTCTGCTCTCCTCTCCTACCCTTTCCTCTCCTCTCCTACCCTTTCCTCTCCTCTCCTCCCCTTTCCTCTCGTCTCCTACCTTTTCCTCCTCTCCTCCCTTTTCCTCTCCTACCTTTTCCTCTCCTCTCCTCCCCTTTCCTCTCCCCTCCTACCTTTTCCTTTCCTCTCCTCTCCTACCCTTTCCTCTCCTCTCCTACCCTTTCCTCTCCTCTCCTCTCCTACCATTTCCTCTTCTCTCCTCTCCTCTCCTCTCCTCCCCTCCATAGCTCCATCATGAGGCAAGGTCATGGAGTCACCAAAATCAATAGGGTGCATGCTCGAGTCTAGAGGGTCATAAATGTGCACCGTAAATTTGAAAGAATTGGAATGAAAGCTTTTCACAATCAACAATTTAAACGTACATACAGATACACCCAACGCACCCTTTGAATAGAGAGAGTTAACTCCACAAGAACTCCACAGCAATGAACAGTATCCTCCTCTTCCTCCCCTCTGATCTGTGACCCACTCTGTCAGCCTCGTCAGGTGTTGAGTCTGCTGAAGAAGTACGTCCGTGCCGAGCAGAAGGACCGGCAGCACACCCTGAAGCACTACGAGCACATCCGCACTGTGGACCCCAAGAAGGCAGCGCAGATCAGACCACAGGTACCATCAACACTCTGAAACACCTAGACCCCAGGTACCATCCACACTCTGAAACATCTAGACCCCAGTCAGGTACCATCCACACTCTGAAACACCTAGACCCCAGGTACCATCGGGTATCATCAACACTCTTAAACACCTAGACCCCAGGTACCATCAGGTACCATCAACACTCTGAAACACCTAGACCCCAGGTACCATCAACACCTAGACCCCAGGTACCATCAACACTCTGAAACATCTAGACCCCAGTCAGGTACCATCCACACTCTGAAACACCTAGACCCCAGGTACCATCGGGTATCATCAACACTCTTAAACACCTAGACCCCAGGTACCATCAGGTACCATCAACACTCTGAAACACCTAGACCCCAGGTACCATCAACACCTAGACCCCAGGTACCATCAACACCTAGACCTCAGGTACCATCAACACCTAGACCCTAGGTACCATCAACACTCTGAAACATGTAGACCCCAGGTACCATCAACACCTAAACCTCAGGTACCATCAACACCTAGACCCCAGGTACCATCAACACCTAGACCCCAGGTACCATCGGGTATCATCAACACTCTTAAACACCTAGACCCCAGGTACCATCAGGTACCATCAACACTCTGAAACACCTAGACCCCAGGTACCATCAACACCTAGACCCCAGGTACCATCAACACCTAGACCTCAGGTACCATCAACACCTAGACCCTAGGTACCATCAACACTCTGAAACATGTAGACCCCAGGTACCATCAACACCTAAACCTCAGGTACCATCAACACCTAGACCTCAGGTACCATCAACACCTAGACCTCAGGTACCATCAACACTCTAAAACATGTAGACCCCAGGTACCATCAACACCTAGACCCCAGGTACCATCAACACCTAGACCTCAGGTACCATCAACACTCTGAAACACCTAGACCTCAGGTACCATCAACACTCTGAAACACCTAGACCTCAGGTACCATCAACACCTAGACCTCAGGTACCATCAAAACCTAGACCTCAGGTACCATCAACACCTAGACCTCAGGTACCATCAAAACCTAGACCTCAGGTACTGTTACATTCAAGCCTAAAATGTGGCTTGTGTAGGCCTTGAATGTAAAGTGGTGGACACAGGACAAGACAGGAGTTTATCAAAAATAACTATTTATTAGCACAGCTAATTTAGGGAACAAAAAGAAGGGGAGCTGGGTGATCCAGACTCCATAATTCAACAACAAAACGAATGCACATAGGCAAAAAGGAAGAACAAGCCGAAAGTACAACAAGCAGTGAGAGCAGGTGAGACGCTGGAGAGCTGTGACGAGGACGAGCTCTGTGTAGTGAGGGACGAACTGCAGCCTGCACTCTGCATTTGTAGGGCGTGGTGCCTCATCACCACACCTGTGATCAATTAGAAAAGCGGCCATTTTAATGACAAGCCAAACCAAAACAGAAAGAAAAACAGTGTGTCAATCAAACCACCAATTAGTGACAGCACACTACAACCACAATGTGAATATGCACCACAGACAGTAAGTATCCCTCCACCATGTGAAAGTAATACGTAACAGGTACCATCAACACCTAGACCCCAGGTACCATCAAAACTCTGAAACACCTAGACCTCAGGTACCATCAACACCTAGACCCCAGGTACCATCAAAACTCTGAAACATGTAGACCTCAGGTACCATCAACACTCTGAAACATCTAGACCCCAGGTACCATCCACACTCTGAAACATGTAGACCCCAGGTACCATCAACACCTAGACCCCAGGTACCATCAACACCTAGACCTCAGGTACCATCAACACTCTGAAACATGTAGACCTCAGGTACCATCAACACTCTGAAACATGTAGACCTCAGGTACCATCAACACCTAGACCCCAGGTACCATCAACACCTAGACCCCAGGTACCATCAACACCTAGACCCCAGGTACCATCAACACCTAGACCCCAGGTACCATCAACACTCTGAAACATGTAGACCTCAGGTACCATCAACACTCTGAAACATCTAGACCCCAGGTACCATCAACACCTAGACCCCAGGTACCATCAACACTCTGAAACATCTAGACCCCAGGTACCATCAACACCTAGACCCCAGGTACCATCAACACTCTGAAACATCTAGACCCCAGGTACCATCAACACCTAGACCCCAGGTACCATCAACACTCTGAAACATCTAGACCCCAGGTACCATCAACACCTAGACCCCAGGTACCATCAACACTCTGAAACATCTAGACCCCAGGTACCATCAACACCTAGACCCCAGGTACCATCAACACCTAGACCCCAGGTACCATCAACACTCTGAAACATCTAGACCCCAGGTACCATCAACACTCTGAAACATGTAGACCCCAGGTACCATCAACACCTAGACCTCAGGTACCATCAACACTCTGAAACATTTAGACCTCAGGTACCATCAACACTTAGACCTCGTCGTTGCAAACAGCGACTCCTACTGGTCGGCAGGGAGGGGATCTGGGGGAAATAGCGTGAACCTCTGCACACGTTACGACCTTCTCCCAGTGAAAGTCCTCGCTGTCAGGTGAAAAGAAGCGGCTGGCGACTCCACGTGTATCGGAGGAGGCATGTGGTAGTTCTACACCCTCACCAGACCGTGGGACAGTAGGGCAATGCGTGCAGCGACCAGGAAGGGAATTGGCATAATGACTAAATTGGGGGATTGGGAGAAAAATGGAAAAGGAAAAAGAAATGTAAATATGAATGTCTTTATGAAAGTCTTAACTTCACATACTAAATGTAAATTGATATGTAGTCGTCGAGATCAGTCCTGTCTATTCTGTCTTCTGTGTTTGTCACAGTTTCAAATCAAAACCTTGAATCTTACTCTGACCCTCAGGTTATGACGCACCTGCGTGTGATTGACGAGAGGATGAACCAATCACTGGGGCTGCTCTACAAGGTGCCCGGCATGGCCAATGAGATCCAAGACCAAGTTTGTAAGTGTTCCATGACTGCCATCCTACTACTTTCAACACATGCAGGGATGCGGGAACTCATTCTGACTTGGGGGTGCGGTCGAGTCAGAGATAAATAATAATAATACCGTCATATTAAATGCATGCGCGAAGCAGAAGACGATTTATTGCAAGCGGCAACAACAAGCATACATCACCAGCCTACCCCACCTGTTGCGCCCCCCGTACCAGAACGCTACGACGGACGGGGACGTCTCTAAATGTCGTGCCTTTATTTTTCAATGTTCACTATTCGGACAACAGCCGCACACTTCCAAAGTGATTATACATCTAAAATCGCTTACCTGCTCAAGGGTCCTGCGTTAGAATGGGCGACAGGCAGCTCTCCACTTCAGTCAGTCCTTTATCCATTTTGTCCAGTCTTCTGCCTTGAAGGTGAATTTCTCTGGCGGGGGGAACTTGACACTGACTCATACTTTCGCTTTCACGCCGTTAGCGCTAGCTACCCTGCTGTCTCTAAACTCAAACTCAAACTAGTACTAACGTTACTGTAGCAGCCTACTCTAAAGTCTATACCAACGGATTTCCAGTTCCGCGTTGACGCTTCGAGTTCCGCGTTGACGCTTCCAGGCCGCGTCTATTCGAATCCCAACCGGTTCATGCGTCGGCTACACGCTGTTAATAACACTGCATTATCGAGACAGCGCCCCTATGACGATCTGGCAATGAAGTAGGGTAAATCTGCAGTGCCGCTTCGCTCTTTGACATTGAGTAGCCTCGGTTACAATGGAATAAATGCCAAAACAACCTTGCAGTTGCAGTTACACTCCCATCCAGCAGGGGGTGCTGCAGCCCCTGCCGCACCCCCCCTTCCAGCGTCCCTGAACACATGCCAACGTTTCAACACATAACAGTCTTCATCAGAGTCTTAACACTGACATGCCTGTAGGGGTGAGCATCTCTGACTCATGATTTGATTCGCTTACGATTCAGAGGGTCAATAAAACAATTATCGATTATCTTGATTTTGCTCTGGAGGTCCATCCCTGTGTAATAGTAATAATAATACTGATAATAATAATAATAATAATAATAATAATAATAATAATAATAATAATAATAATAATAATAATAATAATAATAATAATAACTAGACAATTCCGCGCGGGGGAAATTGTGAAAGTGTGGGTGACGCCTGTGCACCGCCGGCCAACGGGGGAGAGGGTCTCTCGCGAGTCTCTATGACAAACGGTTCAAAGGATACAAAAAGGGGGCGCGGCCTAAGGATCGGGGGAGTGGTCAACATAGACCAATCAAAGAGGATATCCCTACTGAGTGCAATGACACAACCCGCAACACTATTACACTATTACACTATTACACAATATTACACTATTACACACTATTACACTATTACACACTATTACACTATTACACACTATTACACTATTACACTATTACACAATATTACACTATTACACACTATTACACTATTACACACTATTACACTATTACACACTATTACACTATTACACTATTACACACTATTACACTATTACACTATTACACTACTACACGCTATTACACTATTACACTATTACACTATTACACACTATTACACTATTACACACTATTACACTATTACACACTATTACACACTATTACACACTATTACACTATTACACACTATTACACTATTACACTATTACACTATTACACACTATTACACACTATTACACTATTACACACTATTACACTATTACACTATTACACTATTACACACTATTACACTATTACACACTATTACAATATTACACACTATTACACTATTACACTATTACACACTATTACACTATTACACACTATTACACTATTACACACTATTACACACTATTATACTATTACACACTATTACACTATTACACACTATTACACTATTACACTATTACACACTATTACACACTATTACACTATTACACACTATTACACACTATTACACTATTACACACTATTACACTATTACACACTATTACACACTATTACACTATTACACTATTACACACTATTACACTATTACACTATTACACACTATTACACACTATTACACTATTACACACTATTACACACTATTACACTATTACACACTATTACACACTATTACACTATTACACTATTACACACTATTACACTATTACACTATTACACACTATTACACTATTACACTATTACACACTATTACACTATTACACACTATTACACTATTACACACTATTACACTATTACACTATTACACACTATTACACTATTACACACTATTACACTATTACACACTATTACACTATTACACTATTACACACTATTACACTATTACACACTATTACACTATTACACACTATTACACACTATTACACTATTACACTATTACACACTATTACACTATTACACACTATTACACTATTACACACTATTACACTATTACACACTATTACACTATTACACTATTACACACTATTACACTATTACACACTATTACACTATTACACTATTACACACTATTACACTATTACACTATTACACACTATTACACTATTACACACTATTACACTATTACACACTATTACACATTATTACACTATTACACTATTACACACTATTACACTATTACACACTATTACACACTATTACACACTATTACACTATTACACACTATTACACTATTACACACTATTACACTATTACACACTATTACACTATTACACACTATTACACACTATTACACTATTACACACTACACACTATTACACTATTACACTATTACACACTATTACACTATTACACACTATTACACTATTACACTATTACACTATTACACACTATTACACTATTACACACTATTACACTATTACACTATTACACACTATTACACTATTACACTATTACACACTATTACACTATTACACACTATTACACTATTACACACTATTACACTATTACACTATTACACACTATTACACTATTACACTATTACACACTATTACACTATTACACACTATTACACTATTACACTATTACACACTATTACACTATTACACTATTACACACTATTACACTATTACACACTATTACACTATTACAAACTATTACACTATTACACACTATTACACTATTACACTATTACACACTATTACACTATTACACACTATTACACTATTACACTATTACACACTATTACACTATTACACTATTACACACTATTACACTATTACACACTATTACACATTATTACACTATTACACTATTACACACTATTACACACTATTACACACTATTACACACTATTACACTATTACACACTATTACACTATTACACACTATTACACTATTACACACTATTACACACTATTACACTATTACACTATTACACACTATTACACACTATTACACACTATTACACTATTACACACTATTACACTATTACACTATTACACACTATTACACTATTACACACTATTACACACTATTACACTATTACACACTATTACACACTATTACACTATTACACACTATTACACTATTACACTATTACACTATTACACACTATTACACTATTACACTATTACACACTATTACACTATTACACACTATTACACTATTACACACTATTACACTATTACACTATTACACACTATTACACACTATTACACTATTACACACTATTACACTATTACACACTATTACACTATTACACTATTACACTATTACACTATTACACACTATTACACTATTACACACTATTACACACTATTACACTATTACACACTATTACACACTATTACACTATTACACACTATTACACTATTACACACTATTACACTATTACACTATTACACTATTACACTATTACACACTATTACACTATTACACTATTACACACTATTACACTATTACACACTATTACACTATTACACTATTACACACTATTACACTATTACACTATTACACACTATTACACTATTACACACTATTACACTATTACACTATTACACACTATTACACTATTACACACTATTACACTATTACACACTATTACACTATTACACACTATTACACTATTACACACTATTACACTATTACACTATTACACACTATTACACTATTACACTATTACACACTATTACACTATTACACACTATTACACTATTACACTATTGCACACTATTACACTATTACACACTATTACACTATTACACACTATTGCACTATTACACTATTACACTATTACACACTATTACACTATTACACACTATTACACTATTACACTATTACACACTATTACACTATTACACTATTACACACTATTACACTATTACACTATTACACACTATTACACTATTACACTATTGCACACTATTACACTATTACACTATTACACACTATTACACTATTACACTATTACACACTATTACACACTATTACACTATTACACACTATTACACTATTACACTATTACACACTATTACACACTATTACACTATTACACACTATTACACTATTACACTATTACACACTATTACACTATTACACTATTACACTATTACACACTATTACACTATTACACTATTACACACTATTACACTATTACACTATTACACACTATTACACTATTACACACTATTACACTATTACACACTATTACACACTATTACACTATTACACACTATTACACTATTACACACTATTACACTATTACACTATTACACACTATTACACTATTACACTATTACACACTATTACACTATTACACTATTACACTATTACACACTATTACACTATTACACACTATTACACTATTACACACTATTACACTATTACACTATTACACACTATTACACTATTACACACTATTACACTATTACACTATTACACACTATTACACTATTACACACTATTACACTATTACACCGAGTACAATGGCACAATCCGCAAGTCTCTACGACAAACGGTTCAAGAGATACACTGAGGGGGTGTGGCCTAAGGGGGCGTGGTCTAAGGATCGGGGGAGTGGTCAACATCGACCAATGAAAGGTGGTCAACATCGACCAATGGCACAATCCCCAAGTCTCTACGACAAACGGTTCAAGAGTTACACTGAGGGGGTGTGGCCTAAGGGGGCGTGGTCTAAGGATCGGGGGAGTGGTCAACATCGACCAATGAAAGGTGGTCAACAGGGGGAGTGGTCAACATCGACCAATGAAAGGTGGTCAACATCGACCAATGGCACAATCCGCAAGTCTCTACGACAAACGGTTCAAGAGATACACTGAGGGGGTGTGGCCTAAGGGGGCGTGGTCTAAGGGTCGGGGGAGTGGTCAATATCGACCAATGAAAGGTGGTCAACATGGACCAATGAAAAATGAAAGAAGATATCCCTACTGAGTACAATGACACAACCCACAAGACAGAGGGCGCTGTCCAGCGATTCAGTAGTGCAACACAGTGATGGCCAATGATGGGTTAAGTGGATGATGTCATTGGCAGCTCAGCCACGAGCCACACAGCTGAACCAATCATGAGTGAGCCATGAGCCACACAGGTGAAGCAATCACTATGACTTGCATATTTTCTATCCAATGCATTTCTATGGAGGCAGATGCATGACTGCATTGTCACATTGATTAAAAGAAAACTATAAGAGATGAAGCGTTGTGACGCGCACATGAGCACTACAACGAGTAGGCGAAGGGTTGTGCGCGATATTGTGACATTCGTGCGATATTGTGGCACTCCTTCGGCGATCGGAACAGAAGGCTAAAAAATAGTGTGAAAAATGTGATTTCTAGAGTGCGATTGCATGGCGGTCAATGGGGAGGAGAACCTTCAAACAAATGGTCGTCAGTTGAGATAGAAATGTCCAATTCCATTTATTTTTCTTTTGTGAGCGGGTTGACAGCCGTGTCATCGTTTTGATGTGTTTGTTTTATTTCTACGTCCAAAATTGAGATCACACTCGCAATTCACCCAAGGTAGGGGGAAAAAGATTATTTCAGCTGCTACACTCTAAAATGCAATGCATTCCCAATGGGACCGAAATTTTACCGTTTAAAGTCGATTCGTAGCCAGACGGTGCGGTGAAACTTTACGAGTTCGGAGACCGGTGTTGCCATAGGCAAGCCGCTCGTTTTGATACCTTTCACGTGTATGGGGCGCGAACGCTTACGTGTTGCAAAGTGTTTGCAAAATCGGTGGAATAAAGAATAAAGAATAAAGAATAATAATAAAAAGAGTATGGATATGTATAGTGTGGGTGGCAACCTGGCTTCGCCAGGTCACCCACACTAAAAAAAGAGTATGGATATGTATAGTGTGGGTGGCAACCTGGCTTCGCCAGGTCACCCACACTAATAATAATAATAATAATAATAATAATAATAATAATAATAATAATAATAATAATAAACTGTATTTGTATAGCACCTTTCATACAAGAATTGCAGCTCAAAGTGCTTCACAGCAGTAAAGAAAGACAGGCATAAAATGTGCACAAAATTGGCATAAAATCAGCACAAAATTCATAAAGAAAATAGATAGCAGCAAAATAGACAAGTCAAGGTAAGGTAGACCTAGTAGTGTAGCCTATAGTGGGCGTGTTGGATGATTCTGCTCTGTGTCTGTTCACGTTTGGAAATTACCTCGTTGCCTAAGTGACTATGAAAATAATTATTAGCGACGTTGTGACTGAAATGACAAATTACCCGCAACTGCATTTTAACTGCGCTATTTAAACTTTTTTTTAATTCTATTTTAACATTAATGCTTTGATTATATCTACGTAAATGCAGAGGTTGGGGCGGCTAGGTGGCGCAGTGGGCAAGGCGCTCGCCACCAACGCAGGAGATGCTGGGTTCGAGCCCAGCTCTCGGCGTTGCTACCAGCTTGGCTGGTCGTTCATACTAATACAATTGGCAGTATTAGGGGGTGGGAAGCTGGTGGGTGGGGATCGGACGTTGTGGACAGCGACTACAGGTCGGTTGGTGCGCCTGCGCAGTAGAATCAGGAAGCGACGGGGGCGGCGTGCCCCTCCCACGCAGACCCTCGCCGCTGAGAGATCACACTGTACAGGTGAAAAGATGCAACGGCTGCCTCCTCGAGTACCGGAGGGGACACGTGATGTAAGGCTTCGTCCACATTGCAGCCGGCTTGTGGAAGGCATGGCCTAACAGCGTTCGAGACAGGGGAGGGTAGAATTAGACAATACGAAATTGGGGACGGGATAAAAATAGAAAATGGGAGAAAAAGTAGATAAAAAAATAGTAAATGCAGAGGTTGCGAATACAGTACTTTGCAGAGCTTTTGCATTGCCAGATCTGCTAGTAACGGACCGTTACTAACCAGACTTAACGTTAAATAATTTCCGTTTGCATTATTATACACTATGATGGTTAAATATCATGTGTTATTACATGGCGTTTTAACATTCGCCGAAATGCTTGATTGTGATTGGTCAATAGCGCTCGTCAGAGGTCCGTTATTACTCGATAACGGACCTCTGCCGAGCAATAATGGCCGCTGTGTGCAGCTGGACCAATCAAGCCCACTGACACACAGATCGCAGTCATGAAAGCTGCTCAGCATATGCACAGCTGCACTCAGTCATCAGTGCAATCAGACCACAGACCGCCGGCTGCCGTCGATGACAGCGCGGAGCGACAGAACAGAACTGCGTCTGCATTTGATCTCGTCTTGTCGATGGTGTAAAATGAATTAGGTATATTGTTAGTAAGTTAGCCATGTAATAAGCGGGATAATGTATAGCCTATACTCGGTCATTGTCGCAAAATAATTGACCTTCACTACATTTAAAACACCTCGGCGAGGCGCCTCAGTGTTCTAAACTCCGTGTCGGTCAATTATTTTGCGACAATGACAGAGTATAAATACATTATCCCTTACATATAGCTCACTATGATGGTTAAATATCATGTGATATAGCTCACTATGATGGTTAAATATCATGTGATATAGCTCACTATGGTTACATATCATGTGATATAGCTCACTATGATGGTTAAATATCATATACTGTAGCTCACTATGGTTACATATCATGTGATATAGCTCACTATGATGGTTACTGAACTTGATCCAGTGATTGTCTTACACTTACAGGGCTCTACAGTGCGACCATATTGCTCGCATATGCCCCTAAAAATATGTGTGTGCGAACCTGAAAAATCAATTACTCGCACGGCGTGCGAGTGCAGATTACAGCCTCATTCGTTTTTTTTCCTCCGCTGTGAGAATCGTAGTTAAAAAAACTACAAGTCCCACAGTTCACAGCCGCATAAACGTTCCAATCACAGTAGAGTTTCCTGTGGTCACGCGACTGGAAACTGAAAGTAACGATCAGCGTCACTGTCTGAGTCAGACAATACAGCCATGTCGAAGCCCATTCATTTTTATTTTGCGCGAAAGATACCGGAGAATGAGAAGTCAAGCGAGGCAGCTCATGTTACAGAGGTGATAGTTAACGTTAACGTTAACCAAGATACTGACGCTAGCCAGCATGCTAGCGAAGTTGGCCAAGCTAGCGAGGCTACACCCACTACTACCCCCACTGTAGCACCCAATGTAGCCACTGTAGCTAGCGAAGCTACACCCACTGGAGCCGGAGGGAAGACATACAAATTTAACGTGAATTGGCTAAACATTTTCCCATGGCTAGAGTTCAATGTCATGTTTTGTAAATATTGCAAAGTAGGATCGATGCATTGCGATGCATTGTTACACCCCTACAACTGGCCCACTGTGTATGTGTGTACAGCTAACTTGGCTAGCGTTATCAACCGCAGAGGTGGGCAATAGGGTCCAGCTACAGCGCCGGACGGCCAGAGTGCAAGCGGTGTGGCAATAGGGTCCAGCTGCAGCGCCGGACGGCCAGAGTGCAAGCGGTGTGACGTCGTAATTGGCAGAATCGACTGTCAATCAATGGTCTACCTGACACGCAAACTCATAAACAATGTTTCTGTACTGGAGGTGTACAGTATTTCAATAGGCAACCCTGAAAGGATTATTTTTCTAGAAGAGCAACACTAGCTCCCCCCTCTACTGATGGCCCTGGTTGTAAAGCCAGTGTCTCCTTTTTGTTCAATGTCACTGCCTTTCTTATTAGGCCTAGTTGTTGGCTACAACTTTGCCACAGTAGGCATTAATCACTTAATTAATAGTTCAAATGTCTGTGTCCCATTCCCGTTTGCACATGCAGATGATACACACACACGCACACAGTGGGCCAGTGACTTTGGTGGTATGTGCTATTGCACAGATGTGTGTCCCGTTCCCGTTTGCACATGCACGCACAGTACAAACATACATTTATTTTTGAAAAAAAAAAATACTCTGTTACTTGAAATATTTTCACTGTGCTCCTAAATATTTTTGGGTGCTCCTAAATTTCTTTGTGTGCTTCTAAATTTTTTCATTTAGGAGCACCTGTGCCCCTAGTGAAAAAGGTTAGCGTAGAGCCCTGACTTAGAGTGTCTAGAGTTTGTACTAAACATGGTAGATCTGCTTTTGGCTTCTCTGCCCCTACCTCATGGAATACCCTGCAGGAAACTCTGAAACTAGACACTCTAGTGTCTATGGGTCGGTTTAGAGCCTTAACCAATCAGGTCACCACAATATGTAATTATTTTTAAATTATTACCTGTTTTTTCTTTATTATTTTGGAAACGTTTTAAAATGTGCTCTTAGTTCTGATTGTCTGATGTTTCTGTATTTATTAACATACTATGACACTTGTGAATGTAACATCTCGACGACACTGTAAATGAGTTTAACTACTCAGTGTATTTATCGAGTATAAATAAAGATTGAATGAATGAATACTGCATCTCAACAATAACACGTCGGTGAGAATATCTGTTTCTGTGGTGCTTGGTAACCAGGGCAGATGCAGTGTGTAGTTTCAATATGGACTTTACTAAGCTTGCAAATTCTCTCTCTCGCTCTCTCTCCAGCTGTTCTGATGCAGAGAGTTCAGTCTGAGCTGTCCCAGCAAGTCTCTTCCCTGCAGAGTGATGGGCGGGTGAGTTGAGGTGCACTCACTCCAGATAAACTGCTCGCTCGCTCTCTCACTCACTCACTCACTCACTCTCTCTCACTCTACTCACGTGAAAGTTTGAAACTGATGCTCGTTGGCCGTTTGGTTTCATAACCCGAGATTGGAAGCATGTAATAGGTCAAGCAGGGTGTCAATCAAACGTCGACCATTTTAGCTTTCATATATCAACGATGTGCTGCAACGGGACGTCCGAGGGGCGGGTTGTGATGAATGCGGTGACAGTAATGTTATTTGAACGCTACTTTTCACTGTCCAACACGGCAGTACCACACACAAACATTCTAAATAAACAACTAGTCAACAACTTACCCATAACATAACGCTGGGCGTGGTCACATATGATCATGTGCATCTTTGCATTTGTGCACACACACACAATGTCTTTATAATCAGATTTTTTAAAGTGCAGTCCATTACTGTGTTAACTTGTTACATAGCAACACTCTTTTCCCCACTCTATCAGCAAACAAGCAAAAATAAGCATTTGATCAAATGTTATCCTCGAGACAAAGAACCATTATACTGTTTTTAAGTTTTCGGAAGAAGAATTTTTTTTTTAGCCTAATTATGTGAAGATAGTAAGTTCAGTCAGACAACTGACGTGTTGAAATGAAATTGTATTGAGCATGAATATAAACATATTTACATGGCTTCAAGGCTATTTCTAAATCACTCCAATTACAGGAAACAGGAGGGAGAGTGAAACTATGATTATCCTTGTACCTAGTTGTGCTCATGTCTAGCGAATAAAATATTATTGAAATTGACTTATTTCTCATTTTGCTGGGGACCCCCATGGAACCCTTCAAGGACCCCTGGGACACTTTGAGCACCACTGGTATACATTCCATAGTTAGAGACAGTAGAGGCCGAGTACCTTTGGGCGATCTTAACAACCACAAATAAATGAGCTGTCAAATAAAATACAAATAAATACAAATAAAAAATGTACATATATATATATATATATATATATATACACAGTATATGCTCCTTTGTCTGAATGGTTCAGTTGTTGAGTAAAGTGTTGTATAATAGCACTAACACACTCAAGGTTGTGCTTTTACCGTGGTTTTGGCGTGGTTGTACTGTGGTTTTGGCGTGGTTGTACCGTGGTTTTGGCGTGGTTGTACCGTGGTTTTGGCGTGGTTGTACCGTGGTTTTGGCGTGGTTGTACCGTGGTTTTGACATGGTTTTAAAGTGGTTTTACTGTGGTTGTGGCATGGTTTTGACGTGGTTTTACAGCGGTTTTACCGTGGTTTTACTGTGATTTTGACGTGGTTTCACCGTGGTTTTGGCGTGGTTTTACAGTGGCTTTGACGTGGTTTCTCACCGGTTTTGGCATGGTTTTGACGTGGTTTTACCGTGATTTTGGCGTGCCGATGCTGCGGTGGTGGTAGACACGGCCCACTTTGAATGGCACTCCTCTCTCTCCAGGCTGACAATAGGGTGAGTTATGGCAACGATGCACTGATGCCCGACCAGGCCTACAGCTCCGCCCCCCTGGACCCCGACCTGAACCGGCTGGGTTTCATCCACCCAGAGAGCTTCAACCAGCCCAACACGGAGAACCACGGTAACACACAGCCCAACACGGAGAACCACGGTAACACACAGCCCAACACGGAGAACCACGGTAACACACAGCCCAACACGGAGAACCACGGTAACACACAGCCCAACACGGAGAACCACGGTAACACACAGCCTAACACAGAGAACCACGGTAACACACAGCCCAACACAGAGAACCACGGTAACACACAGCCCAACACGGAGAACCACGGTAACACACAGCCCAACACAGAGAACCACGGTAACACACAGCCCAACACGGAGAACCACGGTAACACACAGCCTAACACAGAGAACCACGGTAACACACAGCCCAACACGGAGAACCACGGTAACACACAGCCCAACACGGAGAACCACGGTAACACACTCACACTCACACATAACCAGTGATGCCAGTAACGCGTTACTAAGTAACGCGTTATTGTAATCTGATTACTTTTCCCCGAAAATAGTAATCTAACGCGTTAATCTTTAAAAGCCAGTAATCTGATTGCAGTTACTTGTCCAAGTGGCTGTGCGTTACTATTTCGTTACTATCTCATCATAAATTCATAGTGCAGGCGGAATGCAGTATTTTATTTCGTTTTCGACAGTCAAAAATACATTTTGAGCTGTTTTTCTTATTTGGGAGTGACGTCGTGTGGCAGTGAAAGGGTTACACAAGAATGTGTCCCGCGGCGTGACTGGACCCTCTGTCTGTGTGTGACTCTGCTTTGGTCCAATCACATTCCCCATCCACAGTCTGCGAATCAGAGGCAGAGTAGGGCGGGTCTTCACAGCACGTCATGTGACATATGCGCCAATCGTGTGACAGCAGGGCTCCGTCGTTACAGCCTCGTCTGCACGGAGAATTCCACCCCAAAACGCTCGTCTAAACGCAAAATTAAAAGTGAAACCGCAAGACGACTTTTGCGGTTTCTGTTCAGACTTCCATCCCAAAACGCTTGTCTAAACGTAGCCTCAGTCACTACTTCACGTTTGTGTCAGCTAAGCCGGGTGAAAAAAACATTCATATGCGGAGGAAACAAAATACTGTCTACCGCTAAAAACAGCACATCCAATTGCATTGAAAGCATCTGGAATCACAACACTAGCCGACGCTTCGACTAGGTACAGGAGGACTCGGAGGTCCACCAGCCAAACAGCAAAAGAGAGAGATTGTTTCTTTCCCTTTTGATTAATGTATATTTGATGGTGGCAGAGCAAAAGCTCTTATTTGCCAGATTTACAGTTAATTTACATGTTAAAGAGAGACTGATTGTATGTTTATAGAGAGACATTTATAAAAACAATTTAATAGTTACAGTTGATATAATTGAATAGTTCAGCCTGCATTTGTTAGATGTGATACACTGGTTTTGTAAAACCACTGGCTGGCTGCTCTAATGCTGTGAGCATCATAGACTGTTGCTTTACCATACTTGATGGTACAGAAGCTGAAGCACTAGTTTAACAATTTACGTTATGTGCAGAGAAACAAGTTAAAAACAATTTATGCACTTTCAATAAAGCGTTTAAAAAAACTGTTGGGGGAACGACGACGACTTCGTAACCTAGTTACTTTCAAAGTAACTAAGTTACTCTGATAATCAAGTAATCAGTAAAGTAACTTAGATTACTTTTTAAAGGAGTAATCAGTAATCAGTAATCAGATTACTTTTACAAGTAATCTGTGGCATCACTGCACATAACACACAGCCCAACACAGAGAACCACGGTAACACACTCACACATAACACACAGCCCAAACACAGAGAACCACGGTAACACACTCACACATAACACACAGCCCAAACACAGAGAACCACGGTAACACACTCACACATAACACACAGCCCAAACACAGAGAACCACGGTAACACACTCACACATAACACACAGCCCAACACGGAGAACCACGGTAACACACAGCCCAACATGGAGAACCACGGTAACACACTCACACATAACACACAGCCCAACACGGAGAACCACGGTAACACACAGCCCAACATGGAGAACCACGGTAACACACAGCCCAACATGGAGAACCACGGTAACACACTCACACATAACACACAGCCCAACACAGAGAACCACGGTAACACACTCACACATAACACACAGCCCAACACGGAGAACCACGGTAACACACTCACACTCACACATAACACACAGCCCAACACGGAGAACCACGGTAATACACTCACACTCACACATAACACACAGCCCAACACGGAGAACCACGGTAACACACTCACACTCACACATAACACACAGCCCAACACGGAGAACCACGGTAACACACTCACACTCACACATAACACACAGCCCAACACGGAGAACCACGGTAACACACTCACACTCACACATAACACACAGCCCAACACGGAGAACCACGGTAACACACTCACACTCACACATAACACACAGCGGATATGTACTGTATATTCCAAGAGCTTTGCTCCAAAAAATGTATTATCAAAACATTTGAAAGACGTGATTCCTGCTGCTTCAAACTGCTTGCTGGTGGTAAAGTGAACATGTCTGTAGTTATAAACTGCTTGCTGGTGGTAAAGTGAACATGTCTGTAGTTATAAACTGCTTGCTGGTGGTAAAGTGAACATGTCTGTAGTTATAAACTCCTTGCTGGTGGTAAAGTGAACATGTCTGTAGTTATAAACTCCTTACTGGTGGTAAAGTGAACATGTCTGTAGTTATAAACTCCTTGCTGGTGGTAAAGTGAACATGTCTGTAGTTATAAACGGCAATGTAGTCATTTTTAAGAGGTGGATATTAGTACAGTTTGGAGGTAAACCAGGTCTCTCTCTCTCTCTTCTTTGTCTTTTGCAGTTGAACCCGTTGATGCCCGTCCAGTTCCTGATAGGGACCTCCCAACACGACCAGGTAGGTGTGAGTGAGTGTGTAAGTGAGGGCCCTTTCTCACTCACCTATTCGGTTCCATTCCATTTCGTTCTAGTCCATTCCGAGATCTGATGCGAACTCCCCCCCCCCTCTCCCCCCTCTAGTTTGCGTACACACTGCAGTCTTGTTTCGTTCCGGGTTCTGTTTACGGTTTGCCTTTTGAGCGTTTACGCTTGCCGTAGGTGATGATGTCACGTTCGAAAATGTAAACACAGGAAGTGTTAACATGGCGCTGGAGACTGAATGCTGATATAAAATTAATAAATAAGCAATAAATATGAAGTTATATTTGAACCTCTGTTGTCAAGCCTTGTCAATATAACCCACCCCATTTTATCACGAATGGATAGTGTTGTAGAGTTCGCTTTTGAGCGTTTCCCAGGGCTAACGCTAAGCTAACGGTTAACGCTAGTTAGCTTAGCCTAGTCTAGTTTCAAGTTTCAAGTTTCTTTAATAGTTGTCATACAGAAGTACAGAATACTTTTATACAAAATGCTTCTTACTGTTACGCTCCAGAGACTGTGCAAGACAAGATAAGTATGAAATAAAATAACATAGTATAGCATGTAAATTAGAAGTAAAAAATGAGGTCACAGTGTTCAGTATAGACATATGTACAATGTTCGATGCAGAATAGACGTAACTGAGTTACCATATAATATACAATACTATGCAGTGTACTAATATACAATACTATATAGTGCAAGGCAGAAATGGGATGAGGTGCAATTTAGGTACAATTTACAGTAGGTGTACGAGTTGTAGTGCAAATCCTTTATCAATAAATATAAAGTGTGTTTGTGTGATCTAAAGTGTGGAGAGTGGGTGCTGCAGTGTGTTGTTTGTTTAAGTGAGTGTGTGCGTGTGGGTGTGTGTGCTGTGTGCATTTGATGGTTGTTGCATAGTGTTTATTGTTCGTTTAGCAGCCTGATGGCCTGGGGATAGAAGCTTCTTCTAAGTCTTTCTGTGCTCGCCTTAAGACTCCGGTATCGCTTGCCTGACCGCAGCAGTTCAAAGAGGCAGTTGTTCGGGTGGCTCGAGTCCTTAATAATTCTCTTAGCCTTCCCCCTGCACCGCTTGTTGTAAATGTTCTGGAGGGTGGGAAGCCCCCCTCCAATTGTGCGTTCGGCTGAACGTGTCACTCTTTGTAGTCTGCTACGGTCTTGTGCAGTGCTATTCCCAAACCAGGAGGTGATGTTGCCAGTCAGGATGCTCTCTATTGTACATGAGTAGAAGTTCCTAAGGATCTTCTGACTGACTTGGAACTTCCTTAGGCGCCTGAGGAAGTAGAGGCGTTGTCGTGCCTTCTTCACAACACTGTCAATGTGTGTGGTCCATGTCAAGTCCTCGGATATGTGGGCTCCGAGGTACTTGAAACTGTTCACTCTCTCAACCGGTGCCCCGTCGATGCTGAGGGGGCTGTAGTCCTTGACCCCCGACCTCCTGAAGTCCACAATCATCTCTTTTGTTTTGCTGACGTTCAGGGAGAGGCAGTTCTCCTGACACCACTGTGACAGATTCTCTACCTCTTCCAGGTAGGCCCTCTCGTCGTTGGCAGAGATCAGGCCCACCACTACTGTGTCATCAGCAAATTTTATGATTGTGTTGTTGTTCCGCTGTGCCACGCAGTCATGTGTGTACAGGGAGTAGAGGAGGGGGCTCAGAACACAGCCCTGGGGGGCCCCTATGTTGAGCGTGATGGATGAGGAGGTGCAGTTGCCTGCTCTTACCACCTGGGGTCTGCCCGTCAGGAAGTCCAAGACCCACTGGCAGCACTTTCTTTTCAGCAAAGAACGTGCAATAAACAAAACGGATACATTCACTGTGTGTTCTGCCTGTCATTTGTTGATGAAACAAAACTAACATCAACACAAGTGACCACCAAGAGCGGATAGTTTAGTCTCAAAAAAGATCGGTGACTTTTGTTAGCTACATTGTTAGCTGCGTGCTAACGTGAATGGAAGATGCCATTATAACAGTATAGCATTGTGGCTAGAAGCTAACGTTAGCTCACGCTAGTTAGCCAGCACCAAACTGATGATATCGGGAGCCATCAGTAGCTAGATAACATTAGAGACAACACTGTGTGTATTAAACAACGGTGAATAGATGACTGGGCCATTTGTTTAATGCTTGTTAAGATCGAAAGAGGAGCTCTGAGCTAGCAGGGTCCGTCTGATAGCTAACGTTAGCCAGCTGCTCATGCAATCGCCGAATCGGTAATGCTAGCAGAATGAATGGATGTAAACTTTATTTAACATATTGCATATGGGTACAATACAATACGGCTCAATACAAACAATTGTTAAGGGAATGCAGACTGTTGTAGCTTGGACTGGGGTCCTTATAACAATAACTTCATGTTTTCATCCACTTGTTTTTGGTTGAGGTCTGAACTCTCAAATTGCCCATAAATATCGTTTTTGTGGGTATTCTCCAGTTGTTGCTGTGTGTGGTGTTATCTGCCCAAAATTCAAGCAAGCATGACAGTAACGACATTGTGTGTGTCACGCCCCCCGCACCCGCACGGCGCGATTCTGAGACCACCTAATCCAACTGATCCCGTTCAGCGGGGGGTAAAACGAATCAGCGCCGTTTCGCATCGCAAAAGGGGTGAGTGAGAACACTCCCCCCCGTTCTCGGGAGCAGTGATTCGATCTCCAAACGTGAGTGAGAAAGGGCCCTGAGAAGGGGGGGGGGGGGGGGAGACTGTATATATACATTATTAATTTATGTTTGTGTGTTCTATTGTGTTTTAATGTGTCAGAGAGAGAGAACATTGTAGATGAAGTAGAGAGAGAGAGAGCAGTGTATATGAAGTAGAGAGAGAGAGCAGTTTATATGAAGTAGAGAGAGAGCAGTTTATATGAAGTAGAGAGAGCAGTTTATATGGAGTAGAGAGAGAGAGCAGTTTATATGAAGTAGAGAGAGCAGTTTATATGAAGTAGAGAGATCAGTTTATATGAAGTAGAGAGATCAGTTTATATGAAGTAGAGAGATCAGTTTATATGAAGTAGAGAGAGCAGTTTATATGAAGTAGAGAGAGAGCAGTTTATATGAAGTAGAGAGAGAGAGAGCAGTTTATATTAAGTAGAGAGAGAGAGCAGTTTATATGAAGTAGAGACAGCAGTTTATATGAAGTAGAGAGAGAGCAGTTTATATGAAGTAGAGAGAGAGCAGTTTATATGAAGTAGGGAGAGAGAGCAGTTTATATGAAGTAGAGAGAGAGCAGTTTATATGAAGTAGAGAGAGAGCAGTTTATATGAAGTAGAGAGAGAGATCAGTGTATATGAAGTAGAGAGAGAGCAGTTTATATGGAGTAGAGAGAGAGAGCAGTTTATATGAAGTAGAGTGAGAGCAATTTATATGAAGTAGAGAGAGAGCAGTTTATATGAAGTAGAGAGAGAGCAGTTTATATGAAGTAGAGAGAGAGCAGTTTATATTAAGTAGAGAGAGAGAGCAGTTTATATGAAGTAGAGAGAGAGAGCAGTTTATATGAAGTAGAGAGAGAGAGCAGTTTATATGAAGTAGAGAGAGAGCAGTTTATATGAAGTAGAGAGAGAGCAGTTTATATGAAGTAGAGAGAGCAGTTTATATGAAGTAGAGAGAGAGAGCAGTTTATATGAAGTAGAGAGAGAGCAGTTTATATGAAGTAGAGAGAGAGCAGTTTATATGAAGTAGAGAGAGAGCAGTTTATATGAAGTAGAGAGAGAGCAGTTTATATGGAGTAGAGAGAGAGCAGTTTATATGAAGTAGAGAGAGCAGTTTATATGAAGTAGAGAGAGAGCAGTTTATATGAAGTAGAGAGAGAGCAGTTTATATGAAGTAGAGAGAGACCAGTTTATATGAAGTAGAGAGAGAGCAGTTTATATGAAGTAGAGAGAGAGCAGTTTATATGGAGTAGAGAGAGCAGTTTATATGAAGTAGGGAGAGCAGTTTATATGAAGTAGAGAGAGAGCAGTTTATATGAAGTAGAGAGAGAGAGCAGTTTATATGAAGTAGAGAGAGAGAGCAGTTTATATGAAGTAGAGAGAGCAGTTTATATGAAGTAGAGAGAGAGAGCAGTTTATATGAAGTAGAGAGAGAAGTTTATATGGAGTAGAGAGAGAGCAGTTTATATGAAGTAGAGAGAGAGAGCAGTTTATATGAAGTAGAGAGAGAGCAGTTTATATGAAGTAGAGAGAGAGAGCAGTTTATATGGAGTAGAGAGAGAGAGAGCAGTTTATATGAAGTAGAGAGAGAGCAGTTTATATGAAGTAGAGAGAGAGCAGTTTATATGAAGTAGAGGGAGAGCAGTTTATATGAAGTAGAGAGAGAGCAGTTTATATGAAGTAGAGTGAGAGAGCAGTTTATATGAAGTAGAGAGAGAGCAGTTTATATGAAGTAGAGAGAGAGCAGTTTATATGAAGTAGAGAGAGAGCAGTTTATATGAAGTAGAGAGAGAGCAGTTTATATGAAGTAGAGAGAGAGCAGTTTATATGAAGTAGAGAGAGCAGTTTATATGAAGTAGAGAGAGAGAGCAGTTTATATGAAGTAGAGAGAGCAGTTTATATGAAGTAGAGAGAGAGAGCAGTTTATATGAAGTAGAAAGAGAGCAGTTTATATGAAGTATAGAGATCAGTTTATATGAAGTAGAGAGAGCAGTTTATATGAAGTAGAGAGAGAGCAGTTTATATGAAGGTAGAGAGAGAGAGCAGTTTATATGAAGGTAGAGAGAGCAGTTTATATGAAGTAGAGAGAGCAGTTTATATGAAGGTAGAGAGAGAGCAGTTTATATGAAGTAGAGAGAGCAGTTTATATGAAGTAGAGAGAGCAGTTTATATGAAGTAGAGATAGCAGTTTATATGGAGTAGAGAGAGCAGTTTATATGGAGTAGAGAGAGCAGTTTATATGAAGTAGAGAGAGCAGTTTATATGGAGTAGAGAGAGCAGTTTATATGGAGTAGAGAGAGAGCAGTTTATATGAAGTAGAGAGAGAGCAGTTTATATGAAGTAGAGAGAGATCAGTTTATATGAAGTAGAGAGAGAGAGCAGTTTATATGGAGTAGAGAGAGATCAGTTTATATGTAGAGAGAGCAGTTTATATGGAGTAGAGAGAGAGCAGTTTATATGAAGTAGAGAGAGCAGTTTATATGAAGTAGAGAGAGCAGTTTATATGGAGTAGAGAGAGCAGTTTATATGAAGTAGAGAGAGCAGTTTATATGGAGTAGAGAGAGATCAGTTTATATGAAGTAGAGAGAGAGAGCAGTTTATATGAAGTAGAGAGAGAGCAGTTTATATGAAGTAGAGAGAGAGCAGTTTATATGAAGTAGAGAGAGAGCAGTTTATATGAAGTAGAGAGAGAGCAGTTTATATGGAGTAGAGAGAGAGCAGTTTATATGGAGTAGAGAGAGAGCAGTTTATATGAAGTAGAGAGAGGGCAGTTTATATGGAGTAGAGAGAGAGAGAGCAGTTTATATGAAGTAGAGAGAGAGCAGTTTATATGGAGTAGAGAGAGAGAGCAGTTTATATGAAGTAGAGAGAGAGCAGTTTATATGGAGTAGAGAGAGAGCAGTTTATATGAAGTAGAGAGAGGGCAGTTTATATGGAGTAGAGAGAGAGAGAGCAGTTTATATGAAGTAGAGAGAGAGCAGTTTATATGAAGTAGAGAGAGAGAGATCAGTTTATATTAAGTAGAGAGAGAGAGCAGTTTATATGAAGTAGAGAGAGAGCAGTTTATATGAAGTAGAGAGAGAGCAGTTTATATGAAGTAGAGAGATCAGTTTATATGAAGTAGAGAGAGAGAGCAGTTTATATGAAGTAGAGAGAGAGAGCAGTTTATATGAAGTAGAGAGAGCAGTTTATATGAAGTAGAGAGAGAGGGCAGTTTATATGAAGTAGAGAGAGAAGTTTATATGAAGTAGAGAGAGAGCAGTTTATATGAAGTAGAGAGAGAGCAGTTTATATGGAGTAGAGAGAGAGCAGTTTATATGAAGTAGAGAGAGCAGTTTATATGGAGTAGAGAGAGATCAGTTTATATGAAGTAGAGAGAGAGAGCAGTTTATATGAAGTAGAGAGAGAGCAGTTTATATGAAGTAGAGAGAGAGCAGTTTATATGAAGTAGAGAGAGAGCAGTTTATATGAAGTAGAGAGAGAGCAGTTTATATGGAGTAGAGAGAGAGCAGTTTATATGGAGTAGAGAGAGGGCAGTTTATATGGAGTAGAGAGAGAGAGAGCAGTTTATATGAAGTAGAGAGAGAGCAGTTTATATGGAGTAGAGAGAGTGAGAGCAGTTTATATGAAGTAGAGAGAGAGCAGTTTATATGGAGTAGAGAGAGAGCAGTTTATATGAAGTAGAGAGAGGGCAGTTTATATGGAGTAGAGAGAGAGAGCAGTTTATATGAAGTAGAGAGAGAGCAGTTTATATGAAGTAGAGAGAGAGAGATCAGTTTATATTAAGTAGAGAGAGAGAGCAGTTTATATGAAGTAGAGAGAGAGCAGTTTATATGAAGTAGAGAGAGAGCAGTTTATATGAAGTAGAGAGATCAGTTTATATGAAGTAGAGAGAGAGCAGTTTATATGAAGTAGAGAGAGAGAGCAGTTTATATGAAGTAGAGAGAGCAGTTTATATGAAGTAGAGAGAGAGGGCAGTTTATATGAAGTAGAGAGAGAAGTTTATATGAAGTAGAGAGAGAGCAGTTTATATGAAGTAGAGAGAGAGCAGTTTATATGAAGTAGAGTGAGAGAGAGCAGTTTACATGAAGTAGAGAGAGAGAGCAGTTTATATGAAGTAGAGAGAGAGCAGTTTATATGAAGTAGAGAGAGGGCAGTTTATATGAAGTAGAGAGAGAGCAGTTTATATGGAGTAGAGAGAGAGCAGTTTATATGGAGTAGAGAGAGAGCAGTTTATATGAAGTAGAGAGAGGGCAGTTTATATGGAGTAGAGAGAGAGAGAGCAGTTTATATGAAGTAGAGAGAGAGCAGTTTATATGGAGTAGAGAGAGAGAGCAGTTTATATGAAGTAGAGAGAGAGCAGTTTATATGGAGTAGAGAGAGAGCAGTTTATATGAAGTAGAGAGAGGGCAGTTTATATGGAGTAGAGAGAGAGAGAGCAGTTTATATGAAGTAGAGAGAGAGCAGTTTATATGAAGTAGAGAGAGAGAGATCAGTTTATATTAAGTAGAGAGAGAGAGCAGTTTATATGAAGTAGAGAGAGAGCAGTTTATATGAAGTAGAGAGAGAGCAGTTTATATGAAGTAGAGAGATCAGTTTATATGAAGTAGAGAGAGAGAGCAGTTTATATGAAGTAGAGAGAGAGAGCAGTTTATATGAAGTAGAGAGAGCAGTTTATATGAAGTAGAGAGAGAGGGCAGTTTATATGAAGTAGAGAGAGAAGTTTATATGAAGTAGAGAGAGAGCAGTTTATATGAAGTAGAGAGAGAGCAGTTTATATGAAGTAGAGTGAGAGAGAGCAGTTTACATGAAGTAGAGAGAGAGAGCAGTTTATATGAAGTAGAGAGAGAGCAGTTTATATGAAGTAGAGAGAGGGCAGTTTATATGAAGTAGAGAGAGAGCAGTTTATATGAAGTAGAGAGAGAGCAGTTTATATGAAGTAGAGAGAGAGCAGTTTATATGAAGTAGAGGGAGGGCAGTTTATATGAAGTAGAGAGAGAGAGCAGTTTATATGAAGTAGAGAGAGAGAGAGCAGTTTATATGAAGTAGAGAGAGAGAGCAGTTTATATGAAGTAGAGAGAGAGAGAGCAGTTTATATGAAGTAGAGAGAGGGCAGTTTATATGAAGTAGAGAGAGAGCAGTTTATATGAAGTAGAGAGAGAGCAGTTTATATGAAGTAGAGAGAGAGCAGTTTATATGAAGTAGAGAGAGCAGTTTATATGAAGTAGAGAGAGCAGTTTATATGAAGTAGAGATAGAGAGCAGTTTATATGAAGTAGAGAGCAGTTTATATGAAGTAAAGAGAGAGCAGTTTATATGAAGTAGAGAGCAGTTTATATGAAGTATAGAGAGAGCAGTTTATATGAAGTAGAGAGAGAGGGCAGTTTATATGAAGTAGAGAGAGAGAGCAGTTTATATGAAGTAGAGTGAGAGCAGTTTATATGAAGTAGAGAGAGAGCAGTTTATATGAAGTAGAGAGAGAGCAGTTTATATGAAGTAGAGAGAGAGAGCAGTTTATATGAAGTAGAGAGAGAGCAGTTTATATGAAGTAGAGAGAGAGAGCAGTTTATATGAAGTAGAGAGAGAGCAGTTTATATGAAGGAGAGAGAGATCAGTTTATATGAAGTAGAGTGAGAGCAGTTTATATGAAGTAGAGCGAGAGCAGTTTATATGAAGTAGAGAGAGAGCAGTTTATATGAAGTAGAGAGAGAGCAGTTTATATGAAGTAGAGAGAGAGCAGTTTATATGAAGTAGAGAGAGAGCAGTTTTTATGAAGTAGAGAGAGAGAGCAGTTTATATGAAGTAGAGAGAGAGCAGTTTATATGAAGTAGAGAGCGAGCAGTTTATATGAAGTAGAGAGAGAGAGCAGTTTATATGAAGTATAGAGAGAGCAGTTTATATGAAGTAGAGAGAGAGCAGTTTATATGAAGTAGAGAGAGAGCAGTTTATATGAAGTAGAGAGCGAGCAGTTTATATGAAGTAGAGAGAGAGAGCAGTTTATATGAAGTATAGAGAGAGCAGTTTATATGAAGTAGAGAGAGAGCAGTTTATATGAAGTAGAGAGAGAGAGAGCAGTTTATATGAAGTAGAGAGAGAGAGCAGTTTATATGAAGTAGAGAGAGAGAGAGAGCAGTTTATATGAAGTAGAGAGAGGGCAGTTTATATGAAGTCGAGAGAGAGCAGTTTATATGAAGTAGAGAGAGAGCAGTTTATATGAAGTAGAGAGAGAGCAGTTTATATGAAGTAGAGAGAGAGCAGTTTATATGAAGTAGAGAGAGCAGTTTATATGAAGTAGAGAGAGAGCAGTTTATATGAAGTAGAGAGAGAGCAGTTTATATGAAGTAGAGAGAGAGCAGTTTATATGAAGTAGAGAGAGAGCAGTTTATATGAAGTAGAGAGAGAGCAGTTTATATGGAGTAGAGAGAGAGCAGTTTATATGGAGTAGAGAGAGCAGTTTATATGAAGTAGAGAGAGGGCAGTTTATATGGAGTAGAGAGAGAGAGAGCAGTTTATATGAAGTAGAGAGAGAGCAGTTTATATGGAGTAGAGAGAGAGAGCAGTTTATATGAAGTAGAGAGAGAGCAGTTTATATGGAGTAGAGAGAGAGCAGTTTATATGAAGTAGAGAGAGGGCAGTTTATATGGAGTAGAGAGAGAGAGAGCAGTTTATATGAAGTAGAGAGAGAGCAGTTTATATGAAGTAGAGAGAGAGAGATCAGTTTATATTAAGTAGAGAGAGAGAGCAGTTTATATGAAGTAGAGAGAGAGCAGTTTATATGAAGTAGAGAGAGAGCAGTTTATATGAAGTAGAGAGATCAGTTTATATGAAGTAGAGAGAGAGAGCAGTTTATATGAAGTAGAGAGAGAGAGCAGTTTATATGAAGTAGAGAGAGCAGTTTATATGAAGTAGAGAGAGAGGGCAGTTTATATGAAGTAGAGAGAGAAGTTTATATGAAGTAGAGAGAGCAGTTTATATGGAGTAGAGAGAGAGCAGTTTATATGAAGTAGAGAGAGCAGTTTATATGGAGTAGAGAGAGATCAGTTTATATGAAGTAGAGAGAGAGAGCAGTTTATATGAAGTAGAGAGAGAGCAGTTTATATGAAGTAGAGAGAGAGCAGTTTATATGAAGTAGAGAGAGAGCAGTTTATATGAAGTAGAGAGAGAGCAGTTTATATGGAGTAGAGAGAGAGCAGTTTATATGGAGTAGAGAGAGAGCAGTTTATATGAAGTAGAGAGAGGGCAGTTTATATGGAGTAGAGAGAGAGAGAGCAGTTTATATGAAGTAGAGAGAGAGCAGTTTATATGGAGTAGAGAGAGAGAGCAGTTTATATGAAGTAGAGAGAGAGCAGTTTATATGGAGTAGAGAGAGAGCAGTTTATATGAAGTAGAGAGAGAGATCAGTTTATATGAAGTAGAGAGAGAGCAGTTTATATGAAGTAGAGAGAGAGCAGTTTATATGGAGTAGAGAGAGAGAGAGCAGTTTATATGAAGTAGAGAGAGGGCAGTTTATATGGAGTAGAGAGAGAGAGAGCAGTTTATATGAAGTAGAGAGAGAGCAGTTTATATGAAGTAGAGAGAGAGATCAGTTTATATTAAGTAGAGAGAGAGAGCAGTTTATATGAAGTAGAGAGAGAGCAGTTTATATGAAGTAGAGAGAGAGAGCAGTTTATATGAAGTAGAGAGAGAGAGCAGTTTATATGAAGTAGAGAGAGAGCAGTTTATATGAAGTAGAGAGAGAGAGCAGTTTATATGAAGTAGAGAGAGAGAGCAGTTTATATGAAGTAGAGAGAGAGCAGTTTATATGAAGTAGAGAGAGAGCAGTTTATATGGAGTAGAGAGAGAGAGCAGTTTATATGAAGTAGAGAGAGAGCAGTTTATATGAAGTAGAGAGATCAGTTTATATGAAGTAGAGAGAGAGCAGTTTATATGAAGTAGAGAGAGAGAGCAGTTTATATGAAGTAGAGAGAGCAGTTTATATGAAGTAGAGAGAGAGGGCAGTTTATATGAAGTAGAGAGAGAAGTTTATATGAAGTAGAGAGAGAGCAGTTTATATGAAGTAGAGAGAGAGCAGTTTATATGAAGTAGAGTGAGAGAGAGCAGTTTACATGAAGTAGAGAGAGAGAGCAGTTTATATGAAGTAGAGAGAGAGCAGTTTATATGAAGTAGAGAGAGGGCAGTTTATATGAAGTAGAGAGAGAGCAGTTTATATGGAGTAGAGAGAGAGCAGTTTATATGGAGTAGAGAGAGAGCAGTTTATATGAAGTAGAGAGAGGGCAGTTTATATGGAGTAGAGAGAGAGAGAGCAGTTTATATGAAGTAGAGAGAGAGCAGTTTATATGGAGTAGAGAGAGAGAGCAGTTTATATGAAGTAGAGAGAGAGCAGTTTATATGGAGTAGAGAGAGAGCAGTTTATATGAAGTAGAGAGAGGGCAGTTTATATGGAGTAGAGAGAGAGAGAGCAGTTTATATGAAGTAGAGAGAGAGCAGTTTATATGAAGTAGAGAGAGAGATCAGTTTATATTAAGTAGAGAGAGAGAGCAGTTTATATGAAGTAGAGAGAGAGCAGTTTATATGAAGTAGAGAGAGAGCAGTTTATATGAAGTAGAGAGATCAGTTTATATGAAGTAGAGAGAGAGAGCAGTTTATATGAAGTAGAGAGAGAGAGCAGTTTATATGAAGTAGAGAGAGCAGTTTATATGAAGTAGAGAGAGAGGGCAGTTTATATGAAGTAGAGAGAGAAGTTTATATGAAGTAGAGAGAGAGCAGTTTATATGAAGTAGAGAGAGAGCAGTTTATATGAAGTAGAGTGAGAGAGAGCAGTTTACATGAAGTAGAGAGAGAGAGCAGTTTATATGAAGTAGAGAGAGAGCAGTTTATATGAAGTAGAGAGAGGGCAGTTTATATGAAGTAGAGAGAGAGCAGTTTATATGAAGTAGAGAGAGAGCAGTTTATATGAAGTAGAGAGAGAGCAGTTTATATGAAGTAGAGGGAGGGCAGTTTATATGAAGTAGAGAGAGAGAGCAGTTTATATGAAGTAGAGAGAGAGAGAGCAGTTTATATGAAGTAGAGAGAGAGAGCAGTTTATATGAAGTAGAGAGAGAGAGAGCAGTTTATATGAAGTAGAGAGAGGGCAGTTTATATGAAGTAGAGAGAGAGCAGTTTATATGAAGTAGAGAGAGAGCAGTTTATATGAAGTAGAGAGAGAGCAGTTTATATGAAGTAGAGAGAGAGCAGTTTATATTAAGTAGAGAGAGCAGTTTATATGAAGTAGAGAGAGCAGTTTATATGAAGTAGAGATAGAGAGCAGTTTATATGAAGTAGAGAGCAGTTTATATGAAGTAAAGAGAGAGCAGTTTATATGAAGTAGAGAGCAGTTTATATGAAGTATAGAGAGAGCAGTTTATATGAAGTAGAGAGAGAGGGCAGTTTATATGAAGTAGAGAGAGAGAGCAGTTTATATGAAGTAGAGTGAGAGCAGTTTATATGAAGTAGAGAGAGAGCAGTTTATATGAAGTAGAGAGAGAGCAGTTTATATGAAGTAGAGAGAGAGAGCAGTTTATATGAAGTAGAGAGAGAGCAGTTTATATGAAGTAGAGAGAGAGAGCAGTTTATATGAAGTAGAGAGAGAGCAGTTTATATGAAGTAGAGAGAGAGAGCAGTTTATATGAAGTAGAGAGAGAGCAGTTTATATGAAGGAGAGAGAGATCAGTTTATATGAAGTAGAGTGAGAGCAGTTTATATGAAGTAGAGAGAGAGCAGTTTATATGAAGTAGAGAGAGAGCAGTTTATATGAAGTAGAGAGAGAGCAGTTTATATGAAGTAGAGAGAGAGAGCAGTTTATATGAAGTAGAGAGAGAGCAGTTTATATGAAGGAGAGAGAGATCAGTTTATATGAAGTAGAGTGAGAGCAGTTTATATGAAGTAGAGCGAGAGAGCAGTTTATATGAAGTAGAGAGAGAGAGCAGTTTATATGAAGTAGAGTGAGAGCAGTTTATATGAAGTAGAGAGAGAGCAGTTTATATGAAGTAGAGAGAGAGCAGTTTATATGAAGTAGAGAGAGAGAGCAGTTTATATGAAGTAGAGAGAGAGCAGTTTATATGAAGTAGAGAGAGAGAGCAGTTTATATGAAGTAGAGAGAGAGCAGTTTATATGAAGGAGAGAGAGATCAGTTTATATGAAGTAGAGTGAGAGCAGTTTATATGAAGTAGAGCGAGAGCAGTTTATATGAAGTAGAGAGAGAGCAGTTTATATGAAGTAGAGAGAGAGCAGTTTATATGAAGTAGAGAGAGAGCAGTTTATATGAAGTAGAGAGAGAGAGAGCAGTTTATATGAAGTAGAGAGAGAGCAGTTTATATGAAGTAGAGAGCGAGCAGTTTATATGAAGTAGAGAGAGAGAGCAGTTTATATGAAGTATAGAGAGAGCAGTTTATATGAAGTAGAGAGAGAGCAGTTTATATGAAGTAGAGAGAGAGCAGTTTATATGAAGTAGAGAGCGAGCAGTTTATATGAAGTAGAGAGAGAGAGCAGTTTATATGAAGTATAGAGAGAGCAGTTTATATGAAGTAGAGAGAGAGCAGTTTATATGAAGTAGAGAGAGAGAGAGCAGTTTATATGAAGTAGAGAGAGAGAGCAGTTTATATGAAGTAGAGAGAGAGAGAGCAGTTTATATGAAGTAGAGAGAGGGCAGTTTATATGAAGTCGAGAGAGAGCAGTTTATATGAAGTAGAGAGAGAGCAGTTTATATGAAGTAGAGAGAGAGCAGTTTATATGAAGTAGAGAGAGAGCAGTTTATATGAAGTAGAGAGAGCAGTTTATATGAAGTAGAGAGAGAGCAGTTTATATGAAGTAGAGATAGAGAGCAGTTTATATTAAGTAGAGAGCAGTTTATATGAAGTAGAGAGAGAGCAGTTTATATGAAGTAGAGAGCAGTTTATATGAAGTAGAGAGAGAGCAGTTTATATGAAGTAGAGAGAGAGGGCAGGTTATATGAAGTAGAGAGCAGTTTATATGAAGTAGAGAGAGAGCAGTTTATATGAAGTAGAGAGAGAGAGCAGTTTATATGAAGTAGAGAGAGAGCAGTTTATATGAAGTAGAGTGAGAGCAGTTTATATGAAGTAGAGAGAGAGAGCAGTTTATATGAAGTAGAGAGAGAGCAGTTTATATGAAGTAGAGAGAGAGAGCAGTTTATATGAAGTAGAGAGAGAGCAGTTTATATGAAGTAGAGAGAGAGAGCAGTTTATATGAAGTAGAGAGAGAGCAGTTTATATGAAGTAGAGAGAGAGCAGTTTATATGAAGTAGAGAGAGAGAGCAGTTTATATGAAGTAGAGAGAGAGCAGTTTATATGGGAGGCAGAAGATGGACAATACTGATTATGATTATCTAAAGCTCATAAAAAAGAATGTGATGTTAGACAAGAGTTGCACTTTTAAGTTTAATTGTGTAGATGAGCGGGAAGTAAGGAAGATGTTGAAGTCCCTTCCTGAACATAGCTCAGTAGGTACTGACATGCTAGATAGTAAGGTACTTGGCCTGGAAGCTGACTATGTTTATGGTCCGATATGTCATATATTAAATGCATGCTTAATGAAAGGTGTTTATCCCACTGTCTGGAAAGATGGTAAAATTATTCCCTTACCTAAAGATGGCAGACTAGCACTCACTGGGAAGAACAGTAGACCTATCGCTATTCTCCCAGTTCTCAGTAAACTGATGGAGAGAATAGTCCACTCACAAATACAGGATTACTTTGACTGTAATGGCTTGAACACAAGTTTTCAACATGCTTACAAACCTAATCATTCCACTTGTTCTGCCCTTACAGTAATGACAGATGACTGGCTCAAGGAAATTGATAACTCAAAGATGACTGGTGCAGTATTACTTGATTTTAGTGCTGCATTCGATGTCATAGACCATGATCTGCTCATCGGTAAATTAGAATGCTATGGGTTTTGTCCAACAGCCATCATATTTATGAAGAGTTATCTCACAAGTAGGACACAAAGGGTTTATTACACTGGCAGCTGGTCTCACTCTAAGGTCTTAGACTGCGGGGTCCCGCAAGGGAGCTGCCTTGGACCACTCCTATACGCCATCTTCACAAACGACTTACCATCAGTTCTGTGTAAAGCAACTGTACAAATGTATGCTGATGATTCCACATTGTACTATGCTGCAAAAACTGTCAGTGAACTGGACAATGTTTTATCAGCTGAGTTAAATGTGGTGTTTGATTGGATAAAACGGAATAAGTTGGTACTAAACATCTCAAAAACCAAATAAATTATCTTGGGTTTGAGTCATAAATTGGCATCAATACCAAAAATTTGTTTGAACGTGTCTGATGAACCCATAGAACAGGTAAATAAAGTAAAATTACTGGGCATAATAATTGATAGCCAGCTGTCATGGGCAGAACACATTGATACCATAGTGAAGAAGATGGGGAGTGGTATCTCCATGGTGAGGAAATGTCTTTCTTATGTCCCTACATATATTGTGGGACAGGTGGCGAAATCTTAAATTTTATGTCACCTAGATTATTGTGCACCAGTATGGTCCTCTGCATCCAAAGGTCAACTAAAGAAATTGCAACCTGCCCAGAACAGAGCTGCAAGGTTAGTTTTACATTGTTCCATGAGAACAAACACCATCACTATGCACCGGCAACTCTCATGGTTAACGGTAGAGAATAGGCTGGTTTTCAACACAGTTAAATTTTTCAGGAACACTGGGTCTCATTCTCGAACGAAGTTACGACAAAATATTTCGTCTTAGCCAGATTTCGGCCTATTTAAGACATATTAGGGCTGGGAGTGGGAGTCTTCAAGTTTTCCTGAGATCTTATTTGAGAGCAGATCTAAGAGTGCTGAGGAGCACACTTAAATATGCTCTCAGCCCACGATCAAATCTCATGATTGATTGACTAATTTAAAATGTTATTATAACTTGACAGACTGTGTTCTCATAGTGATTCCTTCACGTCAACGCTACAGGCCTCCTTGAAATTAATTACTTAATCATAATTAAAATAAATATGACAATATTTGTACGATAAGAAATTACGAATTTGATGTCGGAAAAATAAATAATATGGATTCATCTGATCACAGGGCAGCTGGATTAACCATATCTGAACCAGCTATTTTGGACAAATAATTACTCAGATATTCAAACACAATTATGGAATTATTGTGGAATGATTGAAAATAATAATAATTGAATGCCTTCTGTGGAATTTGTATTTCTTATTTGTTACACATCTGTTTTAATGATTAATTATATACATTTGAAAGAATGCAGGTCAACATGCAATGTATCCCATTGATTGGTATACAATGGGACAGACCTTTGTTTGATTGATTGATTGAAAACTTTATTAACAGATTGCAGAATGGGTACAGTACAGTACAGCTCAATTACATAAGGGGATGCAGACCAGAGAAAGAATTTCGTCTTGTTTACATCAGGGTCCCCCATTTTCAATTCATCATAACATATATGACACACATGACACAGATAGACAGTACTGCTACATCTATGCATTTATGACATACCAGATTTGCAAATACAGTACTGTTTGTGATACAAAAAGAGTCCAGAAAAGAGAGTACATTTGACGTAGAAACTGTTGGAGGAGGTTGGGTAGGGATGGGTGGGGGATAGACTTACACTGTACAAGCAAAACTGTACATTGTAATATTGACAAAACCATACTTGGTCATTTACTGTACATTGGAGGGGGTTGATATAGCTATAAACCTGCATTCCTTCGAATATATCATTAATCAATTAAACTTATATTGAAATACACTATATAGCCTATACACCAACACTGAAATGACAGTGGATAAATAAATAAGAACTAAAGCTAATCGGTGGAAATAGACTGCATTAATATTCCATAACAAGTCTTGTGTGCGCCTACGAATGAACAGTAGCCTATAGGCTTATGGAATAATAAGCCATACTGTGTTCATTCATTACGCCCGCCGTAGGCTATATATATTATATGTCATTCATTCATTCATATACAGTACTGCGCGTGTGTGTGTGTCTGTGTGTGCGCGCGCTGCGGCAGGTCTGTACCGCAAGCTGTATATGATGCCAATACATTAATCTAATCTAGTTTTGATGGGCGCAAGCGTGATTACGAAACCTAGCCGCATTTCTCGGAGACGCTCTCTGATTGGCACTGACTGACGCTAGATTTCGTAATCACGCGGCTCGCAAAGCACTTCCGCCATTCCATTTCACACCGCTGCGTAACCAGTTGCCTTATAAGGAACTATGGAGGCGGTGTTTTGTATGCAAATGAGCTGAACGGGAAAGCGCTTTGGAGTTTACGACAGAATGCCATTCTCCAAGCAGATATCAGATCATATAATTTCTGCGACCGTTTCAGCCACTTAGACATATCTCCAGCACGTTCAGGACTCAGAGTGTACTTGTCATAGATTATGTCTCAGTGGTTCCAAGATAAGTCTTCCAGAATATATCTTTGGAAAATTTTCGGGAATGAGACCCACTGTCTTTTCGTCTCAACCTGTTTTCTTATACAAACAAATTGTCAGATGCAGTCAGGTTCATTCTTATTTTACTAGGTCAGCTGATGATGGACAGATTATGTTACCACGTCCAAAATCAAATGCTTTAAAGAGGACTGTTGTTTATCGTGCCATCAATCATTGGAATAACTGCCCAAGTAAATTGAATAGTAAAGTGTCTTTCAAATACCACCTGAGAATGCACTACTTAAATATGTGAGCAAAATATTCTGATGTTGATAATGATGTCTACAATGTTTTACTGTTTTTAGACAATGTTACAATGTTTTTAGATAATGATGTCTACAATGTTTTACTGTTTTTAGATTATCATTGTTAATTGTGATTGTCATATGTATCTTATGTTGTTATGTTTTGTGTTTTGTGTTGTCTTTCTATGTGGACCCCAGGAAGACTAGCTCGCCACTTAGGTGACAGCTAATGGGGATCCTTTTTAAACAATAAACAATATATGAAGTAGAGAGAGAGCAGTTTATATGAAGTAGAGAGAGAGAGAGGGCAGTTTATATGAAGTAGAGAGAGCAGTTTATATGAAGTAGAGAGAGAGCAGTTTATATGAAGTAGAGTGAGAGCAGTTTATATGAAGTAGAGAGAGCAGTTTATATGAAGTAGAGAGAGAGAGCAGTTTATATGAAGTAGAGAGAGAGCAGTTTATATGAAGTAGAGAGAGCAGTTTATATGAAGTAGAGAGAGAGAGCAGTTTATATGAAGTAGAGAGAGCAGTTTATATGAAGTAGAGAGAGAGCAGTTTATATGAAGTAGAGAGAGAGCAGTTTATATGAAGTAGAGAGAGAGCAGTTTATATGAAGTAGAGTGAGAGCAGTTTATATGAAGTAGAGAGAGCAGTTTATATGAAGTAGAGAGAGAGAGCAGTTTATATGAAGTAGAGAGAGAGAGCAGTTTATATGAAGTAGAGAGAGAGCAGTTTATATGAAGTAGAGAGAGAGAGCAGTTTATATGAAGTAGAGAGAGATCAGTTTATATGAAGTAGAGAGAGAGCAGTTTATATGAAGTAGAGAGAGAGCAGTTTATATGAAGTAGAGAGAGAGCAGTTTATATGAAGTAGAGAGAGAGCAGTTTATATGAAGTAGAGAGAGATAGAGGGCAGTTTATATGAAGTAGAGAGAGAGCAGTTTATATGAAGTAGAGTGAGAGAGAGCAGTTTATATGGAGTAGAGAGAGAGCA
This sequence comes from Notolepis coatsorum, assembly GCF_963971535.1. Classification (NCBI taxonomy): domain Eukaryota; kingdom Metazoa; phylum Chordata; class Actinopteri; order Aulopiformes; family Paralepididae; genus Notolepis; species Notolepis coatsorum. The sequence goes on from NC_140169.1 coordinate 13,008,967, forward strand.
GTTTATATGAAGTAGAGAGAGAGCAGTTTATATGAAGTAGAGAGAGCAGTTTATATGAAGTAGAGAGAGAGCAGTTTATATGAAGTAGAGAGAGAGCAGTTTATATGAAGTAGAGAGAGAGCAGTTTATATGAAGTAGGGAGAGAGCAGTTTATATGAAGTAGAGAGAGAGAGCAGTTTATATGAAGTAGAGAGATATCAGTTTATATGAAGTAGAGAGAGAGAGCAGTTTATATGAAGTAGAGAGAGCAGTTTATATGAAGTAGAGAGAGAGAGCAGTTTATATGAAGTAGAGAGAGAGCAGTTTATATGAAGTAGAGAGAGAGCAGTTTATATGAAGTAGAGAGAGAGCAGTTTATATGAAGTAGAGAGAGAGAGCAGTTTATATGAAGTAGAGAGAGAGCAGTTTATATGAAGTAGAGAGAGAGCAGTTTATATGAAGTAGAGAGAGATCAGTTTATATAAAGTGGTGAGAGCAGTTTATATGAAGTAGAGAGAGAGCAGTTTATATGAAGTAGAGAGAGCAGTTTATATGAAGTAGAGTGAGAGAGAGCAGTTTATATGGAGTAGAGTGAGAGAGAGCAGTTTATATGAAGTAGAGAGAGAGCAGTTTATATGAAGTAGAGAGAGAGCAGTTTATATGAAGTAGAGAGAGAGAGTAGTTTATATGAAGTAGAGAGAGAGCAGTTTATATGAAGTAGAGAGAGAGCAGTTTATATGGAGTAGAGAGAGAGAGCAGTTTATATGAAGTAGAGAGAGAGAGAGCAGTTTATATGAAGTAGAGAGAGAGAGAGCAGTTTATATGAAGTAGAGAGAGAGCAGTTTATATGAAGTAGAGAGCAGTTTATATGAAGTAGAGAGAGGGCAGTTTATATGAAGTAGAGAGAGAGCAGTTTATATGAAGTAGAGAGAGAGCAGTTTATATGAAGTAGAGAGAGAGCAGTTTATATGAAGTAGAGAGAGCAGTTTATATGAAGTAGAGAGAGCAGTTTATATGAAGTAGAGATAGAGAGCAGTTTATATGAAGTAGAGAGCAGTTTATATGAAGTAGAGAGAGAGCAGTTTATATGAAGTAGAGAGCAGTTTATATGAAGTATAGAGAGAGCAGTTTATATGAAGTAGAGAGAGAGGGCAGTTTATATGAAGTAGAGAGAGAGAGCAGTTTATATGAAGTAGAGTGAGAGCAGCTTATATGAAGTAGAGAGAGAGAGCAGTTTATATGAAGTAGAGAGAGAGCAGTTTATATGAAGTAGAGAGAGAGAGCAGTTTATATGAAGTAGAGAGAGAGCAGTTTATATGAAGTAGAGAGAGAGAGCAGTTTATATGAAGTAGAGAGAGAGCAGTTTATATGAAGGAGAGAGAGAGCAGTTTATATGAAGTAGAGTGAGAGCAGTTTATATGAAGTAGAGAGAGAGCAGTTTATATGAAGTAGAGAGAGAGCAGTTTATATGAAGTAGAGAGAGAGAGCAGTTTATATGAAGTAGAGAGAGAGCAGTTTATATGAAGTAGAGAGAGAGCAGTTTATATGAAGTAGAGAGAGAGCAGTTTATATGAAGTAGAGAGAGAGCAGTTTATATGAAGTAGAGAGAGAGCAGTTTATATGGAGTAGAGAGAGCAGTTTATATGAAGTAGAGAGAGAGCAGTTTATATGAAGTAGAGAGAGAGCAGTTTATATGAAGTAGAGAGAGAGAGCAGTTTATATGAAGTAGAGAGAGGGAGAGCAGTTTATATGAAGTAGAGAGAGAGAGCAGTTTATATGAAGTAGAGAGAGAGAGAGCAGTTTATATGAAGTAGAGAGAGAGAGCAGTTTATATGAAGTAGAGAGAGAGCAGTTTATATGAAGTAGAGAGAGAGCAGTTTATATGAAGTAGAGAGAGAGCAGTTTATATGAAGTAGAGAGAGAGCAGTTTATATGAAGTAGAGAGAGCAGTTTATATGAAGTAGAGAGAGCAGTTTATATGAAGTAGAGATAGAGAGCAGTTTATATGAAGTAGAGAGAGAGCAGTTTATATGAAGTAGAGAGAGAGCAGTTTATATGAAGTAGAGAGAGAGCAGTTTATATGAAGGAGAGAGAGCAGTTTATATGAAGTAGAGAGAGAGCAGTTTATATGAAGTAGAGAGAGAGCAGTTTATATGAAGTAGAGAGAGAGGGCAGTTTATATGAAGTAGAGAGAGAGAGCAGTTTATATGAAGTAGAGTGAGAGCAGTTTATATGAAGTAGAGAGAGAGAGCAGTTTATATGAAGTAGAGAGAGAGCAGTTTATATGAAGTAGAGAGAGAGAGCAGTTTATATGAAGTAGAGAGAGAGCAGTTTATATGAAGTAGAGAGAGAGCAGTTTATATGAAGTAGAGAGAGAGCAGTTTATATGAAGGAGAGAGAGAGCAGTTTATATGAAGTAGAGTGAGAGCAGTTTATATGAAGTAGAGAGAGAGAGCAGTTTATATGAAGTAGAGAGAGAGCAGTTTATATGAAGTAGAGAGAGAGCAGTTTATATGAAGTAGAGAGAGAGCAGTTTATATGAAGTAGAGAGAGAGAGCAGTTTATATGAAGTAGAGAGAGAGCAGTTTATATGAAGTAGAGAGAGAGAGCAGTTTATATGAAGTAGAGAGAGCAGTTTATATGAAGTAGAGAGAGAGGGCAGTTTATATGAAGTAGAGAGAGCAGTTTATATGAAGTAGAGTGAGAGCAGTTTATATGAAGTAGAGAGAGAGAGCAGTTTATATGAAGTAGAGAGAGAGCAGTTTATATGAAGTAGAGAGAGAGCAGTTTATATGAAGTAGAGAGAGAGCAGTTTATATGAAGTAGAGAGAGAGAGCAGTTTATATGGAGTAGAGAGAGAGCAGTTTATATGAAGTAGAGAGAGCAGTTTATATGGAGTAGATAGAGAGAGCAGTTTATATGAAATAGAGAGAGAGCAGTTTATATGAAGTAGAGTGAGAGAGAGCAGTTTATATGGAGTAGAGAGAGCAGTTTATATGAAGTAGAGAGAGAGAAGTTTATATGGAGTAGAGAGAGCAGTTTATATGAAGTAGAGTGAGAGAGAGCAGTTTATATGGAGTAGAGAGAGCAGTTTATATGAAGTAGAGAGAGAGAAGTTTATATGAAGTAGAGAGAGAGAAGTTTATATGGAGTAGAGAGAGCAGTTTATATGAAGTAGATAGAGAGCAGTTTATATGAAGTAGAGAGAGAGCAGTTTATATGAAGTAGAGAGAGAGCAGTTTATATGAAGTAGAGTGAGAGAGAGCAGTTTATATGAAGTAGAGAGAGAGCAGTTTATATGAAGTAGAGTGAGAGAGAGCAGTTTATATGGAGTAGAGTGAGAGAGAGCAGTTTATATGGAGAGAGAGCAGTTTATATGGAGTAGAGTGAGAGAGAGCAGTTTATATGGAGTAGAGTGAGAGAGAGCAGTTTATATGGAGTAGAGTGAGAGAGAGCAGTTTATATGGAGTAGAGAGAGAGAGCAGTTTATATGGAGTAGTGAGAGAGAGCAGTTTATATGAAGGTAGAGAGAGAGCAGTTTATATGAAGGTAGAGAGAGAGAGCAGTTTATATGAAGGTAGAGAGAGAGAGCAGTTTATATGAAGGTAGAGAGAGAGAGTGGGATATATATGTATATACATGAATGTGTACTGTATGTAGTGTTTCCATGCTGCGTTTCCTGTGCTTTCAGTCTCCGCTCTGAAGCCAGAGGAGATGCCAGAGGTGCGGATGGAGACAGAGGAACGACAAAGTGCTGGATACGAGGTGCATCACCAGAAACTGGTACAAAAAAAGCACTTTCACCACCATCGAATGACCGTTTGAGTCATTCGAGACACCATGTCGTGCGACGGGCCGATTTTAGATTTGTTTTTGTCGTCTTTTCCCCCCGACAGGTGTTCTTCGCTGAAGACGTGGGCTCCAACAAGGGCGCCATCATCGGACTGATGGTCGGCGGGGTCGTCATAGCGACCGTCATCGTCATCACCTTGGTGATGCTGAGAAAGAAGCAGTACACGTCCATCCATCACGGAGTCATCGAGGTAGGAGTAGAGCGCATGACACTATACTGACTCTAATCCATATGGTCTATATATCTATAGCTAATCCATATGGTCTATATATATCTATAGGAATCCATATGGTCTATATATCTATAGGAATCCATATTGTCTATATATCTATAGGAATCCATATGGTCTATATATTTATAGCTAATCCATATGGTCTATATATCTATAGCTAATCCATATGGTCTATATAGCTAGCTACTCCGTATGGTCTATATATCTATAGTAATCCATATGGTATATATCTATAGCTAATCCCTATGGTCTATATATCTATAGTAATCCATATGGTCTATATATCTATAGTAATCTATATGGTCTATATATCTAGCTACTCCGTATGGTCTATATATCTATAGTAATCCATATGGTCTATATATCTAGCTACTCCGTATGGTCTATATATCTATAGTAATCCATATGGTCTATATATCTATAGGAATCCATATGGTCTATATATCTATAGCTAATCCATATGGTCTATAGGAATCCATATGGTCTATATATCTATAGCTAATCCATATGGTCTATATATCTAGCTACTCCATATGGTCTATATATCTATAGTAATCCATATGGTGTATATATCTATAGTAATGCATATAGTCTATATATCTATAGTAATCCATATGGTCTATATCTATAGCTAATCCCTATGGTCTACATATCTATAGCTAATCCATATGGTCTATATATCTAGCTACTCCGTATGGTCTATATATCTAGCTACTCCGTATGGTCTATATATCTAGCTACTCCGTATGGTCTATATATCTATAGCTAATCCATATGGTCTATATATCTAATCCACATGGTCTGTGTTTATGGCAGGTGGACGCAGCAGTGACTCCCGAGGAACGCCACCTGACGAAGATGCAGCAGAACGGCTACGAGAATCCCACTTACAAGTTCTTTGAGCAGCTGCAGAACTAAGGAGCTGCTCTCGGTTACATCCTTTTAGACGTACTCCCCTCCCCCCCCCCCCCCCACACCGTACTGTGCACTTTGTTTCATTCTGGTTCCTCGTTCCTTTAAGCTCCTACCCTTTGTTTACTCACAGCGTCGAGGGGAATGGACAGGTGTGTGAGGCGTCATCGTAAAAAGGCTGCGCTCATCCTGTTCGGAGGTTATAGGGGGAAGCCTTTGATCTAGAATACACACCCATGCAGGGGTTTGGGATAAATGGGAGCGGCCAGCAGCCGAAATAGAACAAAAGCGGGTCATTATCGGACCCCTGATTTGTATAGTGAAGCGCCTCGACGTCCACCTGCAATTGGGTCAGACAAAGGTATCATTTTTCACCTGCACATTGTAGCCAATCACAAAAGACATAAGTGTTTGTACAGAAAACTCAACACCATCTCGACAATTTATATATAAAATATATACATATTATATCAAATCATTCATCAGTGGTTCAGACCTCCCTTGCAGTACTGCACTCACAGCTCAAAGAAGGTATCCCCCCCACCCCTGGAACCCTTAAACCCCAGCATTTAAACCCCCCTTCGCTCCCTCATTGCGCTCCCGCTCCCAGATGACAGCTGTGCTGTGTGTTTAGGTGACATAACGACACCCAAGAGCCGACGATGGGAGGAGGGGCTCCTTGTGCGCCTCCCCACAGGATTAAACCCCCTAGCGTTTCAGGTTCCTTTTAAAAATAAAATACGAATAAAAATACAAAAAGAAATAAAGGAGAGAAAAGAAAAAATATATATATACATCATCAAAAGATGAAAAATATAGAATGTTTTTGTTATTATTTTCTGTGTAATGTATTGAACTAAGACAAAGAGATTAGCTGTAAGTATAGGTAGTGCATGGCAATATTGACGACGGATACAGCATTATTGTACGTCGGCGGTCCCGGGCGCCATCACACACCGGGACTCATCCTCCTATTAGCAGGATTGTACATTTCTAGTGTCTTCTTTGTGATCTTGTGATATGAAGGAAGAAGAAAATATAGGGGGTCTTTTAGAATCTGTTCTGCTTTGTCACACGGAATCTTTTTTGCTCTACATCTCCATGCCATCCCTGTGTGTTCGCTGCATGGGCAGAATTCTCTATCTCTATGTAATATAATATGACGTGTAATAGTATCCGAAAGGAAGTCAAGTTGTGTTATTGTTTGCGTTCTATGCACTCCAAGTGTTTTTTTTTTTTTTTTTTTCTCGAATCTTTGATTATTACTGATATTACTGCTCTTATACTGAATGTTTATTCCCTCTGGTCATCCTGTCCCACTGGTTCATCAGCTTTGGGTCGGAATTGAGATTAGGGTGTACTGTTGGTCCAATTTTTGGGATTAGGGGTGGGGTGGACTGGATGCGTAGCTTGTTTTTTTTAGTTTTTCCTCCATTCTCGACTAGATCCATTCCAGATTTTGCATTACACTTCTCCTCTTGTCTGTAAATATTTGGATCCTTTAGAATGATCCAGGTCCCAAGTGATCCATGTGGTCTTTATTTTTCCAAGCCTAAAATTCTCTGGTCTCTGCATCTTTTCAGTCATCGATTCTCAAAAGCCTCCCTGACCTCCTCCCGCCTCTCTCTGGTCGGCTCTGGAGTTACGGGAGAATGCGATTAGGACGATGGGGATTTATCAATAGGCCAAGAGAGATTAACGACTCGTAAATCTAACTCAACCCCCGGAGCTTCCTGTATACACTCGCTGTCGCACCCCGTCCTCACATACACATTCTATTTTTCTATAATTCCTAGGTTGTTTATACATGTACAGTGTTCTCCATCAGTCCCTCGGACATCCCTCTCTCGTCTGCCATCGAGTCTCTGTTGTCGGACGTCTCGCGCCTCCTGCTCTTAAAGCAGAGGCAAACGTGGACTTGAGGAAGTCGAGTATCACCGCTAAGTCACCGGCATCATGAACTACGGGGAGGATACTATAGGTATATTGAGACAAGAGACAATACCTACCCCCCCCCCCCCCCCCGGAAGTCAAAATACAACCTCCAGTATACATGAATGTGAACATGCATATCACAGATCTACTTACCTCACCACACCCACACTTTTAAGCGAAGCTCTTAAAAATCAGGTGAATGTCTCAGATGTGGATACACAGCTCTCTGGGTATCAGTGGAGGAAAATGTCAAAGCGAGGTCTTTTCTTTCTCTCATTAACTCAGTGACCCCCCCCCCCCCATGTAGCTAAATGAACCATTTGCTTAGACTGAAAACAGCTTTCTACACTCACTATCTCATCAAATAAAATTTTGAATGTACATACGTTTCTGACCTTGTGGATTTTTTTTCTCCCCGTCTTTGACTAAAGATAGTTCTCATGGTGAGAACTTCAGCATGAATATGAACTAGTATCTATGACTGAATGATTATGTATATGAATGAGTACATGTAATGAATGAGTATGTAGTGTATGTGTAAATGAATGAGTATGTAGTGAGTATGTATGTCGTGTATGTAAATGAATGAGCATGTGTGTATGAATGCGTATGTAAATGAGCATGTATGAGTGTATGTATATTCAAGAGTATATGAATGAGTATGTAGTGTGTATATGTATATTCAAGAGTATATGAATGAGTATATAGTGTATGTAAATGAGCATACGAGTATATGAATGAGTATGTAAATTAATGAGTATGTATATGAATGAGTATGTAGTGTATGTAAATGAATGAGCATGTATGAGTATATGTATATTAAAGAGTATATGAATGAGCATGTAAATGAATGAGTGTTGTGTGTATGTAAATGAATAAGTATGTCATGTGTATGTAAATGGGTGAGTATGTAGTGTGTATGTAAATGAATTAGTATTTATGTATACATGTACAGAAGTCCCTTCCGCTTCTCCTATTCTGAAGTGTGAATGAGCTGAACAGAAACCCAGTCCATTAGGAAAAATGCTCGCCACTTTATTCCCCCTGGTGGACAAAAAAGGGTCCAGCAACTCTGGGAACAAGACACTAAATAAAATACAAAACAGATCCTCTAGAAATGGAAAATATGAAAATAGTATACACTTATCAAAAAACATGAGAACCGGTATATACAATGGAAATGATACTAAACTACTACAGACGAGGAAGACATGACGCAAAGCTCATAATTGGGTTTTCAGTCACACACACACCAAAGACATCCAGGATCTCAATCATCACACTTCCAACACACATAGTATCCATCTTCCCTTGCAATCTGAACGGGCTCATCCCATTGGTTGGAAAAACAAAAACAAACAAAAATAACAATCACCCCTCCACCTGCCATAGTCCAACTCTCGTCAAGAGATGTCGTCAACCCTCACACACTGATGGTGGTGATCGTGGTTATGATAAAAGGGTCAACTGATCCTGAATCAGCAGTCGAGAGCGACCTCTCATCCGGTCCAAAGAGCGTGTGCCATGGGGCCCCTCCCCCCCCACCTCTTTTCAACTGTCCTTGTCTAGTGTGGTGGTGGCCAGGGTCACCGTGGTGATGGGCTGGCCAATCCCGTGCAGCTGCATGCGCGCCAGCTTCTTCTGCTCGCACTCCGTCACCAGGGTGTTGAGCTCGGCCGCGCTGTAGCCAATCAGAGTCCTCAGGTCGCACACAAACTTGTAGACGAAGCGCTTGCCCTGTACCTTGCTGATCATGTCCCCGTCGTAGTAATATCTAGTGGGTAGAGATGTAAACAGAGGCATCATTATCTACAACTACAGTAGGTAGAGATGTAAACAGAGGCATCATTATCTACAACTACAGTAGGTAGAGATGTAAACAGAGGCATCATTATCTACAACTACAGTAGGTAGAGATGTAAACAGAGGCATCATTATCTACAACTACAGTAGGTAGAGATGTAAACAGAGGCATCATTATCTACAACTACAGTGGGTAGAGATGTAAACAGAGGCATCATTATCTACAACTACAGTAGGTAGAGATGTAAACAGAGGCATCATTATCTACAACTACAGTGGGTAGAGATGTAAACAGAGGCATCATTATCTACAACTACAGTGGGTAGAGATGTACACAGAGGCATCATTATCTACAACTACAGTGGGTAGAGATGTAAACAGAGGCATCATTATCTACAACTACAGTAGGTAGAGATGTACACAGAGGCATCATTATCTACAACTACAGTAGGTAGAGATGTACACAGAGGCATCATTATCTACAACTACAGTGGGTAGAGATGTAAACAGAGGCATCATTATCTACAACTACAGTGGGTAGAGATGTAAACAGAGGCATCATTATCTACAACTACAGTGGGTAGAGATGTACACAGAGGCATCATTATCTACAACTACAGTGGGTAGAGATGTACACAGAGGCATCATTATCTACAACTACAGTATGTAGAGATGTAAACAGAGGCATCATTATCTACAACTACAGTGGGTAGAGATGTACACAGAGGCATCATTATCTACAACTACAGTGGGTAGAGATGTAAACAGAGGCATCATTATCTACAACTACAGTGGGTAGAGATGTACACAGAGGCATCATCTACAACTACAGTAGGTAGAGATGTACACAGAGGCATCATTATCTACAACTACAGTAGGTAGAGATGTACACAGAGGCATCATTATCTACAACTACAGTAGGTAGAGATGTAAACAGAGGCATCATTATCTACAACTACAGTAGGTAGAGATGTACACAGAGGCATCATTATCTACAACTACAGTAGGTAGAGATGTAAACAGAGGCATCATCTACAACTACAGTAGGTAGAGATGTACACAGAGGCATCATTATCTACAACTACAGTGGGTAGAGATGTACACATATGAGAGGCATTATCTACAACTACAGTGGGTAGAGATGTAAACAGAGGCATCATTATCTACAACTACAGTGGGTAGAGATGTACACATATGAGAGGCATCATTATCTACAACTACAGTCGGGTGCATAAATATTTGGACATCAACACAATTCCCATATTTTTTGCACTGTACGCCACCACAATTGATTTGAAAAGAAAAACTATGTGCTTCAGGTGCACACTTTAAGCTTTCATTTGAGGAAATGTACATGCAAATCAGGTGAACGGTGTAGGAATTACAACAATTATGCCTCCCCTTTTTTAAGGGATCACAAGTAATTGGACAATTGGCTGCTCAGCTGATCCATGGCCAGGTGTGTGTTATTCCCTCATCGAGCCGATAAAAGGTCTAGAGTTAATTTCAAGTGTGGTATTTGCATTTTTTATCTGTTGCCGTCAACTCTCAATATGAGGTCACACCAATCGCAAAAAGACCCAGAAGACCATAGAAAACAACTGTGGTGGATGACCGAAGAATAATTTCCCAGGTGATGAAAAAGCCCTTCACAAATAGGGTTGGCCAGATCAGTTGGTCAGAACGAGAACACTCTCCAGGAGGTAGGAGTATCTGTGTCAAAGTCAACAATCAGGAGAAGACCTCACCAGGGTGAATACAGAGGGTTCACCACAAAATGTAAACCATTGGTGAGCCTCAAAAACAGAAAGAAAACATCTAGAAAAATTTGTAGTAGTGTAGACAAATAAGCGCGGTGCTTTGTCCACAATAGCCGACAAGGTACACCCTCAACCGCCAAGCACGCTGGACGCTACACTGAGTGGTCCTAGCCTAGGAGCTATCAAAATGGTCCTCGCTGAGCTCATCGAGGCGCACTTTGAGACTTACCGCCTAGCAGTACCAGCCGAGATAAGAGCGGCCATACAGTCCTTGGATAAGAAGGTAGAAATGCTCCACACAAAAACCATAGACAATACCAATGAGATTATCTCACTCACGAGGGAGGCTAGCCAGAAGGACCAACGTTTGCAACGTGTCGAGTTGGACCTAGCTATCAAGCTAGCCGAGCTGATAAAGATTCAAGCTAGGCTCACCGAAGTTCAGTCTCACGAAAGACGGAATAACATAAGAATTATCGGTCTACCAGAGGACACTGAAGGACCCCATCCATCAACAGATTTCTATACACTCTTACTCAGGTCCACATACAAGAACCTCCCATTAGATATAATTTGGCGGGAAGACATTCCAGAACTGGACCCTGAGTTTGATTGGGATGATGTCTGGACTAATATTACACTGGCCTCCCGTAACCCCAAAGGTGAAGGTCGGAACAGGGGCGGATGGGGGCTCGGGATGTTTCACTTATATATATTATATAGTATGTATGTGTATCCATCGTTAGGCGGGTGTGGCTTAGTGGGGGAGGGGTATCGGGGGGGGGGGGGGGGGGGCATGGTTACTGTGGTTCGGCCACGGAGGGGGGAGTCTTATGTGTCGTGGGGTTGCTGCGCGTGGAGTGGTTTTTTTTGGGCCCTCGGTTACTGTGGTTTTGGCGGCCTAAAAAAATTCAATATTTGTATCGTGACAATTACATTTTGAATTTATAGTCATGACTCAATGAGGCATCATGAGCATTACACACACACACTGCAAACTAAATGAATAGGAACTACAACCAATTGCACGGATATATGGAATAGACTAAGAATAGATTAACGAACTCCAAACTTGGATGACTCACAACTTCCTCAAATTGAACAGTGACAAGACGGAACTTCTCATTATTGGCACCAAAACCACCCTCACCAGATCCGGACCCATCACACTCACCATCAACGACTCCACCATCACCCCCTCCCCCCTAGTCCGAAACCTTGGTGTCCTCCTTGACCCCACCCTCTCATTTGACCGGGCTGGGCGATATGGAAAAAAATCATATCGCGATAACGATATGATAATTTTATTTTATTTCTCGATATCGATAATTATCGAATTGTTATAAGTATAAAAAAAATTAAAATTAAAAATTAAAAATTTTAACAACAGATGTATGTTTATTTTGCAGCAATTCTTTGTCATTGCCGCCATCTTTAGTGTTACATCCCCTCACACTCCAGTTCTCAGGCTGCAGCTGGTTTAAAAGCTAAAGTAAACCGGCTTCTCTGCTGGCTGTGGCTCCAGAGGAGTTGAACAGTTCTGGCTCTGCTAGTTTATTTTCGATCTTTTGGCGCTTTTTTGGTGGACAAACCACCGCACATGTGCACTGTGACTCGTGACTGGAGTCTAGTTCTGCTAGCACACATAGCCTACTGTGTACAGACTGTTTCAAAATGTATTTTAAATTAGAAAGCAAACAAAATAAATGGACAAGAGAAAAAGAAATCTGAATTTGGTCAGTATTGTCATTTGGACAAGCAAAGCCATTACTTTAAGTTGCAGGCAAGAAAGACAAGTCTGTCCACTGTCTCTGGTTTTAAAACTGCCCTGTTGCAGGTAAAAAAAAAAATAAAAAAAAAAAATATATATATATATATATATATATATATATATATATATATATATATATAAAAAAAAGATTTTTCGATTTTTTTTTAATTTCGATATTCGATATCGATTATTAAAATATATCGCGATATTTATCGTTATCGTTATATCGCCCAGCCCTATTTGACCCCCACGTCCGCTCCATCGTAAAAATATCTTACTTTCACCTCCGCAACATTGCAAAAATCCGTCACTGCCTCTCTCACTGCTGAATCCCTCATTCACGCCTTCATCTCCTCCCGCCTGGACTATTGCAACTCCCTCCTCACCGGTATCACCTCCCGCTCCCTCCATAAACTGCAAATAGTCCAAAATTCAGCCGCCCGCCTCCTCACTAACACCAGCTCCCGTGAACACATCACTCCTGTCCTCCACTCTCTCCACTGGCTCCCGATCAAACACAGCATAAACTTTAAAACACTACTCCTCACCTTCAAAGCCCTCCACAGCCTGCCCCCCCCCCCTACCTGACTGATCTCCTTCTTCCCTACCGCCCCACCCGTTCCCTCCGGTCCTCCTCCACTGCCTCCCTCACTGTCCCGACATCCAAACTCAAAAACTTTGGAGATCGAGCCTTCTCTCGTACTGCACCCCGACTCTGGAACTCCCTCCCCCAGTCCATCAGAGACTCCCCTACACTCTCCACCTTCAAAGCTCGCCTCAAAACCCACCTGTTCTCGCTTGCCTTCAAAATTCCTCCCAAACAGTCCTTAAGAATACGGCGCACAGCGGTCTGTCCGACTTAAGACTGCCTTTTCGAGTTCGTAAATCCACAAACAAATGTACAATACGAAGCCGTTCGAGAATGCCGAATAAGTACGTAAATCGAGTTATGAAGGAATTCCATGGTAACTTTCACGTATGTCCGTTCGAGAATGAGGACCATTGACTGTAAAGGATTTGCAACAAAGTATAAAAAGTGACAATTTGATTTATGATTATTAGTTTGTCCAATTACTTTTGGTCCCTTAAAAACAGGGACCACACACATTATTCACCTGATTTGGATGAAATATCAAATATTTATGGACCCCGACTATATAGTATATCGCGGTGGTTTGAATACATAAGGTTGGGTCCTATCTCTCTCTCACACTCACACACACACACAATTGTCTTTTAATACCCTTGTGGCTGATTATTAAGAACAGTCCACCATTGTGGGAAATTAGTCTTCTCCGGAGTCAAGACAAGAAGATAGATACCAATTTCCTCTCTGTGCGTTCAGTAGAAAGCTATCCAGCTGCAAGCTAACTTAACACAAATTAATGGTATCGGTTACGGACCATTTCAGACAAACGTTGGTGTGAGAACGTGGCACGGCGAGGCAGAGAGACCAACCTGAGGGCTCGGCTGAGCTTCTCGTAGTTCATGGTGGGCTTGTTCTTCCGCTGGCCCCATTTCTGTGCCACGAGCTCGGGCTGGTTGAGTTTGAACTCTCCCTCCTCGCCCACCCAGGAGATACAGTCCCTGGCATCCTTGTCCGTCAGCAGCTCCAACAGAAACTGCCACAGCTGGATCTGACCGTTGTTACCTGGGAAACGGGAAGTAAAAAGGCTTTTTTGAAGCGGTCGTCTCCGAGACCCCCCGCAGTACGGTCTTAAGTACGGAGGTTCAGTAGTCTCAACTGTTTGATGGTTGAGTAGCGGTATAGTCTTTCAGTACAGATGTTCTGTTTGATGGTAGAGGAACAATATAGTCTTTCAGTACAGATGTTCTGTTTGATGGTTGAGTAGGCATTTTTTGGGTACCCCTTCAGTAATCTTAAAATAGTCAGATGTGTACCGTCTTCTGGGTTTTATCGAGTCTGCTTAGTCAAAGTCAAAGTTATGTTTATTGTCATTTTTCCATTGACATGGAAGCACGAGATACAGCACTCAGGTCTCGGTTATAGCCATTTGATACGAGATAAACTAGAATAAATAAATAGTACTGATCCTCATGACAGACATACAAACTGATTAAATAAAAATCCAGTAAAAAAAACAAATCATTCAATAAAAACTGTCAATTAAGAGTGAATTGATTCAATAGCAAACTAATCCATTTCAATAAAAACCTAGTCTAATTCAGTAAAAACTGATTTAATTCAATAAGACTAATATGATTCAGGGCGGCTACGTGGCGTAGTGGGCAAGGCGCTCGCCACGAATGACGGAGACGCTGCCACATTGCTTTCAGTTTAGCTGGTCGTTCATACTAATACACATTGGCCGTATTAGGGGGTGGGAAACTGATGGGTGGGGATCGGGCGGTGTGGACAGCGACTCCTACAGGTCGGTTGGTGCGCCTGCGCAGTAGAATCAGGAAGTGTCGGGGGCAGCGTGAGCCTCCCACGCGTTACTCCTCGCCACTGAGAGATCGAGCTGCGCAGGTGAAAAGATGCGACTGCTGTTACCTCAAGTACCGGAGGGGACTTGTGCTATGTATGACTTAGTCCACATTGCAGCCGGCTTGTGGGAGGCAAGAAACAGCGTTCGTGACAGGGGAGGGTTGAATTGGATGATACGAAATTGGGATGGGAGAAAATATAGAAAATGGGAGAAAAAGTGGATAAAAAAAATACTAATATGATTCACTGATTAAAAGATTAAAAGAGATGGGTGCGATAAAGTGCGATAAAGTGCTACAGTGCAGTGTGCAGAGGCATGGCAGTGATGAGCTGCGATGAACTGTTCAGTAGTCTCACAGCATCCGGGAAGAAGCTAATCTTCATGGTTTAGCATGGTTAATTTCAGGAAATGGATTTATACTTTACTCCCAAAAATTACAATTACCGGTAAAGGCATGACTTCACTGACGTACTCTACAACCAATTGTGGAAGCAGCTCATTTAAACCCCTATGCCAACAATGTGTGTATATTAAAAAAATAAAATAAAAAATAAAAAGGACCAATCAAACAAACTATTTGGTAATTAATAGGTGATGGAAACATCATTTTAAAGTTTGACAGGACTTACTGTCAATCTTTATCACACAGAAAGACAGATATACAGTATTTGGGGTGTAATGGTACACGTACTGTATTCGTACCGAACCATTTCAGTCCAGGACCTTCGGTTCAGTATGCGCTGTGTACCGAACGAATGCAACGTTACTTTAACCACTAACGGAACGCACGTCCCAAAATATAATTTGCGCAAAGAGCCGGATGTTGTTCGTTCAGCACACGCACACCACAGAGATTACCTGTCATTTATCATAGCCTCATAGTAAAGCAAACGCTAACGACAAGCCAGAGCTAGAAGACCTACCTGATTTACAATAAAGTGCTAAAAACAGAAAAGTAGGCTACTTACATTCTTGATGCTAGAACTCCCAAAATAGCGTTAGCATAAAAAAAGAACATAGGCCAGCTGTAGTTTACATAGCTTGCATACAACTTTGTCTCGAGGTTCCACAAGTTGGTGTAGACTAAAGTACCTGTGCGGTTGCCAGGTGAGCTGCGCTCCTCTCCCCCTGAAATGCGTGGTGCTCTGGGGCCTCGGCTCTGCTTCAGTACCTTAATGGTGGTGGGCTGGCTCACTGGGGCCGGGATTATCTGTACCGCTGCAGCCACGGACAACAAAGACAGGAAAAGGACAGTTTTACAATCGGATCTTTAAAAAGGTGCTATAGATAACATTCAGCCACTAGATGTCGCACTAGCATGTTTATCCAATCAGGTGCATTCCACGTGGAGAAATGGTATTGATTGATTGATTGAAAACTTTATTAACAGATTGCAGAATGGGTACAATACAGTACAGCTCAATACTAACAGCCGCTAAGAGGATGAAGACCAGACAAAGACTTTCATCTTGTCTTCCATTTTCAATTCATCAAGACAAATATACGGTACTGTGCAAGAAAAAGATATAAGAAAATATACATCCGGGCGGCTGGGTGGCGTAGCGGAGATTGCGCTCGTCACCAATGCAAGAGACTCCGGTCTCGACTCCCCGAGTCAGCGTTGCCTGCGGCTTGGGCCGGTCGTCATACTATCTCAATTGGCAGAGGTAGCGGGTGGAAAGTCGATGGGTGGGGATTGGACGTTGTGGACAGCGACTCCTACAGGTCGGTTGGGTGACGCCTGTACAGCAGAGACAGGAAGTATCGGGGGCCACTGAGAGTCCGTGCTGTCTGGTGAAAAGATGCGACAGGCTGCCTCCTCGTGTACTGGAGGGGACACGTGATGCAAGGCTTCTATCCTCACTACAGCCGACCAGTGGGAGGCAGTCTAGCAACGTTCAAGACAGGGGAGGGGAGAATTGAAGGGGAGAATTGGCGATACGAAATTGGGAGGGGAGAAAAAATAAGGAGAAAAAGTGGATAAAAAAAAAATATATATATATATATATATATATACACATCCGAAGGGGAAGAAACTGTACATTGTGGGATTTTGACATTTACCAGGGCCAGTTTCTAATTGCAGCCACCCGTAGGTGTTCTTTGAGAGCGGTTTTGAAGGAGGGTAGGGATTCACATTCCTTTAAGGCTGTGGGTAGGGCGTTCCACATTATTGTGGCATAATTGCAAAACGTGTTTAGTCCCTTGTTTGAGCTGAATCTGGGTTGAACGTGATTTGTGGAACTCCCTCTGGTGTTGTGGTTGTGGACTTCACTGATCTTTAGGAAGTATTTCGACAGGTACATGGGTACCTTGGTGTGCAGGGGTGCAGGGGTTCCAAACCTTTTCAGGCCGGGACCCAGAAAATAAAGGCGTCAGAGAGCCGCGGCCCAATGCACATCGTCAGGCTTTTTTTTTTTTTTTTTTTGCCAGGCAACCGATTTTTTAAGGCAAATATCACTTCAATCCTATTAACACTTTGGTCGCCAGGCTTATATTCTTAATAAACCATCCCACGCCAGCTCTATTTGTCTATGGAGAAGTTCCCCTTCTTTGCAGGGCTATAACTTTTTAAATTGTATTGCTAAATTGACATTACTATGGCCCATTCAACATCAAGTATCTATTGTTCAGGGTGTAGCAACGTTATACTTTTTCATTCACATATTCATACTAAAATACGGTCTAAAGTATAAGTATGTTTTTATCGTTTTCTGCAGCTTTCTCCAGAACGTGATTTATAGCCCTAAATGCATTATATTGATGATTGTATACAGTTTGATAGCAATCAGCGCGAGATAAAAAAATTCAAATGGACGTGCTTCTAGAAGTTACTACTTATCATCTGATGTCGACCGGATGGGGGGGGGGGGGTCGTTTATAATTCCGTGGCCAACGTTAGATGATTCATCTAGTGTGGGTGATATGATCATCAGAGCAGTTTATATCGAACACGTTAAAAAATAACGCTGAATCTTACCCTAGTCTCCTCGAGCCGTTGGGCGATGAGCGTGGAGCAGAAATATTCCTATTATGGGATGTAGAAATATGCGATCCATCTCCAGGTTGTATAATAGTATATACGTCCAAATCATGTTGTTTATTGAGTTATTGGTAACGGATTGCTATCCATTGCGTCTAGCTCGAGTCCTGGGACTATTAGCGAGTGATCGGACCGAATTGGAATGAGCACCAGCTTCCATTTCCTGTTTCCTGTCTGGGCGATCCGCCGATCGGCCACCAGATGGCGCTCTTGAACCGTTGGAGAGTTGAGAGGGGATCAACACTAGATCTCAAGTCTCCGGGGGAGAAATATGATTGCGATCACAGATTTTTGAAATATTGATATCAAAGACGTGGTACGGCGTCTTTGGCAGAATGAGCATGGCGAGGAATGACGTGGTAAGGCGTTTTTGGCGACCATAGTGTTAAGTTAGTTCAAGTTAGTTATTCATTTATATGTGCTATTTATGAGAGGGCTAACTTGTTGCAAAATAATAATGATAATAATAATAATAGCCTCATTAAAATACTATTGTTGCTTCGGTTGTTCAGCGTTTTATGTGCATAATCTGTTATTTAGTTTGAAATGTTCGTTGAAATAAGTAGATTTTTCGTTTTTGTTTATTTATTAAGTTAATATAAAACCATATAGTCACATTTTAGAATACAATAGAATAGAATTTTAGAATACAACTAGAAACACTGTCCTGGCCTGCTTCTAAGTTCAGTGGCCTAAAGAAAAAAGCAAAAAAAAAAAAAAAAAAAAAAAAAAAAAAAAATTATTTTTGGAGTAAGGTCAAGCAGTAGTCTGACCAGTTTGTTTTGTGATGTTTGTAGCCTGGTTTTTAGGGCCTTTGAGGTGCTTTGGTAGGGAGGGGATATATGCATGCAACATGTAAACAACATTAATTTTGCACCTGCCAACATTTTTTGAATGATAAATTAATTATGGAAAAGCAATACTTTTCTTTTGCATCTTTCTAAAAAGCTCTTTAAAAAAATTAAGAAATTAAAGATCAGCAGCTTAACACATTGACCGCCAGCAGCAGGGGGCGCTGATCCCCTTCATCGCCAGGTCTTTATTCAATGGATATAGTTTTAGACTGCGACATTTGCGAGTGCTTAAAATATATCTTATATTATATCTATGGGTCTAATAACGCCGTCAAGTCTCAGTGAGTTGCTTCCAGTCAACATGCCAGAGAGATTGTTTTTTCATCCGTACATTTCCGTTTTATACCGTTTTGAACAGAGTATGGTTTGGGTGCTTTTCAGTAATTCCAGGAAAAAGACGAGAAAAGGGCATACATTTAAACCCCCTTAGAGCCGATGAGAAGCTTACGTTGATCAATGGTAACGGTGCCGTCCTGGCCGGACTGGTCCTGACTGGCCAACACATCTGAAATAAACACACAGTAAACAGTAATCAGTATGACTCCCCAGTCCGGTTCATATTGACCAGGCTGCGATTGTCCTTTCTAACGTGAACAAGATGTACGGCTCCAATACATGTTAATATGTAGGGATGCACAGATATGAACATTTTGGCCGCTACCGATAAACATTTCTGTTATGGCCAATAACCGTTATTACCAGTGCCAATATCATCTGTATACATATCATTTCTATGATGAATTTTGTACATAAAATTTTTTTACTCAATAATCAGTAAGCCCGATGGGCCCGGTACTGGGTCGAAATCTATTTCACACCATAAATATTTTCAGCACTACGTTTGTTTACCATTGATTTGAAGTGTTATTAGCGAAATATTAGTTTATAGAAATCTCAGCGCTATGCATTGGAAACCGGATGAATTAGATGCGAGGGAATGACGGCGTCATGAAATCATTTGTAGTCCTAAGAAAGAGGAGACCCACGGCTTTCGATGGACGTCGAAATTTCATAAAACTACACTACCCAGGGCGGCTGGGTGGCGCAGCGGACTAAGCGCTCGTCACCAATGCGTGAGACACTGGTATCGAATCCGGCTGTCAGCGTTGCCTCCGGCTTGGCCGGCCATCATACTGGCTCAATTGGCAGAGTCAGAGGGAGGGAAGCCGGTGGGTGGTAATCTGGTCGTAAAACAGCGACTCCTACAGGTCGGTATGGGCGCCTGCACAGCGAGGAAGGGAGATGGTGAGGGTAGTGAGAGCCTCCCACACGTTACACCTCACCAATGAGAGTCCGCGCTGGCAGGTGAAAAGAAGTGGCTGGCCGACTCCGCATGTATCGGAGGGGACATGCGATAGTATCCATCAACCCTCCCTAGACCGACCAGTGGGGGGCACATGCGAGCAACGACCAGGAAGGGGAGGGGGGAATTGGCACGACTAAATTGGGATGGGAGAAAAAAAAACACAGAAAAACCGGAGAAAAAGTGGATCAAAAAAGAAACTACACTACCCAGCTCACACAAGCCTCTGTCTAAGCTGGAGACGGCATTTTTTTAACGTTATTTTTATATTTATGATTATACCTCTCAGGTCCATAGATGTCCCTAGATACCAAGAACATGCAAATGGACCTGTATTTTTATGCGGATTTTCAGAAAATATGGCTAGGGCTTAAGAGGTTAACACATTGGGCGCCGGGGGTTGTGCCCATCTTATACCACTCTCTGCCACCGTTGAAAGGCTATGGAGATGTTTACCTTCTTTGCAGGGCTATAACTTTTTTAATTGTATTGCTATATTGACATTACTATGGCCCATTCAACATCGATTATCTATCGTTCAGGATGTGGGAACGTTATATTTTTTCATTCATACATTGTTGTGTTAATACCTTCGAGAATATAAGTATGTTTTTAATCTTTTCTGCTGTAATTCCAAAAACAGTACCGGTAGTTATAGGCCCTGAAGCATATATAGATTATCGATTGGCGTTTCTTTCCCATACACGCTATATTAAAAAATTCAAATGTATATGATCGGTATACATTATGCTTCATCATGCGTGGAGGAAAGGGGGGGGGGGGTCGTTTATAATTCCTTGATCATCAGTAACGGCTTTATTTACTATGGGTTGATATATTGATCAGACTGTTTGCGAACAAGGAAATGCACAATCGGGTTGAAAATAACGTTACTGCCCGCTTACCGTGCGCCGATGAGACTGGCGGAGAAAGATCCCAATTATTTGACGCCGATCACCTAGATCCATTTCCGGTTTGTATGGCGCAATAAACGCGAAATCATATCGATTATTGCGTTATGGCAGCGATCCATATGCACTATAGTGTTCGTCTGTAGTCCCGTAGCGAGATGTGACTGTCGGAGGAATTTCCTCGACGCACCGATGACACTTTCCGTTTTTTTTTGTGTGTAACTCGCCCGACCATCCACCAGGCGGCGGTATTGAGGTGTTGCAGTCCCATTTAGGGTCCCGCTAGGGCACCGGGGGTTGGGTGCATGAATTATGAATGCCATGGCGAAAAAGTTAAATATTGATCTCAAAAACGCTGTACAGCGATGTTGGCGGTCAACGCATGGCGGGCAATAACGCTGGACAGCGTTTTTGGCGCTGGATGTGTTAAGATAAGTTATATTTTGAATGACATGTAGCGCGTGTTATGACTTTGAACGTCTGCCATTACCACAGAAAAGACGGCATATAAGTAACGATATGATGCATTCGTCGACTCATCGTTGCAGCCGTAATATCTGCCCAGTTTTGGACCGACACCAATATACAGTATGAAGAAATCACCATCATCAGCCAATAGCGATTCGATGCATCCCTATTGATTTTCTGTACACGTGATCTCAAGAAGGTGCTGAATGAGCTCAGTGGCAATTTTTCACGTCTGGTCAATGTTAGCATGGTGTTATTCACCGTCAAAGATTAAAAAAAAATCAAATAATAATAATATGAACATTTATATTCTCCTTTGGTTCATCCCAATTTACTCAAGAACATGCAAATGGACAGTATGACGAAATCACCATCATCAGCCAATAGCGATTCCATGCATCCCTATTGACATGCCCACGCATTTCAGAGGTACAGCTCCTCCTTCAGCGAACACCTGATGGGTTGATGGAACCATTTTTCCTTTTGAAACTGACTGTGATTCCAAGGATTGAGCACCAGCAGTCCATATCGACCGACTCTGGTCACTTCTTACTGCACTATGTCAACTTCCTAAATCACACCTTACAATCGAATCTACGCACACCTAAAAAAAGACACTGCCCTTAGTAGGGCTGTGTAGTGATTGTAATGGTACATAATTCACCCATGGAACTATTGTTAGGAACATTCTAGAACATTAGTCCGCCCGAACAATCTGGAACGTTTGTGATGATGTCATGGCAGACATTCTAGAACCTTAGTTCTGCCCGATCATTCCAGAACGTTGGTGATGATGTCATAGTAGGACATGCTGGAACGTTGGTGATGATGACTAGAACCTTCTAGAACCTCTAACATTCCTATTTAAGCGGTGGCAGTTCCTGCCACGGCATTCTGTTTATCTTTCTAGTAATGTATTGTATCTTGTAGTTGTGCTGATGAATATTAAAGGAGTTACCTTCGACTTCAGGACATCGCCTCAGACTCCTGTCTCTCAGCACTACAGCTGCACGATTAATCGATTTTAAATCGAAATTTGGAATGATGCAATTATCAAATCACAATTTTTTTTAATTTTTTTTAAATCGCAATTATTATTATTTTTTTAAACCAAGAAGTCCCATTGAGATACAAGATCGGTTTGGGAGAGGGAGGTAAGGGGTTTCAGATTGTGTGTTGTGAAGTTTAGACTTCAGAGAGGGAGAATAAAGTACAGAAAAAAAGGTACCGTTGGGTACCGGTATCGATACCCAGGTAAAAAGTAACATTTTCAAAAGACCCATGCGTAGGCCAGATGCAAGCCACATTTTACAATAAACATCTGATGGAGCTGCTTAAAAAAATATATAATTATAATCGCAAATTTAATCGCAATCGCAATATCTGTCAGAAAAATCGCAATTAGATTATTTCCCAAAATCGTGCAGCCCTAGCCCTTAGTCCCGACTTACATTTGCGCAGCAGTTCCAGGTGGCTCCAGAGGATCTCCCCGTTCGGCACCTTCTGGAGGAACTCGTCCTGGGTGAAGGAGCAGAGGTCCCGGCCCGGGATGTGAATCCCACCTACTTCCATCTCGTCAATGTTGAACTCCTTCATCACCCACACAGCCCAGTGAATGACCTGGTCAGCTGACCACAGTACAGGGTCTGAGGAGATAGAGAGAACGTGTTAAATATAAAACTAAAATAAATAAATAATACGACATGGTCAGCTGACAGGGTCTGAGGAGAGAGAGAGAACGTGTTAAATATAAAACTAAAATAAATCAATAATACGACATGGTCAGCTGACAGGGTCTGAGGAGAGAGAGAGAGAACATGTTAAATCTAAAACTAAAATAAATCAATAATACGACATGGTCAGCTGACAGGGTCTGAGGAGAGAGAGAGAGAACATGTTAAATCTAAAACTAAAACAAATCAATTAAATTACATGGTCAGCTGACAGGGTCTGTGGAGAGATAACCAGTGGTGTCGCGTGGGTAAAATAACAGGATGCCAAAAAAAAAACTATAAAAAAAAAAAAAAAAAAAAATGTATTATATTTAAGCCAAGCAGTCACCATGTACACTACAGTATGGCTCGGCGGCCAGTCAAACCAAGCAGTCACCATGTACAGTATGGCTCGGCGGCCAGTCAAACCAAGCAGTCAACATGTACAGTATGGCTCGGCGGCCACTGCCAGTCAAACCAAGCAGTCAACATGTACAGTATGGCTCGGCGGCCACTGCCAGTCAAACCAAGCAGTCAACATACACAGTATGGCTCGGCGGCATTACTACTATGAACAAAACAAAGCCAAGAGAACAGTTTTGACTCTTCAAATAAAGTGACTATTTATTTTTCCAAATAAATATAATTTGAGTCAATCACAAAATTCACAATCCGTCAACATTAACAATGTGTTTCCCTGAACAATGAGTGAACTAAAAACCAACAGGGATTGTGCTTTGTCAGCAGATAAAACATTTGACGCTATAGGAGAGGAGACTGTTGTGGTCTTGGTCCATGAAACAACTATTACTTGGCATTTATAGGACAGCACTCACGCCTCAAAAAGAATTAAATAAACCAAACAAACATCACAGGTACATATGTCCAAATTAACCTGGCTACTATGGAGGAATAAGTGACTGCGTATCCGAGCCCCTGGCCACAAATGTACAGTCTCCTCACCACCGGATGTATATTTCTCTCCCACCCACCCACCCCCTCCTAATGTACAGTCCCCTCCCCATCATATGTATACTCTGTCAGGATCTATGAGTAACAGTACTGTATATTTGGATACCTATATGTCCCTTTGCCATAAATGTCATGTATGTTGTGTATGTCATAAATGTCAATATGAATTGAAAATGGGGGACCCTGATGTAAACAAGACAAACGTCTTTCTCTGGTCTGCATCCTCTTAACAATTGTGTGTATTGAGCCGTACTGTATTGTACCCATTCTGCAATCTGTTAAATAAAGTTCTCATTCATTCATTCATTTGCTGTCTCGTTATAACACAAACAGCTACAACCAAGCTAGCTTGGTTACGTTAGGTAGCATCCAAGCTAGCCTGATAACGTTAGTACTTTAGCATCCAAGCTAGAAACTGCTTAGGCTGCTTACCTGGCCAATAATGTGGTCCTACTCCTGGACAGATAGATTTGTTAAATCATAATATCCACAGTGGTGTGCTGTGCTGGTCCTCAGTAAATGTCCCGCCGGCAAAAAATAAGTTGCTAATAAAGTGCTAATGTTTGATACACTACTAGATTCGAACGCGCAGACAGAGGGGCTGACGTTCAGACGTTGTTTTGTCACGTTAGGTGGATGTCAGGTGGAAACGTTCTGGACTGGCAAATTTGAAGACGCTAGACTACTTGACTGTCAGATGGCCCCGTGTTAAGACGTGGGAACCCTTTTATTAAGCTCGAATCTTATTGGCTAATAATTGGTTCTGGAGTCCATAACCATGATGGTGGACGCTTGAAAAAAAAAACTCCCCTCTGCTCTATATTCTGCCAGAGCTGCAGTGACTGAGCTGCAGTGAGCACAGTGACTGCCAGCCTGCCTCAGTGAGTCTGACAGTGTTAGAGAGGGAGAAGGAGAAGAGGGAGAAAATTAAAAAAAAAATTATAACACAGAGATGAAAAATAATGATTTTTTATTATTATTGTAAACTATATAAAAAAATATATATATTATTTTTATTTTTTATTTTAATTACCATTTTTTACTGTTCATATTTCTAGGGAAGCATGGCTTCCCTTGGCTTCCAGGAAGATTCGCCACTGGAGATAACATGTTAAATCTAAAACTAAAATAAATAAATTAAATTACATGGTCAGCTGACAGGGTCTGTGGAGAGATAACATGTAAAACTAAAATAAAATAAATAATGACACGGGCAGCTGACCACAGCACAGGGTCTGAGGAGAGAACACAAATGTAAAAAATAAATAAATAAAAAATTTAGTTGGGAATTGGCATAACGACTAACAGTGGGATGGGAGAAAAATCGGAAAAAAGGAGGGGGGGAAAAGATAATAATAAATAAAAATAAATTCAATAAAAAACATTTGATAATTTCTTTTGTTGAAAAAAAAAAAAAAAAAAAAAACCTGGCTTGATTCCAATTATTTAGGCAAACACTGGATATGGATGCTTCATAAAGTCTCAAGATTTGCAAAAATATTTGATAATATTTCGGTAATTGTAACAGGTATTCAAATGGGGAGAGACCACACCATCAGTCCAGTGTTAGCTACTCTGCACTGGCTTCCGGTAACATTTAGAATGTTATAGGTGGTCCTCCTTATATACAAAGCACTAAATGAAACAGGACCAAGCTATATTACCAATTATCTTGTCCAACTATATGTGCTCCCAAGAACATTACATTACTACTGGTTTATCGAAGGTTCCCAACCACAGCCAAAAAAAATCGGGGGTGCAGCTGTTGCAAATTATGCACCAAAACTATGGAACGCCCTATCTATGGACATTAGGCAGGCTAGATCACTAAATATTTTCAAAAGTAAGTTAAATATTTTTCAGGAAGTTTTAATTCTCTGCTCATTTTACGCATGTCCATAATTATTCAAATTTTATTTTATGTCTATTTTGTGTCTACATCACTCCTGTGACATTTTGGGCTGCAATTCTTGTATGAAAGGTGCTATACAAATAAAGTTTATTATTATTATTATTATATTAATTATTTAAATAGGGTAAACATAGACAGTAATTTCAATCAACAATTTCAGATGGATGCAGTTGGATTTCCACATTCATACGAATACATTGCATTGATTGAAATAAAATACATATGAATTCAAACCTTGTGTATACACACACACACATCTTTATATAATTATATATACACACATTTATTATAAATTATTTATTAACTGATCTATGGAAACGAAGTCACCCCATCTAATTTAAATAACGACATGACATGAAAGGGTAGAAAACGCTGCTCGAGGCTAGTAGTACTGATCGACTACTGACTTTTTCATCAACTTGAGATCATTCCCGGGGGAATGTCGCTGATAAGCGTCCTTGGTTTAAACCTCACCATATGGTATTCCCAGGCGGACCTGCTCCTTGCGGTACCCCTCCAGGGCAGCAGCCCAGCGGGTCACCTGCTCCGAGGTGTCGTCGGTCAGGGCCGAGCGCTCCACGGCGATGAGCTGCCCCTCCTCCACCAGGGTCCCCTCCTCTCCCGCCGCGTCCGGGTCGATCACCACCTCCACCGTCTCCACTGGCTTCACAATCTCCAGGATGTTGAGTTTCTCCTCACCTGCACCGGGACAGAGAGAGTACAGGGGCGTGCCATGTTTCCCCCTGAATATTCCACTCTTAAAGACAGCCCGCCCGAAAACTTTTCACAATCGGAATGAGAAAGGTCTCTATTGCCAAGTAGTTTACACATACAAGGAATTTGATTGTCATTTTTGGTACAACATTAACAGACAGACAATTATGGTAGAATAAAAATGTTTAAAGGTATAATAAAATAAAATGGAATATAAACTCAATTAAAATAGAGGCACAATAGAATATAATTTTAAAATAGGCACCCTTCATAAAAATGTTAACCCCCAAATTTCGCATAGGGCTAAGCAGTATTGGAGAAATTAATTACACAATAATCATAAGGACTTTTTTGAGAGATTATGATGTGGTCTTGTGAAGCCTGTTGAGAAATGTATTGTCATATTGTTCTAAACAAAAAAACACAACGTATATATAGAGAGAGAGAGAGAGAGAGAGTGATATATCATGATATCTGTATGTAGTGGCAAGTCACATGTTAAATAATCCAATTGGGGTTTATATTGCACGGAACTGCATGGTGATATAACGTGTGATGTCAAACACTACTACTCTGTGAAATATTTCAGATCTCTCAATTTGTGATACATTTTAGTTAGTATTGACTCATTATTACTTTTTAGACAAAATAATTGTGTACCACAATATTGCAATTTCTAAATTGTATCACGATATGATCCAATCATGAGACAATAAACTGTAGCATCGTTGCCTGGCCCTAATATCACAGAGAATATGTTGTATATTTTCTTTGCATATTGCTTCTGAATTATTCCATAATTGTCTTTTCCTTGCATTTTCTTTTTTTGCAGTCTATATATCATATACTAGTGGCCGGCCGATATTTCACATTTTTAGATAATCTGCATCATTTTAATGTGATCTCTTGTAACTGTAAGGGACCGTTTTGGGGAAGTGGTGAAAAAGTTAGTTTGGAGCCCTGTACAACAATTGTTACTCAGCTGAAAGAGTTGTGCCCTTCCTGCTGACTTGTACAAAACTTGCAAGTCACTTTGGATATAAGCATCAGCTAAATGACTAAATGTAAATGTAGAACTCACATGCACCCTGCTATTAACGTTTGCCTAAATTTCCTCCGTCACCGCCGTCTTTTGTAAAAGTTGACACGTTACAAATCGAATCTAAAACTGTTACTGGCTAGCGTTATATATATATATATAATGTATAGAATAATGCAGTTGAATGGCGTCGCTTCCGACATACTGTACCCCACTCTCCCTTAAAGGGGGCTTTTTTCAGTGTCTAACATTGTATTATAGTAATAGTAGTTAGTATCAATGTGTCTGTGTCTCTAAATACCATATTGGCGGATTGCTCTCATTCAGGTCCGACCATTTCCTGCTCGATTTAATCAGGTCGTTCTGATTCGACTCGCAACGTGACGTTGCGAGGATGGAGCGGATAGTGATTTGATTGGCTCTGTGGTTGGAGCCAATGCCTGCCCACAACCTAAGCAGCCCACACAGCGATAGCAGAGCGAGTGGAAAACATCCTCAAACAGCGAGGCAGATAGTGAAACCCGACACCTCGACTGCACTCTGCGAGGGAGAGAGATATAGAGGGCAGCGTTTGTTTGTTTGTTTAGAGAGAGAGAGAGAGAGAGAGAGAGAGAGAGAGAGAGAGAGAGAGAGAGACGGGAGCACTGAGAGAGAGAAGGGGACTTGGTTATCTCACACGCAGCTGTTTACACAGTTCTCTCTCTCTCTCTCTCTCTCTCTCTCTCTTTCTTTCTCTCTCTCTCTGCCACTCGCAGACTGTGTGGATGACTGTCAGTCAAAGTGCTTATGGGCGGAGCCAGGCCAACAGCCTGAATACCAAAGTGAGAAAATTTTGGCTTTTGAGTACTTGATTAGAAATATAAAACAATGAATTTTTTTTAATAAAACCTTAGAGGTGTTCCATTGACTCACAGGAATTGTGTAAAGTTGCCCAAATAGTGCTAGGAATAGCAATGCAGGTCCCCTTTAATTACTAGTCACATTCCGAAATCTACAGCATAACCCAGTGTATTTGTCTATTTCACTAGAATTCATTTAATTGCCTTAATTTAGGGTTATGGTCAGGGGTGTTGTGCCATTATGATGTGGTCTTGTGAAGCCTGTTGAGAAATGTATTGTCATATTGTTCTAAACAAAAAAACACAACGTGACCCATCATCTGTGTTCGAAAAGGTTTTGAATAAAGCTCTACCTGGTCTGGTGATGATCTGTAGACTGAGCTGCACGGTGCCATCTGTCTTAACTCCTTGATCGAAGAGGCTGTGATCAGGGTGCAGCTGGAACATGGCGGAAAATAAACAGAAGAGTCATAAAGTTCAGCTGGAAGACAGGCATACAGGTGTCACACTTCTATCAGAAAACAGAACAGTCCTAAACTTCAGCTGGAAGACAGGCATACAGGTGTCACTCACACTTCTATCAGAAAACAGAACAGTCCTAAACTTCAGCTGGAAGACAGGCATACAGGTGTCACGCCTATCAGAAAACAGAACAGTCCTAAACTTCAGCTGGAAGACAGGGATACAGGCATCACTCATATCCGTCCCTGTAGGAGTCTGCAGTTTTTCAACCCTCCAAGTGTAGGTAGCCTATTCCCTGCTAATATTGCAAGGGCTTGTACTTTTGCAATAAGAGGTCAAATCAAAATGACTTTATAAAAAGCTGCAAATCACTGCAAATGTATCCTTTGACTTGATTGTTTTTCCATCCTAGTGCTACAAATAAACACAGCAATGTATGCAAATCGCCTCGCATTTCCCCCTGAAAAGCAGCCACAGAAATAAAGCATTTCGGTCTGTATGTCGTGCACTGTATTAGTACCTGAATATCCTGTAAACAGATATCGTATGAATCCAACGACACCTGGATTCGCGGCTCTAGAAGCTTCTTCAAATTGCCGATCGGCTCATTGATGTCGATGTCCTGTTGAATCAAATCTGACGCTGTGATGGTGTGTTCTTCAACCCTACAGGATGAATAATAAAAGAGGGTTAACTTAGACTAGGGTTGTGTTAAAAAAATTAAAAAATCAACAATTTCGCCCAGATAAATATATATATTTTTCCCATTTATTACACACACATTTGTCATCGTCTGTTTCATCTATTGTCTGTTTTTTTTACTACAGATGGAAATTAGCCTCCGACTATAACTTGGCATGTTTACATGAAAATGTGCATTCATATGTACCATCTGTTCCTATTTAAAATAAATAAATAAATAAATAGAAAATAATAATAATTAAAAGTACAATCATATATGTCCATTATGTAAAATCACATGTTAAATAATAAAATTGATGTTTGTTGTATAGAAACGATTGGCAATATAAAGTGTGATATTTTACCTCAGATGTCATTAGTATGTGTGTTATCATTAATTCAGACAACATAAGTGTCTACCATGATATCAAAATATAATAATTTAGACGATAAAAGACGATAAAACAATCGTATTGAGTTATTACCCGGCACCAAAAATGATCCATCTCTGGTAACAATCATATTGAATTATTACTCAGCTCTTAAGACATGCAGCCAAAATGATGGGTCTCTGGTTTCAATTACCGGTATACATTTTCTGCCAGCACCTCAGTATGCAAGTCACAATCACACAGAGCTCACCCTTCCTCCAGACAGGCCTGTTTCTCCTGTCCGTCAATCTCAATCTCGATCATCTCCTCTGTCTCACTTTTAGACATGTTCTTTCGAATACCAAGAGGCAAGCTGTTGTAGAAAAGGGGGGTGGGGGAGATGGGTTATATTATTTCAGAGGGGCGTAGGTGAAGAGCACTCAACAGACAGAATATCGACAAAGAAAGGATTATACACATATCATAGCCTGTAGATAGATCATCCAAATCATATAGTAGGGGTGTTGCACAGTGTTTTTTCTTTGAGACCTATTCAAGTGTCTACCGCAGTCAAATGGAAAAAGTTACAGCAAAGTAAAAACAGCCATCTAGAATAAAATCTATGAATGAATTATATTGAATCGTGAGATTCCCAAATCACTAGTTCGCTAATTTGAGGCCGAAAAAGACTTCTGAATAGAGATGTATAAAAGTTGTGTGTAAGACATTATAAATACAGTCTATTGATATTATTCTGACCATATTTAGGACGAATAGGTGATGTCTATATAATACAAATACATCATCATACGTTTAACTTTTGATCATTAACCCTTTCACCGCTGCACTACCAAACGGTTAACCCTTTCACTGCGACAACACACAAAAGGGTTAACCCTTTCACTGTCACACACAACAGCCGGTTAACCCTTTCACTGCCATATACGACAGAAAGGTTAACCCTTCTTTACTATCACACAACCGATGGTCTGTAATTCCATAACACAAATGGGGGACCCTGATGTAAACAAGACGAAAGTCTTTCTCTGGTCTGCATCCCCTTAACAACTGTATTGAGCTGTACTGTACATTACTGTAACCATTCTGCAATCTGTTAATAAAGTTTTCAATCAATTCAATCAATCAAAACACAAACAAGTTACTGACTGTGACTTTATCAAAACGGTTGTGTGATGTAGGCATTGTCCTGCATTAAAAAAAATATTAGTACAGTCAGTGTCATCATGCATCTCTCAACCCAGAGGCCTGTTCAGCCTCGACCTCTCCTCGGTGCTCTGTGGCTTCAAGTGCTGCTGTTGAGCCAAATCGAGGGCGAGGCCTCACTCCCGTCTGAAGGCCCAAATCATGGCATGCCATTTAGTATATATACATATTATTTAATAACGTGGGAATCAAAGAACCCCCACCGGCGGGGGGAATAATAAAACTTAAAAAAAAAGAAATATTTAAGTTGGAAAGTAAGACGTTGGTTTGGTCTCTAAACTGAACGGTTAGAGACCGACTGGACTGCGGGGCGAGGCGGGGCGTCGTCCTCCCGTCCACAAAACACCCGTTTAATGGACAATAACGAGACATTTCACTGTGTTTCAAATCGTATTAAAACCACAACGGTCTAACTTTTAATGTATGAAAACTTTTGAAACGGAAATGGAATAAACGGAAACTAAAGGCAAACGGAGAGGAGCCGGAAATCCTGGCGAGGTTTGCAGCGTTTAGACTTCCGAGGCGCTCAGGACGATAATAACACCACAGATCATTCATAATGCGGCACATAACACACGATCCAGTTGTCATTTTGCATCGCGGTCATACTTACATTAACATTGGTGTAAACATCAAATATGGCGACGCGGGGGAACTATGGATTTAAACGCTATATTTGTCGGGTTTGTACAATAATAACCTCCTCTCCTGCGGCTCCAAGTGTTGGAGTCGGGCTGATTATTATTAAACTACAACACTCACCTTTTTACACAACTGGCTCCGAACAACAACGCTTCAACGATCAAACCGAGATGTGTTTTGTGCAAGTCGTGGAGGAGGGGGACTATATTCGTGGTGCTAACAGGCGGCTAGCAGAGCTCCATGTGCGGCGGCCTCTCTCTTCCAGGCGGGCAGCGGCTCGGCTTCTGGAGCGACAACCAGAGAGCGGGAAGAGCAGAGAACAAATAAACCTGCTGTCCCCCCAAACTTCAATTTGCTCAATGTTTTAGTCACTTATTATAAGTAGGTATTTAGCCTCTTGATATGTAAACATACCTCATCCAATTCAGGCCTCAAATGGTTTAGTTAAAAAAAACTATAGTCAGCCTTTTACTCGAATCAAATTCATGCAAGTTTACTCCAACACACACAGAGAGAGGGCGGGGACTCTATAGCAGCAGCTAGGCTGAAGTTAGCTGGTGCAAAATGGTCTGATTTGAGCTATTTTACACATAATGCTAACGTCACAAACTACTGTATTTGCAAATCTGGTATGTCATAAATGTCTAAATGTAGCAGTACTGTCTATCTGTATGTAGTGTATGTGGTATCATATGGTATGATGAATTGAAAATGGGGGACCCTGATGTAAACAAGACGGACGTCTTTATCTGGTCTGCATCCAATTGTGTGTATTGAGCTGTACTGTATTGTACCCATTCTGCAATCTGTTAAATAAAGTTTTCATTCATTCATTACAATGTTCAGCCATTTGTAGCAACAGGCAAAATGCCCCCCAAAAAATGTATCCTTGTGCAGATTAATTATTTCTTCATCCATCCACATAGGTGACTTAACAGCTGTGCTGGTAGGCAGGGGTGGAAGTAATATTTGAAGACATTTTGTACTTTACTTGGTTATTTCAATCTTTTGGGAACTTTATACTACTACATTTCAAAGCAAATATCGTACTTTTTACTGCACTACTACATTTATTTAGGTCAGTGGTTCTCCACCTTTTTGGTGTCAAATTGATAAACATCAGGCCGTGGACCCCCGTTTACTGTAACCGGCTTCTCTGTTACAGTGGGTGACAATATTGTCACAAGGAAAGATGAAATTACATACCTGGGTTCCATAGGCAAATCTTTCCTGTGACAAAATGGCATCCAATGTAATTAAAAAAGTCAACCAACGAACAAGATTCTTGTACCGGATCTCTCTGGTAAACAAGAATACCCTGAAGACTCTGGCAGGAGCACTCATTCAAGGGTACTACGACTATGCTTGCACCTCATGGTATCAAAGCACCTCAAAGGCACTAAAAACAAGATTACAAACATCACAAAACAAAGTGGTCAGACTACTGCTTGACCTTACTCCTAAAACCCACCTCACCCCTGCCCACTTTGACAACCTAGGATGGCTTAGAGTAGACGACAGAGTACAGCAACTTGCAATGGGCCTGGTCTACAAGATACACTACACCACTACCCATGTACATGTCAAAATACTTCCCAAAGGTCAGTGAATACCACGACCACAACACCAGAGGGAGTTCCACAAATCATGTTCAACCCAGATTCGGCTCAAACCAGAGACTAAACACGTTTAGCAATTATGCCACAACAATGTGGAATGCCCTACCCACAGCCGTAAAATAATGTGAATCACTACCCACCTTCAAAACCGCTCTTAAAGAGCACCTACAGGAGACTGCAATTCGAAACTGGCCCTGGTAAATAGCGGTTGGGCGAACTTCTAGTCTGAAATAATTGCAACATTTAAATATTCTTCATTTTGATAGGGATCCCCTGGAACCCCGTCAAGGACCGCTGGGGGTCCCAAGATCCCTGGTTGAGAACCATTGATCTAAGCTACTATAGGCCCACCACCTGCAAGTACTAGTTCGTTTTAATACAGGGGTTTTGTTTCATACAAGATGTGCATTCAATTATAATAAAAAGGCAAAGATAACTGGACCATAAGGTTAATGCATCAAATGTGGAATGGTTCTTGTATTGAAATATGAGAACAATATGTCAAACAATCAGCCTACCTTTACTCTTAATATTTGAATACATTTAGAGGCTTTAATCCTTTTACTCGGTTAGAATTTTACATTTACATTTAGTCATTTAGCTGACGCTTTTATCCAAAGCGACTTACAAGTTCTGTACGACAAGCCATCAGGAAGGGCACAACTCTATCAGCTGAGTAACAATGTTCATCAAAGTGTTGAGTGCTACAGTGTAGGTTAGTTTATTAGGACAAGTGCATGACAGTAAGGTTAGTTAGGGTTAGATTTTTTTTTTTTTTTTTTTTTAATTCAGATAATGGTTGAAGAAGTGCGTCAATATTGAATATTGAATGGAGGATGTCTAACAAAGTATTATATCTAGGTTATTTATGCTTTTACTTATGTAAAGTGGCCACGTCTGCATGCTGGTAGACCTACAGATTTCATTGGCCCCTTACCATTAAAATTGTATATTTTATATACAGTATATATATATAGTTGTATAACATTAGTGTATCTAAAATGTTTGTGTGTTTATGGCCATTGGACAATAAGTGTTGTTTTAATGTAAGTTTACCTGGCTTCAACTCAGGGACACCAGCAGTAACAAAGCAAGTATCCTTTTACTTTATTTAATTTGGTTTATTTTTGTACTGTAGTGATTGTTAATTGTACATAATTCACCCACGGAACTATTGTTAGGCCGCCCGAACATTCCGGAACATTTGTGGTCATGTCATAGCCAAACGTTCTAGAACATGGATGATGTCATGGCCAATGTTCTAGAACATTTGTGTATGTATATATGTATTCGGCATTTCTCTCAGTCAGTCAGTCGACTGCAAGCAACATAGCAGTAGCATGTTTTATTTCTGTGCTTAATAAATGCTATTCACTCTGCCTCGAGCCACTGTCCCCGACTCCCATCTCTCGGCACTACAGTACAGGGACATTTGGACAATGTACATGACGATGTATGTGCCTGCAAGCAAACCGGCTGGTTTTCAGTTGTAGTCCTTGGGAATGATATTAAAAGACAATTCAAAGTTAGTAAGGAAAATGGCATACAATGCCATAATAATAATTCAAGGCAACATGGTGTACAACAAGGTATGGAAAAATATCACTGGGTGGTTAAATAGCCTAATGGTAATTAAATAAATTGCTGCATTTATATAGCAGCTTTTATCCAAAGCGCTTTACAATTTGTTCCTCACATTTGACCCATTCACTCACAGTCACACACTGACAGTCGAGGCAACCATGCAAGGTGCCAACCAGCTCATCAGGAGTAATTAGGGGTTAAGTGTCTTGCTCAAGGACACTTCGACATGCTGCCAAGGAGGAGTGGGGATTGAACCGAGAACCTCCGGATCACCAGACTACTGCTCTACCTCCCGAGCCACTGTCGCCCCTAATGTACATGAAAGCAGAAGTTAAAGGCCCAATCAGTGATCCAAACAAAGAAATTAGTAGCCCCACCACCAAAAAAACAAAATAATCTTATGAATGAATGAATGAAAACTTTATTTAACAGATTGCAGAATGGGTACAATACAGTACGGCTCAATACATACAATTGTTAAGGGGATGCAGACCTGAGAAAGACGTTTGTCTTGTTTCCATCAGGGTCCCCCATTTTCAATTCATATAGACATATATGACATACATGACATACAGATAGTCAGTACTGCTACATCTATACATTTATGACATACCAGATTTGCAAATACAGTACTGTTTGTGATACAGAAGGAGTCAAGAAAAGGGAGTATATACATTTGACGTAGAAACTGTACATTGGAGGAGGTTGGGTGGGGGGGGTTGGGTACATTGGGATATTGACAACCATACTGGGTAATTTACATTGGAGGTGGTTGGGGGGGGGGGCGGGGGGGCACACTGTATAAACAAGTAACACTGTACATTGAGGGGGGGGGGGGAGGAGACACTGTACAAACAAACACAATTGTACATTGAACTATTGACAAAACCATACTAGGTAAATGACTGTACATTGGAGGGGGTTGGGTTAGGATATTTACAGGGGCCAGTGTTGAATTGCAGTCTCCCGTAGGTGTCCCTTGAGAGAGGTTTTGAAAGTGGGTAGTGATCCACATTCCTTTACAGCTTTGGGTAGGGCGTTCCACATTGATGTGGCATAATTGCGAAACGTGTTTAGTCCCTTATTTGAGCCGAATCTGGGTTTAACATGATTTGTGGAGCTCCCTCTGGTGTTGTGATCGTGGTATTCACTGACCTTTGGGAAGTATTTTGACATGTACATGGGTACCTTGGTCGTGTAGTGTATCTTGTAGACCAGGCCCATTGCAAGTTGTTGTACTCTGTCGTCTACTCTATACTGTTATACTATACATATAATGTCATATAATGGAATATGAAAAGGACAGAATTTTAAAATGTGAAGATATGTGAATAAATTGGGTACCTGAGCTTTTGTTTCCGTTTAGCTTTTTCACCTTCATATCATGTTTAATTATTCTTGATGCATTTTAACTTCCCATTTGTGAATCCTTTAATAAGGAATATATCCTGAACTTGATGTGACTTCTGCCTGTCAAAATATGTATCAAAAGGAAATATAGGCATATATATATACATATTTAAATGTGTAATTGAATATTAACAGTGTGCATGTTATTACGGGGAAATATTGCTGTTCTTGTTGAATAGTTAGTAATAATGTTACAACTGTTTACGATCAAATAAATAAATAAGAAACTCAGGCTTTTATTTTGAAACGCCCGAATCGGAAGTGACTCGTGCAGTTCAAGATGGCGGAGTATCTGGCGTCCATTTTCGGCACAGAGAAAGATAAGTGCGTAATTTTATTAAATTCAGCTTGCTATTGTGTGCAATTCAAGTTATATTTCACTCTGTATGCCTGTTCCTCACCATGCACACCGAAAACGCATAAAATGGCGTTTGAGATACCGTTTACTTTGCTTAGTTAGCTAGTTGCGCTAACGTGACCTGCTAACGGCTAACTAGCTTTTTGCTAACAACGTTGGCATCACGGCTGATAGCTAGCTGTTAGCTGCAGCCACATCTCGGTTGTTGTCGGTAATGAATGAATTGACTGCTCACAGTGGAGTCGACTATTATTTAACTAATGCTGTAAACGTCTGGTTGATTATTTGGTTAAACATGTTTCTAATTCACGTACGTTATTGTATTATGCACATCGAACATCACTGGCACATAACAACGTTAGCATGTGGTGATGCTAATAGCTAACGTTAGCTAAAACGAAATGGCTAATGAACCAAGACCACGCTGGAGTTTATATATATATTGAGAATATTTGCCCATTACTAATGAAAATAATGTATCACATACTAAGGATTCTACACAGACATATTTGTGTAGTGATTAAGAAGCAATGGGCATTGTTGGTATTGTCCATAGTTGGTTTGTATCCCACAATGCCTTGCGTCTCAGGCTGTAGGCAGCTTGGTATGAATGAATGGGAGTCAAATAATCCCAATATTTGACAAATGGACGCTGTAACACCTCAAACCCTTCAGCATTGGTTGTAGTTGGCTGACAAATAGGATAATTAACATTACGTTTATTTGAAAGCTAGATACAAATCCAGATTCTGTCCATTTACACTGTAATGTCACAAGATTAGAGTCAGACGTGCAATGCTTTAATTTGAAATCGAGCTAACTACATTTAAATTTAGTCATTTAGCTGAACACTTTTATCCAAAGCGACTTACAAGTTCTGTACGACAAGTCAGCAGGAAGGGTGTAACTTACTTAGTAATTTTTACTAGTAGTATAGACGATGAAGAAGAGTGCATGATAGTAGAAGATGGTAAGGTTACTATTTTTTTTTTCTTCATATATTGATTGAAAAAGTGGGTTTAGTCTTAACTATTCAATCAATTGTCTTATTATACATAGATGTACAGTACGGTACAGACACTGTTCATGATGGAATCCGGTCCTGCCTAACTTATTTCACCTTTTTGATCTTCCAAAGGGTCAACTGCTCCTTTTATTTCAAAATTGGTGCCTGTCGCCATGGTGACCGCTGCTCTCGATTACACAACAAGCCAACCTTCAGTCAGGTAAGTTCAGAGGCTTTTATTCATCTCAACATTGGCTATGATTTGGTAATGATCACATACGTGTCATACGCGCAGTAGTAACCATTGTTTTGACAGAACTGGTACTGACCTTAACCGTCTGTAGTGTGGTAGTGAAAGGGCTAATCCTTTGTCGTGTGGCAGTGAAAGGGTTAACTGTTTGCTAGTGAAAGGGTTAAAACGTAATATGGTAACCAGGGGTTGGGCTGGGAATCACCAGAGAGCCCTTGATACAATATTATTGTGATTCAACAAAAAGGTAACATAACTATTCTTAACTTTGCAATAACTTTAGTGCTGCCATGCCATTTGATACTCTGAGATACTGCATTTTATTGCTGTATATTAATTTAGCCTCAATAAAAAGCTTAGCGTAATAAATATTCCTGGTAATTTTGGCAATATAATGTCAACATCATTCAGGGCCTTTCAGACCTTAAAGTAGTCCAATTCTTCTTCCAATTTTCAAGAATTCCGTCACACATCATTCAAAAGTCTACCATACCAAGTGGTGAAATAGACTCTCAAATTCAGACTGAGCTCTTGACACAATGACTAATTAATCTATGTGACAATTGCATGTCTTTTACATGCCCCGCCCTCCACAATGTACACACACACTTCAGAGGCGATGCTCAACTTCTACAGAGCTACTGTGGAGAGCCTCCTCAGTGACTGTGTGGTAGTGACTGTGTGGTAGCACACTGTGGTACGGAAACACAACCGTCCATAATGGGGGACAGCTAGAAAGAACTGTACGCACACTTGCACAGCGTCAAATCATTGGCTGTGATCTTCCTTCTGTCGCCTCTATATATGCCACACACATCAGGCGGAAAGTAGGCTGGACAAGATATGCCTCCTAAAGTGTGTAAACGGAAGTACATGCTTTCCGGTTTCGACAAAACAATTATAGAAACATGGGAAGTGCACAATATTTCCTCGTTTAAGCCACTGCAACACCTTTGCCTGAAGAATTGACTACATGACCGGGACGTTCTAGCTTGTTTGCCGACAGGATTCGGGAAAAGTTTGGTCCGTTCGGAGGCAGCTTCCAGGGGAAGTACATACACCGGAAATTCTACCCCATACACACTTTCGGCCGTAGTTCTTTACTAGGCTTTATCTCACGGAGGAGATAAAACTGGGAACGAGGTTAGGCGGAAAGGGGAGAAGGTGATTGGTGACCCATCTCACCCTGCTTACTACCTCTTTAACCCCCTTCCCTCTGGTAGAAGACCCAAGTCTCAGGTGTAGGACATCTCGTTTTAAGAATGGCACATATCCCGAGGTTGTCAGTCACCTCAACTCAAGCCCTAATGCACAGGCACTTTGTAATATAAGGGCTAGCACTAGCCGACAGGCACTAAGGCAATATGCACTTTAAGGCAATATGCACTTTAAATGGAGCACTGGGCTCTTTTTCTACACTGTAGATTTTTTTTTAATATATATATATATATTATAAATGTTTGTGAAATACTTCTTATACTTCAGGGATTGCATTGCATGTATACTTCAGGGATTGCATTGCATGTATTCTTGTATGTGTTTATATTGTATGTTTTTATACTGTTTTTTTCCACTGTTTTATGATGAAATGAGCATTGCACAGAGACAAATCCCAATCAACCATGTGTTGAAATGGCAATAAAGTATATCTATCTATGGTATATTTGATATATGAATTGATATTTTGGTTTGATGTGAAATTTGCAAAGATATTTTATAAAGTCCCAACTCGTCCAAGAATCTATACAGCCAATATGTATTCCCTCAAAATACATTGATTTGGGCTGTGCTGTTGCATTCAGACAATATGGCAAACATAAAGTAGTGGTCTACTACTTATTCAATTTGCTACCCAGCAAGCTCATTGGTTGAATTTTTCTTTCGGCCCAACACCTGTATAGGTTTTCATGTTGAGGACTTTTACCCTTTGTAGAATTGATCTTACTATGTGGCTGCTTATTAGTAGAGCTGGGCGTCGCCACTGATTTCCCCAAATCGATTCACAAGGTTTTGATTTCAATTTGATATTGATTTGGTTAGTGATGTTTCAATACCAATTTTACTTGTATATGAAAGCGATTATCTGGGAACTAATGCTGTACAAGGAACCCTCTTAACCTGGGGCATTATTAAAAATATACATTTTTACATTAAAGGAACACGCCAACCTTTTGGAAAATTAGCTTATTTGCCATCTACTCTAGACTCGGAGTTAGACAAGCAGATACATACCCTTTTCTTCTGTCCATGCATTAGGCTTCAGGAACACCCTACATATGTGCATCATTTGCTGCGGTCAAAATAGTTATTAAAAGTAGTACCTACCAGGGTTTCCGTTAGCCGGTAATTACCGGTATTTGACCGGCAAAATCTGTTGAAGTCCGACATATTTAATCTCTCCGGTCATAATGTCCGGTGAAAATAATTCCCTCTAAGCACAATTTGATTTTTTTTTATATTATCTTTCTTCCCCTCCTTTTTCTTCTCCCATCCCACCCTTCCTGGTTGTTGCATACTTTTCCCCTACTGTTGGTCCGGGACCGGAGACTGTCGCATGCTTTCCTCCGACACATGTGCAGCCTGCCGGCAGGCCAACCTGGCCGCGCAGGTTCTCACCGGGGAGAGTGTAGCGTGTGGGAGGCCACACTATCTCTCCTTAGTTCCAACCCTTGCTGAGCAGGCGCCCCGACCGAACTGTAGGGGTCGCTGTCCACAACGCCCAGGACCCACCCTTCAGCTTTCCCACCCTCTGATACAGCCAATGGACCTGTCTCAAAACCCTGCCCTCTTTTCTTGATCCTCCAATCACAGCTGTCGCTTACCTCTGACTTCCTCGTACAAACAACAGGTCTATTGTATCAGTGTGAGAGGCCAGCCAAGCTGATAGCAACGCCGGGAGCTGGATTCGAACAGGCGGATCCAGTGTCTCCCGGTGTTGGTGACGAACGTAATCTCCGTGCGCCACCTGCCCCCCCAACAATTTGATTATTTGAATTGTATTAAAATAGGCTAAAATTAAATAGCCTATGCGATGAACGAAACAATCATTACATTTGTTTCATCGTTGCTTCACCAAGCAGGTCTAATAATGACAACGACGTTGTCAGCGAGAGCTTAGTGCTGGGTTTGCGAGTGCATGCAGCTGCAGAGCCACAGAACCCACCAGCTGTGCCGGCACAGTGCAATACTCCAATTCAGCCATTGGCAATTCAGCTGTTGGGTGGGGGGCGCTGCTGAGCGGTCCCCAGATAGGGCCTGAAAACAGCGGAATCTGCGTCATACTCTCGCAAATAAGTCGTTGGGAGGTGGAGATTCATCACGCAAACTCACGATAATGTTGCCGTCTCTCTTGCCAAATTTCTCAGTTCTTCGCTTGATATAATTAATACAAATGTCCAATATAACGGAATTCGTTAGCTCATAATGTGATTATAACAGACTGCTGTTTATTAATGTCGGCCGACTGCCCACAGACACCTATTTGATTTAAAGTCAGCAGCAGCACGGAGTCTCTGGACTTATTTTATTTGGAATATAATGACTATACGCAAAAGTAGCCTAGTTTTAAGTTAAAATATTATAAATTTACATGCCTTGAGGATAGCCTGCCTATCAATTGTTTTTAAGCTCAAACTCTGACCGGAATTTCTCTCATTTGGCAACAATTTTTTCTAACGGAAACCCTGGTACCTACTTACTGGTCACGGGAGGCTTCAATAACGTTTGGATGGTAATCCATTTTATGAATCCATTTGTTGAAATTTTTTTTTGGCCGACGGCTCCTGCTATCTTAACGTTGGCAAGCTAAACGTGCATAGCTTAACGTGCATAGCATACCTGTGTAACGTTAAGTAACTTGTGTTCCGCTGGGAAATTTCAGCATCACTGCATACACTTGGTTTAAGCCAAACGTCCATTTGGAAACGTATTATGAAAGACGGGTGAGTAAGTCTCTTTCTCGCTCTTTTGCATGATTGATTCATTTCCTGATAATGTATGACGGAAGGTGACCCCTCCGCGTGTATCACTTCCGCAACGGATTTGATTTCCGGGGTTGGCCTGATTGGCCGCGACGGCCACGTGACACCCCGCGGCAGAGGCTGCTGTGTTTCACTGCCGCTTTCCCACTTCAACGCCGCAGCAGCATTGTCGCGCCACATCTTCTGAGTGCAGAGCTGTTTAATCACCTTTCCCACTGCGTTACCATACGGCACGCTGCTGTGGCGCGACGCTGGAGTTCACATCGCGCCGCGCTTATGCCGTCTAGCACAGTCTCTAACAGTAACAGTAGTCTGACCAGTTAAAAAAAAAATTAGAAACACGGGTCTCTTGTCTATTGATGGATATATATAATGGATATATTTTGTCTGGCACAGTGGTGTAATGGTTAGTGTTCATTCCTGTCAAGCGGACGACCCGAGTTCGAAACCCCGCCTTTCTAATATTATTTTTTTTGGAATATAATATTAATGACTGTACGCAAAAGTAGCCTTGTTTTAAGTTAAAATATTATAAATCTACATGCATTGAGGATGTCATTCTTTATATAGCTCTCAAAGTACGCCAGATTGAAGCATTTACACCGCACATTTTTTTTGAAAAAGGGGGGATTCGAACGCGGGTCGTCCGCGTGAGAGGTATTAGGACTAACCATTACACCACGGTGGCAGATAAATAAAATATCCATTAATGGACAAGAGAGCCGTACGTCGGCCGTCTAATGAAGTTAGATTTATACAGTACACTTTGACTGCTGAATTGACACGTTTAACTTATTCATTCTTTAATTCAGCAACATTAATGCTTCTTACTGTTACTGTTAGAGACTGTGCTAGACAGCATAAGCGTGGCGCGAAGTGAACTCCAGCGTCGCGCCACTGGTAACGCAGTGGGAAAAGTGATTAAACAGCTCTGCACTCAGAAGATGTGGCGCGACGATGCTGCTGCGGCGTTGAAGTGGAAAAGCGGCAGTGAAACACAGCAGCCTCTGGCGTTGCCGCGGCGTGTCACGTGGCCGTCGCGGCCAATCAGGCCAACCCCGGAAATCAAATCTGTTGCGGAAGTGATGCACGCGACCCCTCCTCATCTCGACTAGACTGTGTTGTCTTGTGTTTGTGTGACTTCAAGATTCAAGAGTTTCATTTGTCACATACATACCAGGGCATACAGTGAAATGTGGGTGGACATACACGCTTTGATTGTGCAATAATACTAATAATAAAATAGACATAAAAAGCAGGTTATAAAAAGACATAAAATGGGCATGATAAAATAGACATGCTAAAGTCCTGAGATAGTGCAATACAATGTTAGCTATGGATTTAAGGCACTGGGTCCTATGTACACTACTATACAGTTGCGGGAGGTTCAAACCCATTTAAGATTCGAATGCCAACGTAACGAAAGAAGGTCCGAACCTTTGGACGTTTGGGCTCAGCCCTAGAACACCCGCACCGTTAGCCTAGCTTAGTGTCATTCACTGGAAGTAGGTTCCTCCATGTAGCCTAAGCTCCAAAACTTTCCTGTAAACATGTTGTGACCTCTGTATTTACCACGTAGAGAAATACAAATGTTAAATTAGACATTTTTGTTTTCTAAGCAGTTACATACTCAGTCAGAACAATTTTTTGCTGAACCACTACTGCCTGGCAGCCTGGGTGCAGTGATTTCACCTCAAAAGCCCTGTTGTAACTTCCGTCAATAAAACCAATGTGACTAGTAGCTAGAGACGATCTTTCATTGAGTGAAGTGGATATCATCAGAGACTCATCTCAAGTCTCATGGTTCGCTAAGTTCCATTTTTTTCACAATAGTCATCTTGTGCAAAATGCTCTGAACAAACATGCTGGTTCTTGATTATTTATGTTGGCGTGTTGGCATCTATGTTCAGAGCAAGTAGCCATAGCTTCATCCGTTCCGGATCTTTAGTTGGAATTCTATGAAACAAAAAATGAAACCCTGGCTTTGATTTGTATCACAACACACAGACATGATTGTAATGTTGTGATTAGCTAGTCTATCGCGTCCTGTCGCTAGCAGCTAGTCACATTGGTTTTACTGATGTAAGTTACAACAACAGGGCTTTTGAGGTGATGTGGGAAAGCACTGCGCCCAGGCAGCAGTGGTTCAGCAAAAAAAAAATAAAAAATTCAGAGTATGTATCTGCTTAGAACACAAATGTTTAATTTCACATTTTTATTTCTCCACGTCATAAATACACGGGTCACACCATGTTTACAGGAACGTTTTGGAGTTGTATGGCGATAGAACGCCTGCCCTGATTCCAAACTCTAACCATAACCTAAGCCTAAGCTTAACCAGTGATAAACTAGGCGTTAGGTAGTTTGCAGGCTGTTAGACCCGGAAATAGGCGCAGAACTTGCCGTCCCGCGATTGGCGCACATGTCACATGACCAGAAACGTGCGTGGCCAATCGGAGCGCAAAACGGGAATGCGGAAGGACAAGCCACTTGCGTAAAGTATAGATGCGTTCCCGACGCCTAATGCATGCACGGAGAAGAAAAGGGTATGCATCTGCTTGTCTAACTCCAGGGTAGATGGCAAATGAGCTAATTTCCCCAAAAGTTGGCATGTTCCTTTTAAGAATTGACCACAAAGTACTACACTAATGTACTTTTTATTTAACATGACCAACACAATGTAGCATATATGTGTGTATATATATATATACTGTATAACGATTGACCTGGGATCTTATGAATCGATTTTCTTTAACACAGCCCTACTTATATTATACATTTCATTTTATGTTCATGTTCAAATGTTGTTTTGGTAACAACTTTAATTATTCTTATTTCTTCCTTCCCATCTTTAACCGATTTCTTCTGGCAGGATAGACCCTGGAGTGTGTAACGTGGACGAAGAAAATGTACTTCTGCTGCCGCTCGATGTACATCACAG
Source organism: Notolepis coatsorum (assembly GCF_963971535.1). Taxonomy (NCBI): domain Eukaryota; kingdom Metazoa; phylum Chordata; class Actinopteri; order Aulopiformes; family Paralepididae; genus Notolepis; species Notolepis coatsorum. The sequence goes on from NC_140169.1 coordinate 13,053,957, forward strand.
TGAAAGTCCAAACTTTAATGGCTTTCACGGTGATGTATGATAAGCTGGTTATTGTATGCTACTCATTTGACATGTCTCGGCTCTGCATGTCTGATGTTCCAAGTCACAACTGATTAGTGACATGTAGTTTACCCTCGTCACCTAAATTCCACCGCTTTTTATAATACCTCGGTTAGCGTAGTGGTTGCACTTAATTTCTAGAATACTCCCGATATTGCAGGTACCATACTTGCGTAACCAGTGGTTATTCTAGGGTCAAAGTGAGGTTACAGTATTGGCAAGATTATGTAAAGGCACAACTATTGAAAATATTGACTAATTTTATATTACATGATACAGCCTAACATTATACATTTTTTAGTTTACCTACCTCTTCCCCTGGATGTGGTTCTTGTTTTAATGGGGTATAGCATACTTCTTTGGCTTTTAACACTTTGAGTGCCAGCAGGGGGCGCACGATTTATCGCTTGAATGCCAGCCATTTGAGACTGATTTTCTCTGATATTTCATGATTTTTGCGGAGCTATTTCTATATTATGGCTGTCTAATACGTCTGTCGATTATCAATGACTTGCTTGCAGTCAACATGTACGAAACTGATTGTTTTCTCATCGGTACATTTCCGTTTTATACTAGGGATGTCCCGATCGCCTTTTTTTGCTTCCGATCCGATCCCGAGCATGTGATTTTAAATATCTATCGATCCGATCGTTTCCGATCCGATCTTTCACATTAGTAATCAATTTTGACGCTTTTGTCAGAAACTGGCAGAGCGAGACAAGCCCATCTGGCATCTGTTGCCTATATCCGGGGCGCGAGCGCGGAGGCGTTTGTTATTACATTCACCCTGAGAAATGTGCTTCTGCTTCATATGAGAAATATTAAAAGTTTCAATATATGTTTGCACATTAGTATACATTCAGTGTTCGACTTACGTAATGGTCCATTCTGGTCTGAAACGCCGACAATAATCCTCAGTCACGTAACGTTATCCTCCAAAAGTTAGTCTGAAAACTTCGCCTCCAGCCGGCTGTCCTCCTTGCAAACATTGCAACTGGCTTGACTTTCTATTTTAAAATGCTTAGTTCCAAACCTCTGACATTAAGTCTAGCTGCTCAAGTCAGTGGATATTAACCGTGTTTCGGGAGCGACGTGTTGTTGTTGTTGTGGTCGAGCCGCGTGTAGCGTGTAGCGTCTAAATTAAAGGGGTGTTTGTTGCAACGGTGAAAATTAAAGGGGAATGTGTTTGTTGTGGAAAATGATTCTGCTCTGTGTGACAATAAATACATTAATGATGATATATTATATGTAATTTAAAACCAAAACTAAGGCCTCCGTATGAGTTTAAGACGTGGACATGGTTATGTTTGTTGAAAAAGAAAATTCTTTTTTTGACTGCCGATTTTTACTATTAATTTTTCCCGATCCCCGATACTCTGAAAAGCACGTGATCAACGCCGATTCCGATCGGATCGGGACATCCCTATTTTATACCATTTTGAAAAACGCTCGTTTTTGAAAATGTCCAGAAAAAAATATTCCGCGGGAATCGCCCTTTAGTGGAATACACAAAACACGTTGTCATTTTTCGGCCTATTTATGAATCGTTTTCAAATAAACGCTAGATTATCGATAGTATATGTGTACTTATGCACGCTAGAGAAGCGGGCTGAAAAATCTATCTATTTCCTGATCAGCACCCACATACACATAAAGGGACATGTTGAGATATATGTGAAAAAAAACTGATTACCCCAATACTGGTAAAATACCTCACATCAGATGTTCTCCAAAAAGATTATTCCAATTCCTGATCGCCATTCCAAATATCGATCGCGTTTATTGATCCAACGCTGGGTACTCGAAACACAATCCACGCTGTTTTGAGGGTCGGCGATGGCAATAGGCTCGGGTTACATGCCTGAGAAGTAAAATGTGGATTCTGGATTTTTCTTTTCTCATCCATTTTCATTGAGTCCAATGCGTGCATTACCTTCCGGGAGACGATAGGGGGCGGTATTTTCCCTGTTCGAGCTCCGAGACAGTCCCAATGGTAACGTGAGGCTAGATTGATGAAAAATGAATGGAAATTGCTAATAAAAGAAATAACGAGATTTCTCGTCCTTGGCACTCAACGCATGGCATGAACTAACTATATTTCTCGTGGCTGGCACTCAAAGTGTTAAGGATGGCAATGTCGGCCGGTCGCACTCATAGCGCTCCATCCAAGCATTAGGGTGGTGTGCGCTAGCAATGTCTCATGCAGGACTTTTAGACTCTTGTTTGATGATGGTCTACTCAGTAATAGCCTTCCTTACAAACATGTGCTCTCCTTTTAGGCTAGTAGTATTTTCCTTATTTTCCTCTTGTTTCATGAGTTTTTAGTTTCGTAGATTTTTTTTCTTGTCGTTTCAAGTAGTTGGATCTCTATAAATAACAAATAGTTATTTACCTCCTAAGCATTTAAACCTGTGTTGAAGCACGTTGGGTATTTTTATCAGTGGTCAGGCTTGCCCCGTTCCTCTTTTCAGTATGTGCAAACCTGGAGCAACTCATCCTTAGATTTCCACCCAGACATCTTGACAAATTCCAGAAAAGGGCAACTTCGATATTGGCTACCTACAACTTTTGTGCTTTCTTGTGGCCCTTCCCTCTTCCTAGGTTTTTGTTATTTTATTTTTAGGTCCAGGGATCAACTTCCTCCCAACTTTATTACACTCTAGGTCCAGGGTTCTTCCCCCACTCCTCTCTCCTCAGGTTCTTTTAGGTCCAGGGATTTTTTTGTATTCCTCCCCCCCCCCCCCCCCCCCCCCCCCAAGGTCCTTCTAGGTCCTGGAATTTCATTTGATTTAGGATTACCGATGAAACATTCTTAGACTAGACCTTCCTCGAAACCCGCAGAGTTGGAATTTGAAGTTCCACAACTCTTTTCCATTTGGACGTAAGTGAAATCGGGTCGTATTTCTAGAGATGGGGAATTGGTCTGTTTATTTTTTTTATACATATATTTTTTATTCTTCCCTCTGCAGACCACCTTGATTCAAAACATCTACCGTAATCCCCCAAACACTGCCCAGACAGCCGACGGCTCCCACTGTAAGTGCCTTTGCTCCAGTCCTCTCTCAGCCCTCCAGGTTTCCACACTAGCTCTCCTCCTCCCCCTCTCCTCCTCTCTGCTAGCGGACACAGGGCACTGGAGGGTTGGCCTCGGCACTGGTACCAGGGGACGCCGAAAGCAGGGGGAACGTTATTTATTATTATATTTATCCTTTTTTTTATTGATATTTTCTGGGAGAGTTGCAGGCCAGAGGAAAGGTTGTTTCTGGGTTACACACCGACACTTCCACATGACTCATCCCTTTTTAGAAGAAAAGTTAAACTATTGCACCATTCCTCTGACCCCTTGTATCGCCCTCCTTCTATGGTAGGGACTGTTCATTTAGAGAGGAAATATCTAGTCCGGGAAAGAGCCAGTGTCCTAATGTTTTCCTTACGTAGGTGTTTAACTATTCAGTCACTTTTCCCATCATTGGCCTGTTTCAAATTATTTGATGAGAAGGAATGGAAGAGGAATGCTTATTAGGTTCAATAATAATAATAATAATAAAAAGGTAGGATTGTGTGCTTCTTTATAAATAGGGTTGTTTCTAGTTGTGAGGGGGAAAAAGATTAATTCGCGCTAAAAGCATCATCATAAGACAGAAGTTCCCAAAGATGGCGCCCCTACATCTACTCTGTAACTTAAATACACAAGTAAACATATAGGCTAGTGGTTGTGTGAACGGTGAGTATGACTAAAATTACCTCACTGATTCCAAAATAAGGATTTGTGTGTTGCCATTTTCTCTTAGCTTTGTCACAGTTGAGTATCTCGGGAGTGAATGTAAATTGGCTACGCATAGTTTTTTTTTCTATTTTCTTTTTCGAGAAGTTCTTTTCAGTTTAGTGTTTAATGAAATGCTAAAGCCTGCTAAATGTGTGCGGTGAGTTTTTTTGCTGTCTTTTAACTTTTGCTTTCTGCAGCCGGGACCAATGCAGTGGACCATCATAACATCTTTTTTATTAACACTCTCCCACACCTTCTCTGGGCTTATTGGGCAACAATTACCTAGTGTCTAAGTGGGTGTAGTGAATGATTTGAAAGTATGGTATTTTTTAGAGATTCTGCCTGATACTGTCTAAAAGAAATTTACATTTTGTATTTCAGACAATTGCCCTCTTGAACATTTATCGTAACCCACAAAACAGTGCCCAGTCTGCAGATGGTTTGAACTGTAAGTTTTCCACCCCTGACCAGGGAACTGTGTCTCTTCTCCTTCTCTCTTTTCTCTGTGTATCTGACATCTTTGCCATGTAGGCAGCGGTTAGAGTTCTGGACTGTAGTCTGTCGAAGGATATTTCACTGACCGTAAAGTTAAAGCCTAGAACAGTCGCACAATAATAGAATCGAATTTAATAGAAGTACTTTATTAATCCAGAGGGAAATTCAGTACCACACAGATCGCTCACAATAAACATTTAGACAATCAAAAATAAGAATACACAGTGAAAGACATGCATTCTAAAATATGTATAACCATTAAAAAGAATTACAGTCCAAAAATATACAGTAAATTGTAGGGTTGGGTACCGGACCGGCACCCAACGGTACCTTTTTTCGGTACTTTCATAATAACAAACGTTTTATTTCAGTTGTTAAACTAAAGTCTAAACTTCAACATTGTTATCACGCCACACAAACTAAAACCCCACCCTACGTCCCTCTCCCAAACCGTTCCTACAACAATCTTGGGAGTCTGAGTCTAACACTGAACTTGCTTCTTCTATCGGCCAAGTCCGTGTATAGTGGATGGGAGGGGTTGTCCATGATGGCGTGGAGCTTAGCAAGAGTCCTCCTCTCTGACACCACCGCCAGAGAGTCTAGCTCCACCCCCACCACGTTACTGGCTTTCCTGACCAGCTTGTCCAGCCTGCTTGCATCCCCAATAAGAAATTACACGTGATTAGAAGTGAGAGAACCAACCAAGATGACATCATATCTGTGATCATTACACAAAGCAACACTTTCGGGATCCCCTCCATGATAATTCATAGGCTCTACCTCGTGAACCGTGTCCGCGCTCAGGGGGATCTCCTGGACGTTTCAGCGCTGCACATTTTTTAATTGGGAACTTGTTTAAAAGTTGACAAAACATTTAGGTCTGTTGCTAATGACTAATTTGTTAATTAATTATTCCGACAATTAAGTCAATCGGATACTTGCGGAAAAAGAAACTTGTGGAAACACTGTTTAAAACCTGGGTGTTGATTATTGTTGAGAGAAACTGCCATATTTTGATTTGTGATTGACGTGTAATTCCCTCCCGTGACCACTAGGTGCCGTCAGTGATGTGGAGATGCAAGAGCACTATGATGAGTTCTTTGAGGCAAGTACCTAGTATCACCTTAGCAAGAGTCATTGGGAGGAAGGCACCTTATGTGACGCAGGTCAAACTCAAACCATGGCCACACTGTTCTTGCGTGCTTGTTTTGGTTGTGTTGTTGACGAAAATCTTACAGGTATAGGCAGGAGAGCATATCATAATTTCTCATTACCAATGGGTTTATTTGTTTACATTATTGTACATATAAATTACGTTCCCCTGACTTATTCATTGATATTAAAATAGGAATATTTGAATTGCTGTCCAAGATCAGGAGATGGATTTCTAAAGTTCAATATGATCGTTTATTACAGTATGGATCCATACAAGATTTCATAAACCAATAGTCAAAAGATTGTTAGTTCCATAGAAACTAGGCATAGCACTTAAAGGGAGAATGAGCAAGATGTGCGTTAGTCAAGAAGTGAAGGACGACACCCCAGCAAAGAAAAGAAAAGAGCCAGAATAAAAATTTAGGAATGCATGAGTCAACAAATGTTTAACTTTCTTTTGGCACTTAACACTTTGAGTGCCACTCACGAGATTTCTCGGGTTTTTTTATAGGTGGTTGCTAGCCACTCACGAGATTTCTCGTATATTTTTTTTTAGCAATCTGAAAAATTATTGCATCACCCGAGTATAGCCGAGCGGCGCCGGCGATCACTGGAAAAAAGCGCCCCCTGTCGTCTCCCAGATGACATAAGTGATTTTGGAATGGACTCAATGAAAATGAATGGGGAAAAAAATCCGGTACTCCACATTTTCCAGTTAACTGATCCAGCCGGGGTTACCACAGTTCATTCTGGAACCTCAGATCCCCGTTGATCATGGAGATCTACAGTATTGCGTTGGATCCATACACGTATCGATTTTTTCGAATGGTGATCAGGAATTGGAATATACCAGTTGGATACCATCTGATGTCAAGTAAGGACTCTATGTTATCAGTGTTAGGATAATCAGTAAGTTTGATGAAGTTATAAGCTGTTTTGTGAAATGTCTTCTTTCGGTTTCACTGTAAAAGTCTGTGAGGAAATCAACGGAGCGATTATCCGTGCGCGGCCGTAATGTGCTTGCGTGCACGTATAATATTGATCATCTAGCGTTTATTTGAAAACGATTCATAAAAAGGCAGACGACAGATCAAGGAGGAGATAGCCAGATATAAGGAAGAAAATGACAACGGGGCGGTAGACCCGAACATTCTATGGGACACACTGAAGGTGGTGATAAGGGGGAAATTGATGGAAAAAACAGCAATGCTGAAGAAGGCCAGAACGGAGACATATCACAATCTGATAGGGAAGCTGAAGAAGCTAGAGGGGAGACACCAGATATCAAAAGAACAGGAAACGCTCGGAGAAATCAAAGAAGTAAAGGCCAGGATAAATAGGGAATTTCTTTTTTTTTAAACATTTATTTATTAGTCATCAAGGGTACAGTTGAATACAGTACACATTGAATGGCACATTTTATATTTTCGCCCTTCCCCCCCTCCCTCCAGGGTTCCCACAGACATTGCAAAATTAAATTCAAGGACTTTCTCAAAAAATGTAATAAAAAAATAAAAGGATACAGTTCACTTTTAAGTGCTGTTTTCTATAGCAAAAATTTATAATAATTAATAAAGAGATTTCTTTTTAAATGTAATCTGATCCAATATTTATGGCTCAAAGCCAATCTCCGACAATTAGCAATACCTTGTGTCAAAAACAAGCACTAAGCATTTCAAGGATCTTGTATGAACCCTCCCCCCTCCCTCCCATTTTCCCTCCCCTGTCCTGCCCAATCCTACAAATACACAACAGAAAACATAGAACATACAAACACATATCTCTCTCACTCATCCTTCCTTCTCATTGTCCTAGTGTCTTTAGCTTGGCTATGTAACCAATAAAAGGGCCCCATACTATTTCGAACTTTTCACTAGACCCCCTTAGGTTGTATTTAATTTTCTCCAGATTAAAAAAGAACATGAGATCTTTGAGCCATAGGGATGCTTTGGGGGCTGCTGGTGATTTCCACTCTAGCAAGATCCTTCTGCGTGCTAGTAGGGATGCAAAGGCAATTCTATCTATTGTTCTTCTCCTAACCCCTTGGTGATCTGGTCTTGGTAAGACTCCAAAGATGGCTATTTCTGCACTGGGAGTTAGCTCCATGTCAAAAGCCTCGGCGAGGTGTTTGAAAATAGCTGTCCAGAAGCTGTGTAGGCGGGGACAAGACCAAAACATGTGCGTCATATTTGCTGGGGACATGTGACATCTATTACAAGAGTCTGTAATATTGGGATATATTTTGGCGAGTTTAGAGTTTGTGAAGTAGATGCGATGGACCACCTTGAATTGCATCAGATTGAGCCTGGAGCAGGATGTACTGTCATTTACTCTGGCCAATACTCCATTCCAAATATTCTCATCTATAGTCTCACCCCATTCCTTTTCCCAGTCCTCTTTGATTTTATCAAGACATGTTTCTGTGTTACGGGAGATCAGGGTGTGGATCCTTGATATAAGACCTTTTTGATTTGTGGGGATGTCCAGAATGGTGTCAATTACTGAGTTGGAGATAGTAGGGAAGGAGGTATTGTGTTGTTTAACCCAGTTTCGAACTTGAAAGTATCGAAATAAGTGAGATCTCGGGAGGCCAAATCTTTCACACGGATCGCTAAAACTGCAGAAAACCTTATTGGTGTATAGGTCCCTCACTCTAACTAGGCCTGACCTTTGCCAGGTCAAATAGGCTGCATCAGTGTGGGGAGGGATAAAGAGGTGGTTGTTGCAAATGGGGCTGTGGCTGGAGAACCCAAGGAGTCCAGAGGCGCGCCTGAATTGAAGCCATATTTTTAAAGTCGATACAACAATTGGGTTTCTTGAAAATTTGGTCGGCCTGATTGGCAATTCAGATGAGAGCAGGGCCAATAGTGAGGTAGTCTGGCAGGATCCTGCTTCAGATTCACACCAGCTCGGTGCCGGTTCTTGGGTCCATAAAATCATCTTGTGGATGTTGGCTGCCCAATAATAGTTTCTTATATCAGGGAGTGCCAATCCCCCACCCTCTCTAGGCCTCTGTAAGAACTCTCTTTTGATTCTGGGGGGCTTGCCTCCCCATATAAAATGGGAAATCAGTGCATTTACTTTAGTAAAGAAGGATTTGGGTAAGAAGACTGGAAGGGATTGAAAAAGGTATAGGAAACGTGGAAGCACATTCATTTTTATGCAGTTTACCCTCCCCGCAATAGTTATATGTAAGCTATTCCATCTCTCCAGGTCTAATTTGAGCTTGGCTATTAGGGGTGAGAAATTATTCTCGATAAGGTCTGAAAATGTACGACATATGTTGACTCCCAAATACTTAAAACTGTCTTTAGATATCTTAAAGGGGAATTGCTTTTCAGGGATCTGTAAGGCTAGATTATTCACTGGGAAGCATTCACTTTTTGAAAAGTTAAGTTTGTAACCTGAAAAGGTTCCGAATCTATTCAGCAGTCCGATAGTCTGAGGGATGGTAGACAGTGGATCAGAAATGAATAATAATAAGTCGTCTGCATACAAGGAGAGTATGTGTTCTGAACCATATCTAAAGATTCCTTGATTGGAGTTGGCGGATTTGAGCGCATTAGATAAAGGTTCGATTGCTACGGCAAATAGCAAACGACTCAGAGGACATCCCTGGCGGGTACCTCTACCAAGAGTGAAGTACTGGGATATCATCCCATTAGTACTCACAGATGCTTTAGGTGCTGAGTATAAAAGTGTTATCCAAGAAATAAATTTGGGGCCCATACGAAACCTATTAAGGACCTCTAGCAGATACCCCCACTCCACCCTATCAAATGCTTTCTCCGCATCCAAGGAGACCACCACCTCTGGTGTCTCACCGGATGCAGGAGAATGAAGAATATTTAAAAGGCGCCGGATATTAGAGAAGGAGTTGCGGTTTTTCATAAACCCTGTTTGGTCTAATGATATGATACCTGGCATAACCGAATCTAGCCGCATGGCTAGTGTTTTTGCTAGGATTTTATAGTCTGCATTTAAAAGGGAGATAGGGCGGTAGGAGCTGCAGTCAGATTGTTCTTTACCCGGTTTTAATAGCAAGGTTATTGAGGCCTCAGTGAGAGTTGGAGGCAGAGCCCCTTGGTCCATAGAGTGATTGAACATTTTTAACAGGAGGGGGGTTAATTTATCTATGAATTTTTTATAGAACTCTATTGGATAGCCATCTGGGCTAGGGGCCTTGCCACTTTGTATCAGTCCAATCGAGTCTGCTATATGACCAAGTTCTAGAGGTTGGTCTATTTCGCTCGCTGGATGGGAATTCCAGGTTGTCAAGAAACCTTGTCATGTCTGTATCATCCGCAGGGGTTTGTGAGGTATAAAGCTCGGAGTAGAATGTTTTAAAAGTCTCATTAATAAGAGATGGGATGACTGAGTTCTCCGGAGGGAGTCCTTATTTGTTCAATTTGTTGGGATGTCGATCTACTCTTAATTTGGTGTGCCAAAAGGCGTCCTGCCTTTTCCCCATGTTCGTAGAAAGACCCACGTAATCTTAAAAGTTGTTTTTCAGTCTCACAGGTTGAAAGTAAGTTATATTCCATTTGGAGATTTTGTCTTTCCTTGTCTAATTCAGGGGTTGGGGATACTGATAATTTTCTGTCTAGTTTTGCAATACTTTCCATGAGCTGTTCCTGTTTTTGTTTTCTCAGTTTGTTTTGTCTTGCAGAGTAGGATATAATCTCTCCTCTAACTACCGCCTTTAAGGTCTCCCAGAGTAGGGATGGGGATATGCTGTCATGGTTATTGGTTATAAGGAATTCGTCAATCACCTTGGATATTGTTTGGCAGAATCCATCATCACTTAACAATGTGCAGTCCAACCTCCAAGGGGGGCGTGATTTTTGTAGGAGTGAGAATGCGATGTCAAGTAGTAATGGGGCGTGATCCGATATCACTATAGTTGAGTATTCTGTATTATTGACAGCCGGAATGAAATATTTATCAATATAGAAGTAATCAATACTAGAGAATGTTTTATGGACCTGAGAGTAGAAAGAGAAGTGTTTTTTACTCGGATTAAAAAAAACGCCATGGGTCCACACATCCTATTTGGGTCACAAATGATGTAATTGATTTTGCCATTTTAGAGGGAGAGACATTCTTTGGATTAGATTTGTCTAGCCGTGGGTCTATTGCACAGTTGAGGTCGCCCCCCAAAATCAAATGGTGAGAGTTCAAATCAGGTAAACATGCTATTACTTTTCCCATGAATGCTGCGTCATCCCAATTGGGTGCATATAGATTAACTAGCACTACCATGACATTATTAAGGGATCCTGAAACTATAATAAACCTGCCCTGGGGGTCTGCTGTAACCTTAGTTGGTCTGAACTGTATTGTTTTATGTATTAAAATAGCTGTACCCCTTGCTTTACTACTGAAATTGGAATGGAAGGTTTGTCCAACCCAAGAGGCTTTCAGCCTATGATGATGATTTGTGGTCAGATGGGATTCTTGCAGGAAAGCTATTTCGGTTTTAAGTTGTTTTAGGTGGGAGAATATTCTGCCTCTCTTGACTTGGCCATTGATGCCTTTGACGTTCCAAGAGACAAATCTTAGATTTGCTCCTCTCTTATTCGATGCATTAGCCATATTCAGATATCAGGGTATGTGATGAGGTAGCATAGGATCTTGTTGAAAGGAGGCGAGGAGAGAGGACAAAACTAACACAGACAAAACTAACACAAACAAACTTGTAGGATCTAATATAGGGAATTATTGACGGAAATAGAAAAGAAAGCGAGGTTCATGAAACAAACATACTATGAAGGGGGACCAAAAGCGACCAGACTGTTGGCTAGGAGAATTAGGACGCAACAGAAGTTGAACACGATACACACTAAGGGATACAAAGACTAATGAAATATTGAGGGACCCAGCTGAAATAGAGAGGACATTTAGAGAATACTATGAGAAATTATACACACAGCCAAAAGCAGCGGGAGAAGAGGAAATAGAAACATATCTGGAGAATCTAGAGTTACCATCGATAGGGAAAGAACAGAATGAAGAATTAAATAAAATAATTACGGAACAAGAACTGGAAGAGGCAATTAGTAGAGCTAAAAACAAGTCTCCGGGGAGCGACGGATTCCCATCGGAATTCTACAAGACATTTAGAACTGAATTAGCACCCATGTTAGGGGCGGCGTTCAGACACACGATGGAAGAGGAAAAAATGCCCCCCTCGTGGAAGGAAGCCATAATCACCACGATACCGAAGGAAGGGAAGGATAGGGAATTATGTAGTAGTTTCAGACCTGTGTCCATACTTAACGTGGATTACAAGATGTATACATCGATAATATCAAAGAGATTTTAGACGTTTATGCCAGACATTATAGATGAAGATCAAACTGGATTTATTAAAGGGAGACAGACACAGGACAACGTGAGAAAGACATTACACATAGTAGAGGAGATACAAAAACAAGGGGGTAGCGCGGTACTGATTAGCCTAGATGCAGAAAAAGCATTCGACAGTGTGAGCTGGAAATTTTTATATAAAACATTGATGAGGTTCGGACTGAACGGGAGGGCGATGAAGATGATCAAGGCGCTATATCAAGAACCGACAGCGAGGGTTAAGGTGAATGGCAGCTTGACGGATAGAATCAGATTAGAGAGGGCTACCAGACAGGGATGTTGTCTCTCACCGACGCTCTTCGCCGTTTTCATAGAACCACTGGCACAACTGATCAGACAGACCGAAGACATTAAGGGAGTAAGGATAAAGGGAACGGAATATAAACTAGGCCTATTTGCAGACCAGCGTTTCCGTTAGAACATATTCGTGCCGGTCTGAGTGTCCTGCAAGATTTCTATCACCGGACATATTCGAGATATTCCGGTCAGAGTTTTAAACAGCAGTCTATTATAATCACATTTTTATGAGCTAACGAATTCCGTTATAATTGGACATGTGTATTAATTACATCAAGCGAAGAATGAGAAATTGATTTGCAGAATCAAATTACTATCTCTCGCCTCTCAAGTTAGTGCGATACGCTACCAGCATCAAGCTCCCGCTGCAGCAGCTCTGTCACACGCACCCCCAAATGAATCTCGAGTCGACATCGCTTCACCTCGTTGTATCAGACACGTCACACATATCATAATGTTCAACTTCACGTATACAGTCATTAATATATTCCAAATAAAATAAGTCCCTCGATACTCCGTGCTGCTGCTGACTTGAAATAAAATAGACCGATACGCAGTCGGTCCGACACTAAACAGCAGTCTGTTATAATCACATTTTTATGAGCTAACGAATTCCGTTATATTGGACATTTGTATGAATTATATCAAGCGAAGAACTGAGAAAGCAGAGAGACGGCAACATTATCGTGGGTTTGCGTGACGACTCTCTCCACCTCGCAACGACTTATTTGCAAAGAGTATGGCGCTGCAGAGAAGCTGTTCAGCTGTTATTGGCTCTTTTCTGGGAACCGCACAACAGCGCCCCCCACCCAACATTGGCTGAAAATGGCTGAATTGGAGTACTGCTGGAATATTGCATTGTACTGCTGGTACTGCGGCTCTACAGCTTCAGAAAAGTCCGCACACCCAGCACTAAGCTCTCGCCGACAACGTCGTTGTCATTATTAGAAGCAACGAGGAAACAAATGTAATGATCGTTTCGTTCATCGCATAGGCTATTTAATTTTAGCCTATTTTAATACAATTCAAATAATCAAATTGTGCTTAGACTCAGGGAATTATTTTCACCGGACATTAAGACCGGAGAGATAAAATATGTCGGACTTAAACAGATTTTGCCGGTAAAATACCGGCAATTACCGGCTAACGGAAACGCTGTTGCAGACGACGTGATAGTATACATGAGGCAACCAGGCAAGAGCTTCCCGGCACTGATGGATCTACTGAAGGAATATGGCCACTACTCAGGATACAAACTAAACGTGACAAAGACACAGACCTTAGCATGGAACTATACCCCAACGACGGAAATTAGAGAACAGTACGGGATAAGATGGGACATGGACAAGATTAAATACTTAGGGGTGAACATCACGAGAGGGGTGGAGAAACGGTTTGAGGCGAACTATACACAGATAAATCAGAACATCAAGAGAGACTTAGAGAGATGGACAGTAATGCCCTTGGACTTCAATTCAAGAATAGAGGTCATTCAAATGAACATACTATCAAGGTTACTGTACCTATTCCAGTCACTACCGATACAAATACCACAGAATCAATTCAGGGAGTGGGACAGACTGATATCGAGGTTCATATGGGCGGGGAGAAGACCACGGGTCGGATATAAAAGACTACAACTACCAAAGGAAGAGGGTGGGATGGCAGTACCCAGCCTACAAGATTATTACTATGCAGCACAACTGAGAGCAGTGACGTGCTGGTGTAACGACAGATATGAGGCAAGATGGAAAGACATTGAAAAAGAAGGGGAGGGATACAAGGTACAAGCTCTGGTGGGAGATGGGGAACTATTTAAAGAAAAAGAGGGACTATTAGATCCAATCACCAAATGCACCTTGACCATATGGAACAGAGTAGTAAAAACACACAAATTGGAGAAGCAGTCAGGGGTCCTGAGATGGGTAGCACATGACAAGAGATTCAAACCAGGGAGGTTAGACCATGGATTCAGAAGGTGGGAGAGGGGGGGGGGGGGGGGGCAACAGCGATATGCAAAATGATAGAGAAGGGGGAAATGCAAACACTACAAAAATTAAAGGAGAAATTTGGACTAGAAAACAAGGACCACTTCAGATTTCTACAGATTAGAGATGACTATAATAAAGAAATAAGAGGGGACAAGGAAGAAGAACAGAATGGAATAATTAGGATGATAGTAAGGGCATACGAAGGAGGGAAAGGAAGGGTAATATCAGCACTGTACCGGGCTATAATGACCAGCAAGGGACACGCGACCGATTATATAAGGGAGAAATGGGAGAGAGAACTAGAGATAGGAATAACAGGGAAGGAATGGGGGAACATATGCGAGGTGCAACATTCAACAACAGGATCGAGGATATGGAAAGAATTTGGATGGAAAAACATAATCAGATTCTTTATAACCCCAGAGCTGAAGGGAAAATATGCACCAACACAAAGAGCATGCTGGAGGATGTGTGGGAAGGAGGGGGCAAATCACACGCACATATTCTGGGGATGTCAGAAGCTGAAGGGGTATTGGGAGGAGATAGGGGAAGCAATGATCAGAATATTAGGATACGGGTTACCACAAACGGGACTGGTGCTTTACTTAGGAGACCTGACACACGAGGGAATACAAGGGGGGGACAAATATTTAATAAAGATAATGTTGATAGCGGCCAGAAAAGCAATAACGAGACTGTGGTACAAGGAAGACCCACCGACAATAGCACAATGGGTAGGAATAGTGGAAGAAATACAGGATATGGAGAGGATAACACACATGCTGAGGTTACAGGAAGAGAAATTTGGGGAAAGATGGGGAAAGTGGGAGGATTATAAAGGGAACGAAAACGACATCACAGAGGAAGAACCAAATGCAACACAAGAGGGCGAAGGGTAAAGGAGGAAAGAAGTTCAAGGAGGGTCTCTGAACCCATGTCACACAGCTATGCTTTAGTTAGTATTTTTTTTTTTTTGGGGTATTACAATTGCTTTATGTTTTTATACTTTATTATTTATGTCTTTTTAACGGTGTTATATTAATATTCAGGGATGATGTGGTTTGTGTATGGGTGAATCAAAAGGCAAAGTGAAAGTTAATAAAAAAAAAAAAAAAAGGACTAAGGATAAGGGAAGAAAGAAGCTCAAGGAGGGTCTCTGGACCCAGATCACACATACATGCCTTAGTCAGTATTTAACATCTTTGAGTAGGAATTACATTTTTATACCTGTTTAAGGGAGGTACACAAGGTACACAATCAGCCTTTGTATTAAGTACCTGGAAAACAACTGTAGGGGAACCAGACAACTAACCATTTTTTTTTGTTATTATTGTGATGTTAGTTTTTTTTTTTTTTTTTTTTGTAATTGCCGTTTGTCTATAACTGTTAACACTTTGGCTGCCGGGAACCGTCTTTAGACATCTTTGCTGGCCATGCTAAAGTTGCCGGAGGACGCGTTACGTCGTCCTTATATCAATATTTCAAAAATCTGCGATCGGATTCATATGTCCCCTCCGCTGGCCTGAGATCCACCAGCAGGACCCACTGAGCTCTCTGGCGGTTCAGGAGCGGCATCTGATGGCCGATCGGCGCAATCGCCAAACAGGATGTGGCATAGAGGTTGTGCTAGACGTCCGTAGTACTTCCGGGCGCTCGCTATAGGTCATGGGACTCTGGCTCGTCACGCTACACGGTGATCGATTGGCAATAACTCGATAAACAACATGATTTGGACGTATATACCATTATACAAGCTGGAGATGGACCGGGTAAAAATATATCCCATAATGATAAGATTTCTACTCTACGATGATCGCCCAACGGCGCGCGGAGACTGGGGTGAGTTTCAGCGTGTAACGTTACCGTCTTCGATACTAACTGCTATTATCAACATTTGACCCACATTAGATGATTGGTATAACGCTGCCCACGGAATTATAAACGCCCCCTCGCCCATCCGGTCAACATCAGATGACGTGTAGTAACTTCTAGAAGTACGTCTAGTTGGAATTTTTTATATCGCGCTGATTGCCATCAAACTATTTCATCATCAATATAATGCATTTGGGGCTATATATCACTTTCTGGAGAAAGCTGCAGAAAGAGATGAAAACATACTTATACATTAGACCATACTTTACTATGAATATGTGAATGAAAAAGTTTAACGTTGCTACACAATGAACAATACATATAGGACTTTGAATGGGCCCTAATAATGGCAATGTAGCAATAGAATTTAAAAAGTTATAGCCCTGCAAAGAAGTGGACTTTCTCCATAGACAAATAGCGCTGGCAATCTATGGTATATCATGAATTTAACCTTAGGCAGCCAAAGTGTTAATAAAAATGTAAGTAAAAAAAAAAAAAAAGGCAGACGAATATCAACGTTGTGGAATATTCCACTAAAAGACGATTTTCATAGAATGCTCCAGAATGAGCTGTTTTTTATATCAAAACGGGGGCTTTTCTAACTGCTCTGAAACGGAAACGACGCGATAAAAAAACAATCTGCCTTGACAGCACTGACTGGAAAATAGTCTTTGATAATGCGATGGGCAGATTAGACACATAGCCAGAAAACAGGATGCCAGATGGTTATCAAAAAAATAAACAATTGGTGCAAACTCTTGACTTTTGGGGCGACAGTGGCTTAGGAGTTAGAGCAGTCGTCTGGTAATGGGAAGGTTCCTGGTTCAATTCCCGGGCAGCGTGTTGAAGTGTCCTTGAGCAAGACACTTAACCCCCAACTGCTTTGCACCTTGCATGGTTGCCTCCGCCGTCGGTGTGTGAGTGAATGGCTAAAATGTGAGGACAATAAAGCGCTATATACCGGTAAATGCACCATTTACAAGATGACAGAATATACCAGTTTGTGGTGGTCATGGTCAAAGAGGCATTCTGCTGATGTTGTAACCTGAATCCTCTGGTTTTGTTGCGAGGAGGACATGTGATAATTGGCAAAAGCGTGTTCTCTGTCGTGAACTAACTGCAGACGCTGTTTCCACAACCGTAGTAGACGAGGCTGGAGGAAGGTGGAAGAAATTAGTTGACGAAATGGTGCATAATGTATTGTAAACAAACACGTTTGTTCACAAGTCTATACTGACATGGCACATCGCACAGAATAACAAAAATTATGAAATGAGACGTCTCTCTGCCAGTCGTAAATAATGCAAATCTGTCCCCAGTGATCTCATCTATATTATTCTCCCCCATCTTCCTCCCCTGCTGCAGGAGGTCTTCGCAGAGATGGAGGAGAAGTACGGAGAGGTGGAGGAGATGAACGTGTGCGACAACCTCGGGGACCACCTTGTGGGGAATGTGTATGTGAAGGTGGGTTATGTGTTTGTGATGGTGGTTTGTGTGTGTTTGTGAAGGGGTGTGTTTGTGAAGGTAGTGTGTGTGTGTTTTGTGAAGGTGTGTGTACTGTGTGTACATGGTGTGTGTGTGTGGACCCCAGCTTCTCACACAAGGCTCCTCTCTCTGGTGTCTGTACTGTAGTTCCGTCGTGAGGAGGATGCAGAGAAGGCTGTGA
This sequence comes from Notolepis coatsorum, assembly GCF_963971535.1. Classification (NCBI taxonomy): domain Eukaryota; kingdom Metazoa; phylum Chordata; class Actinopteri; order Aulopiformes; family Paralepididae; genus Notolepis; species Notolepis coatsorum. The sequence continues at coordinate 13,071,628 of NC_140169.1, forward strand.
TGGACCTGAACAACCGCTGGTTCAACGCCCAGCCCACCCACGCTGAGCTGTCCCCCGTCACAGACTTCAGAGAGGCCTGCTGCCGCCAGTATGAGATGGGGTCAGTGCTGCACACCTCAGGCTGTTTAATGTATTACTACTATTTACTTGTACATATTGTACTACTGTTGTTTACCTTTTGCTATACGTTTAGGCCTCTCACTTAGGGGTGGACGGTATAAACGGTATACGGTATAAACGGTATTAATTTGCTCTACGGTATGGATTTTGACTATACCGTTTAACCGGTAGAGCAGCTCTAAAATAGCAATGACGTCATTTAACCACAGCGTGACTATTTCAATCGCATTTGCCCCTAAAAATAGATAGAATTAGTCATAGATAATAGATATGTGCAAACTGGAAAAAGTTATTTAGGAGGCTTCGCGCAGTGGGCGTGTCAACACGCAATTGTCATTTCATAATAAACACATATCACCGCGGCGCACAGCAAGTTTCAATTTCAGTTCCTGGCATTTTTAACCAGTGGAGAAAGGTAAGATATTTCCCTATCGTTTTTCTTATATGAATTATTCTACGTTAATAAAACATACCTGGTGATCAACTACAGTTTGCTGTAAACATTACGATATGTGTGTAGTGTTATGATAACGACTGCTGCAGCGGGAGCCGGGAGGAAGGCGTGCAGCAGTGGATTTGCGAATAGCATGCAGCTGCAGAGCCGCAGAGCCAGTGGCTCTTACAGGTCTGGTCACAGGCCCGTCAAACAGCGCCCCCCCCACCCTTGCGCCGTTCTGACCCCCATCGTCTCTAAGCATTTTGTGTGTCAATTTGTTGATACATGTGTCAATTTGTTGACACATGTGTCAATTTGTTGACACAATTGTCAATTCTTAAAGCTGAGGATGAGTGGCACTGGCACCTTTGTCTCAATTCTTATTCAATTCAATTCGCTCTGCAGCTACATATGCTTCTAGCAAAATCCAGCCCCGCTGTTTGCAATGGGAGCAGGAGTCTCGACTCGGGACTTATTTTATTTGGAATATAATGACTTTATACGCAAAAGTAGCCTAGTTTTAAGTTAAAATATTATAAATCTACATGCCTTGAGGATGTCATTCTTTATATAGCCTGCCTATCAGGCAAAAAAAATTATTCTAACAGAAACACTGATACCGTGATATATACCGTTACCGTCTATGCTTCAAATTATACCGTGATATAAATTTTAGACCATACCGTCCACCCCTACTCTCACTACATTGTTGTTTACTTACTAGTAAAAAATCCTAGTCATAGTGTGTGTGTTGTAGTCTCTTGTGCACATGGACTCCACCATTCCATCTGTTTTGGAATCTCTGCCCAGATTAGATTCTTGCATAAAAGTGATGCTGTCCTACTTTCCCCATGGCTTTAACTGCAGTACTCTCTCTCTCCAACAGGGAGTGCACTCGCGGAGGCTTCTGTAACTTCATGCACCTGAAGCCCATCTCCCGTGAACTGAGGAGGGAGCTCTATGGACGTAGGAGGAAGGGGTAAACACTTATTACCATGTATTATTGAGAACTGAGGAGGGAGCTCTATGGACGTAGGAGGAAGGGGTAAACACTTATTACCATGTATTATTGAGAACTGAGGAGGGAGCTCTATGGACGTAGGAGGAAGGGGTAAACACTTATTACCATGTATTATTGAGAACTGAGGAGGGAGCTCTATGGACGTAGGAGGAAGGGGTAAACACTTATTACCATGTATTATTGAGAACTGAGGAGGGAGCTCTATGGACGTAGGAGGAAGGGGTAAACACTTATTACCATGTATTATTGAGAACTGAGGAGGGAGCTCTATGGACGTAGGAGGAAGGGGTAAACACTTATTACCATGTATTATTGAGAACTGAGGAGGGAGCTCTATGGACGTAGGAGGAAGGGGTAAACACTTAATACCATGTATTATTGAGAACTGAGGAGGGAGCTCTATGGATGTAGGAGGAAGGGGTAAACACTTATTACCATGTATTGAGAACTGAGGAGGGAGCTCTATGGACGTAGGAGGAAGGGGTAAACACTTAATACCATGTATTATTGAGAACTGAGGAGGGAGCTCTATGGATGTAGGAGGAAGGGGTAAGCACTTATTACCATGTATTATTGAGAACTGAGGAGGGAGTTTAGCGCCATATGAAATCCGTTAAATCTTTTCCAACTTCTATTTTATTTGTTCCCAAATTCAGTTTTTCCAGTTTTTAATTCTGTATTTAGCTTTTACGCTAATTGTACCATCAGAAATAGTGTCTAATAAGTGGGAATGAATAAATGTCCACTATTGAAATGGATATAACAGTCCATTTAATGTTCTTAAGTGCTGCAACTCAGAAATACAGTAACATTTTAAGTGCTTATAAGCTTCTTCTCATTGCGTCAAGTAAAGAAAAAAACAACTGTAAACAAAACATTCCCTTCTGAGTTAACACATTTTAAGCAAACTTTTCACTCAAGAGAAAGAACTGTAAACAAAACACTTTTTTTGGGAAGCAGTGTTTTTCCTTGTTCCTGATATGGCTTTTGGAGACTTAAGTGATCTTCGCATGGGTTTTTGCGGGTCCAGTCCACGGTATGTTGACAGAATTAGCAAAACACTGTATTGCCTGAGGCATAAAAGTCATTAGGATACTGCTCTGCTCTGAATTTAGGGCTTAGTGCGGAATTTCTTAGCTTTTTTGACGACGTTAACACCGAAGCAGCCAGACGTTTGGACATTGCTGTGTGTTGTGAAGCAGTGTGGAAGTGACGTACGCGTTGTAACACGCTGTAGCGTCATGTTGTAACACTCTGTAGCGTCCCCGGTCATGTTTGCTTTGCACCAAACATTCCATCTTCTCCCGAAAACGGAATTTCAGTCCAGATTAGGGCAAATTTTGCAATATTCCACTTCCACGTTTGATTCCATTTGTATTGGTCTATTCCGTGAATGTGGATTTCATATGGCTCTAAGAGCTCTATGGACGTAGGAGGAAGGGGTAAACACTTATTACCATGTATTATTCTATTCTATTGTGCTTCTATTTTAGCTTATATTCCATTTGATTTGATTCTAGGGCTGACCCCTATTAGTCGACTAATCGGTCAAAAAGAGCCGTAGTCGACTGGCCAACCTCTTAGTCGAATATATAAAAGAATTTTTTAATTTTTTTATCATTCTTTCCTAAAGAAAAGAGGCCTAGAAGCGTGGCTAACGCTAATGGCACACATACCAGAGGCTAACTGCCTACGAAAACAGGCACAGAGGCACTGAAAGAGGATTTCACCCATCTAATGAACACACTAGACTACCGGTAGACAAATATCAAGATGTATCCATCAGTGGACCAATTGCATGCTTTTGCAGAGGACAAGAAGCCTTCAGTCGACTCCTTCAGACATTAACACTTTGAGCGCCACGCCTGGTTTTCCGTTTTACCGGCTGAATGCCACCATCGGCGCCAATGTTAACGTTAATATCGCCTAATCTATGTTTTAAATTATGGCTATGTGTCTAATCTGCCCATCGCATTATCAAAGACTATTTTCCAGTCAGTGCTGTGAAGGCAGATTGTTTTTTTATCGCGTCGTTTCCGTTTTAGAGCATTTAGAAAAGCCCCCGTTTTGATATAAAAAAACAGCTCATTCTGGAGCATTCTATGAAAATCGTCTTTTAGTGGAATATTCCACAACGTTGATATTCGTCTGCCTTTTTATGAATCGTTTTCAAATAAACGCTAGATGATCAATATTATACGTGCACGCAAGCACATTACGGCCGCGCGCGGATAATCGCTCCGTTGATTTCCTCACGGACTTTTACAGTGAAACCGAAAGAAGACATTTCACAAAACAGCTTATAACTTCATCAAACTTACTCTGATTATCCTAACACTGATAACATGGAGTCCTTACCTGACATCAGATGGTATCCAACTGGTGTATTCCAATTCCTGATCACCATTCGAAAAAATCGATACGTGTATGGATCCAACGCGATACTGTAGAACTCCATGATCCGCGGGGATCTGAGGTTCCAGAATGAACTGTGGTAACCCCGGCTGGATCAGTGAACTGGAAAATGTGGAGTACCGGATTTTTTTCTTCATTTTCATTGAGTCCATTCCAAAATCACTTATGTCATCTGGGAGACGACAGGGGGCGCTTTTTTCCACAGTGATCGCCGGCGCCCCTCGGCTATACTCGGGTAGGCTCGGGTGATGCAATAATTTTTCAGATCGAAAAAAATAAAAAAAAACGAGAAATCTCGTGAGTGGCTAGCAACCACCTATAAAAAAACCAGAGAAATCTCGTGAGTGGCACGGAAAGTGTTAAGCACCCCCACAGCCCAAATGGAATGATACAAAATAAAAATAATTTTTTTTATTAAAAATATATGCCGTATATATTTTTTTAGTCGACTAACAGCAAATTTTGGCCAATCATAGTCGACCATCCAAATCCTTAGTCGGGCACAGCCCTATTCTACCCTAATTGTATGTTAGGTCGCACCAAAAATGACAATCAAATTCCTTGTATGTTTTTATTTAACCAGATAAAAAAAAAAAGCATTGAGACAATCTCATTTACAATGCTGACCTGGCCGGCCAAGAAAGCAGCAACGTTTCCACAATGGTAAACACAACAAGAACATATAAAACACAGAACAACACAACAAAAAGCAATCACTACATTGTGCACATTTGGAACAATAAAAAAACAAGGTACATTACTCATTACTACATGAGCAGCTGGTGTTAAGGACCTCAGATAACATCCGTTTAAAACTGGCTAAAGGAACATGTGCCATCAGTTTGAGGCTTGACTGAAGGTCATTCCAAGACCAAGGACCAAAAAAAAAAATACTCCTTTTTCCAGCCTCAGTCCGCACAGCAGGTACCTGGAACCGTATCCAGGCACTGGATCTGAGGTTGTGAAGTACTTGGCAATAAAGACCTTTCTAATTCTGAGGACAAAGTCTTAACTGTAGCTTTGTTTGTGGTGAAGGACAAAAACAAAAGGTTTTTATCTTGGTTTCACATAACGAGAGTCACTTTAATTTGGAAAAGAGGCCACTGGAGTTGCTTTTGTAAAACACAGATGGTTCTGTTAGGAGAAAGAAGAAGCCCAGCATTTTAAGCATATTTTTAGATCAGTCGTAACATAATGGGGGGAAAAGATAATATCTCATTTGTTTCCAGTGATACGATGCTAATGATCTGTTTCATTTCCGTCATGGACTGGCTGAGTGCTCAGATGTTCAATCAGTATTGGCAGTGAAGTGGGTGCATTTCTACTGTTATGAATCATGATTATTATATGATTGTCCTAAACACATGACCCCCTCCTCCTTAACACAGCAGGCACAGGTCTCGGTCTCAATCTAGAGGGAAGCGCTCTCGCTCCAGGGACGGAGGAGGTGGAGGTGGTGGTGGAGGAGGAGGAGGTGGAGGTGGAGGAGGAGGAGGAGGAGGAGGAGGAGGAGGAAGAAGAGACCGAGGCGGAGGAGACCGAGGAGGAGACCGAGGCGGCGGAGGAGGCGGCGGAGGAGGCGGACGTGACCGCGAGAAACGCCGGTCCCGAGACCGAGAGCGTTCTGGAAGGTTCTGATCCAAAGCCCTGGTGACACGTCCTGACCTCCCTGTATCCATCCCTAGTCTCTAGTGTTAGCCCAGCCCTCCCAGTTCAAGCTCATGGCCCAATAGAAAGGTATTGTTAATGATCCAAATGACAATGAATTGATGACTTTGTTATTGTTATTTTTGTTTTAATTGTCTTTTTATCAAGAAAATAACCGCCTTGCTTCTCAATAAATGTAAACGATTTGTACTGGTCATGACTGATGTGTTTCCTGGGGGAAATGGGTTAAAGAGATTGTTCATCTTTAAACATCTTAACACTTTGGCTGCCTAAGGTTAAATTCATGATATACCATAGATTGCCAGCGCTATTTGTCTATGGAGAAAGTCCCCTTCTTTGCAGGGCTATAACTTTTTAAATTCTATTGCTACATTGCCATTATTAGGGCCCATTCAAAGTCCTATATGTATTGTTCATTGTGTAGCAACGTTAAACTTTTTCATTCACATATTCATAGTAAAGTATTGTCTAATGTATAAGTATGTTGTCATCTCTTTCTGCAGCTTTCTCCAGAACGTGATATATAGCCCCAAATGCATTATATTGATGATGAAATACAGTTTGATGGCAATCAGCGCGATATAAAAAATTCCAACTAGACGTACTTCTAGAAGTTACTACACGTCATCTGATGTTGACCGGATGGGCGAGGGGGCGTTTATAATTCCGTGGGCAGCATTATACCAATCCTCTAATGTGGGTCAAATGTTGATAATAGCAGTTAGTATCGAAGACGGTAACGTTACACGCTCAAACTCACCCCAGTCTCCGCGCGCCGTTGGGCGATCATCGTAGAGTAGAAATTCTATCATTATGGGATGGCGATTTACCCGGTCCATCTCCAGCTTGTATAGTGGTATATACGTCCAAATCATGTTGTTTATCGAGTTATTGGCAATCGATCGCTATGTAGCATGACGAGCCAGAGTCACGGGACATGTACCGAGTGGCCGGAAGCAATACGGACGTCTAGCACAACCTCTATGGCACATCCTGTTTAAGCGATTGCGCCGATCGGCCACCAGATGGCGCTCCTGAACCGCCAGAGAGCTCAGTGGGTCCTGCTGGTGGATCTCAGGCCAGCGGAGGGGACATGTGAATCCGATCGCAGATTTTTGAAATATTGATATAAGGACGACGTAAAGCGTCCTCCGGCAACTTGAGCATGGCCGGGAATGATGTCTAAAGACGGTTCCCGGCACCCAAAGTGTTAAAGACATCGGTTTTTGGAATTTTGACCTTTTTGATTTGACTGCATCCTAGAGTGACTTGAATTTTGACTGTATATTAGTGTGGCTGGAATTTGACTGTATACTAGTAGTGTAACTGGAATTTTACTGTATAGTAGTGCAACTCGAATTTGACTACTAGTGTAACTGGAATTTTACTGTATACTAGTAGTGTAACTGGAATTTTACTGTATACTAGTAGTGTAACTGGAGTTTGACTGTATACTAGTAGTGATTGGAATTTGAGTGGCATGTGATTGCATCCTACAGTGACTGGAAGGATATGTGATAAAGGATGAGAGCGGCACTCAAACTCGTGGCATTATGAGCACATGAGATGCACCTCTGCTTCACTAGAGTAAAGAATTAAACCTGATCTGATGGTAATTGCATTACAAAGAAAAGCTCAGTTAGTTTTACACTGCTCCCTCTTCCTTTCCAAGTGAGCTTGTTTTGGAGAATGTAATTTAACTATGCAACAGGTCTGACCTCCCTATTGGCAAAAACAACTGTTACTCCGTGAATAAGTATGGATGCCAGGTTACTGGAGCTACTGGCTCAGTTTCATTAGTGTCAACCTGCCCTCGTTGACTAGAATCCCAGCTGCCATCTTCCATGACGTGCCATTACTATGGAAAAACTTTGCGAGATCCACCCTGCGAGGGCAGAGGGTGGAGCGAGTCGACGGCGATGAACACTTTGGTGCATTTTAGCATGCGTTGCTATTTTGTTTCCTGTGCGAGAACCAATGGTTGAACAAACTATACGAGTGTAGTTAAACAAACAAGATCAAGGTAATTATAGTCCAAGTTGAAAATCAACCTGTCTGTGATATAACCCATGATATAATTATGTGTGGTTACTTTAACCCCTGTAGCACTTTAGATTTCCCTGTGATGCGATTCATTTCAATCCCCCGCTCCCCCCTCCTTCACTGCCCCTCCCTCGCGTGACTTCTGGTGCGTACCAGAAGTGACGGTAGGGCATGGAAAAGGCATGGAAAAGGAATAATGTAACAGCCACTGTGTTGCGTTATCCTGCTGAGGCTGCTTAAGAGTCATCATGACTTGACACATTTTACTGTTAATTCCTCCCCCCTTTTACTTGCAGTACTAATAATCGGTCTGCTTTCTTCTGTTGCCACACAGGATGTGCCTGTAGTTCTAGCAGTTGTTTGCTCAGCAGATTAGCTAACCACACCGTGCCTGGATCCAAGGAGGCATAAGATCTCTCCAGTAGAAACCAAAGTCCCCTCTGTTCTTGTCATGTTGGACTGTATTATAACGTTTACATTTAGTAATTTGGCTGACTCTTTTATCCAAATAAGTTCTGTATGACAAGTCGGCAGGAAGGGTACAACACTTTCAGCTGAGTAACAATGTTCAAACTATGTAGCCTGGATTTTAAAGTCTCCACTGTGTCTTACACATTCAACAAACCTCTTGTCAATTAGTCATGGTCATTAAGGAAAGTGCAATAATAAGTAGCATGGATTCTACAGCTAACATGGCATCTCAAATATGTTTCCCAGTTAGCAATTAAGTGTCATGTAATTTCAGAATTCTGGCCTATATCCCATGAATCCATTCGAATGTGTTTTTTGGTGAACAGTGGTAATGTTTCCCAGTAGTGTTCCAGCTTCGAGCCACTATGCTACAAACACTGTATACAGTAGAAAGGGAATGTGTTCCTTTGAGTTCCTGACTTTGTACTGCTCATTTCCTTTTAACCTTTTCACTGCAACAATACACAGAAGGTTAACCCTTTCACTGCCACACGACAGCCGGTTAACCCTGTAATGGCTTCTTGTAGGTCAACCAGGTAGTGTCTTTAACACGCACATTCCAAAAAAAAATCCAAAACGAGATCCAAGGTATTATGAATTAAATTATAGATATAAATAAAACACCAAAGATTCCAATACTCAAAAATAACTATTCTCACACTGACGTGGTTTAAAGAAAAATGTATGACCTGGCACCTTCACCAAACATTTAGTATAGTGGTCAGTATCCCCGCCTGTCACGCGGGAGACCGGGGTTCAATTCCCCGACGGGGAACCAGTGCGTGTTAAAGACACTACCTGGTTGACCTACAAGAAGCCATTACGTTAAGTTTAAAGAGAAATTCTACCATGGATGGAATTCCACACAATGGAGTTGAACTTGGAACAATACAGGCAACAATGAAAACGGTGAGTAAAGCAAGTTAATGAAGAACCAAAGATGCTCATCTACTGTCTACCATTCATCTGTTGTTGGAAGCAAGTGTTTGAAGCTCAATGGAAATCATGATTTAATGAATTTACAAGTAAATCAAGTTAATGAAGAACCAAAGATGCTCATCTACTGTCTACAAGTCATCTGTTGTTGGAAGCAAATGTCACAGAATCATGATGTCACAACTGTGAATGGATTTACAAGTAAAGCCTCACTGGAAATGCTGTATTGAATTGGATGTTTGGAACAAAGAGCTGTGATTGGAAATCAAAATGGCCGATGCTGCTAAATCCAGTCATGAGGAAATGTTATGGAAGTTGATTGGCACTCTGCGAAGTAGGCTGGGCATGTTGACAAAGAAAAAGAATGAAATCATCACACATGAAAAAAGACAAGAAATATGATATGGACTATCATGTTTGCATGTTCAATGATCTGTTGTCAGCATTTATGGAGATGCAAGTGGCTGTGCAGCACATGTTGCCTGAAGAGGAAAAAGAGGCTGATCATGCCAGCTGGTTTGAACCAAAGCTCTTGGATTTCAAAGACTTTCTTAGTCAAGTTAACATGTGGGTGCATGGTGTGCTGAAGTTTGATGATAAGGATGCCGATAACTATGACTTGCCAAGTAATTTGGGCTTAAATGTTGATGTTGAGGTTACATCAGAATGTGCTGTAAAGTTGAAAGAGGATTCAAACCTACAGGATATGATTCATCCCCATGACAGCATCTCTGCTGTTTCAAGCAGATCTAGCACAAAGTCACATGCATCCATAACATCAAAAGCATAATCTGCTAGACTAAGAGCAAAGGCTGAGCATGCTGCTTTGGAGGCTAAAGCTGCAATTTTGCAAAGGAAACACATGCTTGATATGGAAGAATCCAGACTAAAATCACAAAGAGAAGCACTGGAAATTGAAGCTGAGCTGCCTGCTTCAATTGCAAAAATAAAGATACTGGAACTGGAAGAGGGTGAAAAATCCTCTCTTGCTCGGGCAAGAATAAGAACATCACTGGATGGCAAAGCAAGTTGGAATGGAAGTGAGCAAAATAATTTTCATGAATACAAACCATCGTTAACACAGAAACATCCTCCAGCATTACAGGATGTATCCAATGCCACTGAATACATGATTCCAAAAGGGAGACAAAGTCTTTGCAAATCAAGGCCCCATTCTCCTGCTCTGCATACAAGCTTGAGACAAACACCATTGACCAATACAGGAGGTGCCAATGTATTTGACTCTCAAAGAGCAGGTTACAGACAGGATGATGTGAACAATAACCAGAATGCTCTTGCTAATGCTATCCAAAGACAAAATGACATCACTCAATTCCTGATAAAGCAACAGCAGAGCTCTCTACTGCCAACAAGAGACATACCAGTGTTTAGTGGTGACCCACTTCATTATAGGTCATTAATTAAAGCCTTCCAACATGGGATTGAGAGTAAAACCGATAACATGCAAGACAGACTTTATTATTTGGAGCAGTACACAACAGGCCAACCGAGAGAACTCATTCGTAGCTGTTTACACATGGATCCTACAAGAGGATACAACAAAGCAAGACAACAGCTTTAGTTAAACTTTGGCAATGAGATGAAAATAACAACTGCCTATATGGATAAAGCCCTGAGCTGGCCAGTCCTTAGAGCAGAAGATGGTAATGGTTTGCGTTCCTATGCACTGTTTTTGAGAGGCTGTTGTAATACAATGCAGGATATGGAGCACATGATGGAGTTGGAAAATCCAACGCATCTCAGAACCATCGTCTCAAAGTTACCATTCAAGCTCCGTCATAAATGGAGATCAGCCGTGTGTGACTTTCAGGAAAGATACGAAAGAAGAGCCAGGTTTGGAGATCTAGTAAAGTTTGTGGAGAAGCAAGCCAGAATAGCATTCGACCCAGTCTTTGGGGACATTCAAGACTTTGCAACTCAAAAACCAGGTACAAAGCCTAAGTATACAGACTCAACGCAAAAAGCTAAACCGTCCAGCAGAGGGAGCAGTTTTGCAACAAAGATAACTGCTATACCAGAAAAAGTTGTGGAGTCAAGCCTGACTAGAAACAAAGAACAGGACAACATAGTGGATGCTTCTAAAAAAAACTCTGCACTTTTTGTGATAATGGGCATGCATTGGAATTCTGTCAGAAGTTGAAACAGATCAAACGAGGAGAAAGTTGAGTTTCTCAGAAGCAAAGGACTGTGTTTTGGATGTCTCACAAGGGGACATGAGCAAGAACTGTCAGAAGCGCATGACCTGTCAACAATGCCAGCGAAACCACCCCACTCTGTTGCACAGAGACACTGAAAATAAAGGAAGCATGCAAGCAGAGGTAAATGTTTCCAAAGAAGCCACCAAAGACAAAGCTCCAGTAACCAGTGCAATGGTCTCTCTAGATATCAGCGGCTCTACTGGGGCCGGTAACAAAGAATGTGCGCTTGCCATTGTACCAGTTCAGGTAAAGCTCTCGAAAGGAAGCAAGATTGTGCACACATATGCCTTTCTGGACAATGGAAGCACCGGTACATTTTGTACTGAAAAGTTGATGACGAAGCTAAATGCTACAGGAAAAAAGGTGGAGATACTTCTGACAACAATGGGCCAAGATACCAGGCAGTCGAGGCTTGTTCCCAGTTTTAAAGATTCTGGACTAGAAGTGGCTGCTCTTGGGAGTGATTCTTTCCTGCAACTGCCAGACTGCTATACTCAACAAAGCATTCCTGTCACAAAGGACAACATTCCTACAGAAGACAATATCCGACAGTGGCCATATCTAATGGATGTTAATGCAAATTGATGCTGATGTTGAGCTACTGATTGGTGTCAACACACCTAAGGCTATGGAACCATGGAGAATCGTCAGCAGTGAAGGTAATGGGCCTTAAGCTATAAAGACTCTCCTTGGATGGGTGGTCAATGGGCCACTCCATGATAACATCGGCCTGGATGAATGTGGTCATCCTAGCATTAGTGTCAACCGTACATCCATTGAAAGAGTGGAGGAACTGCTAATCAAGCAGTATAATCAAGACTTTCTAGAGCAGCATGATACAGACAAAAGCGAGATGTCCATGGAAGACCAAGAGTTCATGCAGATTGTGTCCAGCTCTGCTATGCTAAAAGATGGGCACTATCATTTGAAACTACCCTTTCGGAAGAAGGATGTAAAAATGCCTAATAATCGCCCATTGGCGGAGCAGCGAGCACTGCACCTCTTGAAAAAGTTCAAAAAGAATAACACATTCTTTGAGGAGTACAAAGGCTTTCTTCAGGATGTTATCGACAAAGGATATGCTGAAATGGTTCCCCAAGAGCAAGTAAAACGTGACGACGGGAAAGTGTGGTACATTCCACATCACGGAGTTTACCATCCAAGAAAGAAAATAATTCGTGTTGTGTTTGATTGTGCCTCACCTTTCCGGGGTGCATCCCTGAATCAAGAGCTTCTCCAAGGACCTGATTTAACAAACTCCCTCATCGGCGTGCTCCTCCGTTTTCGCCAGAGTCAAATTGCCCTCATGGCTGACGTGGAAGGAATGTTCCACCAGGTAAAGGTAGCACATGAAGATGTTGACCTGCTGCGTTTCCTCTGGTGGCCTAATGGTGACATCAGCCAAGAGCTTGTTGAGTACAGAATGACTGTGCACCTGTTCGGTGCCGTATCATCTCCAAGCTGTGCCACCTTCGCACTGAGGAAGACTGCGGATGACAATCAGGATGACTTTCCACAGGAGGTAATTAATACCATCAAAGATAACTTATGTAGATGACTGTTTGAAGTCTTTCAAAACCGAAGGTCAGGCCTTGTCACTGTATCAAGGCCTCAAGGAGGTGTGTTCCAAGGGAGGATTCAAGCTGACCAAATGGATAAGCAATTGTCGCTCTGTACTCTCTCGGATTCCTAAAGAGGACAAGGCCAAAGAGGTAAAAAACCTTGACTTGGATAGGGAGAGTCTCCCTATGGAAAGAGCTCTAGGAGCCCAATGGAACATTGAACTTGACACGTTCAACTTCAACATGGCAGTAAAAGAACAGCCCACTACAAGACGAGGCATCCTCTCAGTTGTCAGCTCTGTGTACGATCCCCTGGGATTTCTGTCATAGTGACTGCCAAGATAATTCTACAGAATTTGTGTAGGATCGGATGTGGCTGGGATGCAAACGTTCCAGACACGATTGCTCAACAGTGGCACAGATGGCAAACCGAATTGCACCAGCTAGATGCATTCTATGTGGACAGATGTTTCCTACCAAGAGACTGTGAGATAAAGACAGCCCAGTTACATCATTTCTGTGATGCCAGTGAAGCAGGGTATGGGACAGTGACCTACCTTCGCTTCACAAGTGACAAGGATGACATACATACTGCCTTCGTTATGGGGAAAGCTAGAGTGTCTCCATTAAAGCAGACTACCATTCCAAGACTTGAGCTTACAGCCGCAGTCTTGGCTGTTCGTATGGACAAGATGCTAAGACGTGAACTACAGTTTCAACTTGATAAATCAGTCTTCTGGTCTGACAGCATGACTGTCCTGAAGTACATCTCTAACAGAACTAAAAGATTCCAGACCTTTGTAGCAAACAGAGTGGCCACCATCACAGATCTGTCAAAGCCGTCTCAATGGAGATACATTTGCTCTAAGTTAAACCCTGCTGATGAGGCCTCTCGTGGTCTGCGAGTTGATGCTTTTCTGAAGTCAAAAAGGTGGATCCAAGGCCCGGGATTCCTCTCAGGCCCTGAATCACATTGGCCAAGATCTCCTGAAGAGATTGATGCTGTTTCTGTTGACGATCCTGAGGTGAAAAAAGATGTCTCTGTCTACAGTACAGTCATAAACAAAGACGAAGCTGCCACATTGTAAGATTCTGATCAAACTGGCCAGTATCACGTCTTCGTCTGTTTGGCCCTCCATCCAATTCCTCTGCGTTGTGTACTTTTAATGGTCCTGACGTCTCCGATACTGGCAGATAAGATCCTTATCTCCCCCCGTTAGTGCAATCCATAAACCATAATACTTCTCCACCTCCGTAAGAATTCGACACTTCGACACCGTGAGATACCTTATGAGGAAAAGCGTTGTTTATTGCTATAAACAGAACCTCATAATCAGATGTTATCAGATGTTATCAAATTGTATCGTCCTTGAAGAGTCTATTCTAATGATCTCTCGGTGTGTTCAGATTGTCCTTTTGTTATTCAGTCCAATAGTGGTCAGGCCTAGTCGTTAGCCTGAACCCTCCTTGTGTTAGCCGAAGCTAATGATGTCGTGGCATTCTTCCTCCCCCCCCCCCCCCCCCCCTCTCTCGTGATAAGAGGAGAGAGAGTCCTCTGTGTGATCTCAGTCCTACTCGCTCTCGGTCAGATTCTAGTCTGAGTCAGATTCTAGTCTGCCTTACACCCGGAAACACCGTTCGATTTATAGATGTTCGTCGTCGCAACGACGGCCCCGCCTTCTGGTTGTCATGCGACGTGTTGTCATGACAACTGCTTTAACCTTTACACCATTAAACTTTCATTAAGATGAACTTCTCTCCCTCCTGGGCCTACAGTACACTCTTATCAGTTTGTTCCTGCGAGGAATGCAAAACATTGGGCTGACTGCTAAACATTCTGCTGGCTACTGGACCACTGTTCTATCACTCTCTTCATAGGCAAACCATGCACATTTTGATCTCTCTGACCCGGCACCGTTTTAGCTGTGGTCATCTCCCCCCAATCTATACATCACATACATTGAATAAACCCTGTTTCTCTCATTCCCCCCTTTGATTCTTAATCAACCTTCAGAATCAACAGACTACTTGGTTTTTCAATTAATTATACACAAAAATAGACTCATAACAATGAAAGGGGCCCCGCCGTCTGCTGTTTTCCTTTTGTTTTCCATTACCCGCATCACACCTAAACCAGAAAGGATAAACCACGGTCATGGAGGAGAGAGAGAGAGAGAGACAGAGAAAAACACAGATTGCAACTTTTCAGACGACACACCTAAAACCCTTCGGCCGCCCTATTAGGTACCCCACGTCCAAATCAGAGCGCTCCCTTCCCTTTACAGTACACCTCCCATCTTGGGCCGGTTCCGTCTTCTAGGGCAAGGGCCCCTTTCAGTGACGGCTCCTTTCCTGAGCTGGTCCCCCTCCCAGGGCGCGGTCCCCTAGGCAAAAATGTCTCCCCTGGTCTGCTACTGCTCAGTGTCTCTGGCTGTCCTCTCCACATCTGCTCCTCCACCGCCGCCGTCTCCTCTCTCTCGTCGTGGATATCTGTGTACCAGGCTGCGGTGCCTGGCCCCTGCGGCTTCCTCCTCCTCCAGTCTGTCCTCCTGGTCATCTCCATCGCTGTCGGTGTCATTCCCCCCTTGAAAGCAGAAACACAACACCGGCAGTCGTCTGTCCATTCGACTTCCCTTGTTTTGCTATTAGTCTACCACCTTCTCAACACCCATATCTAATCCTACAGGGCTGTTCCCTGTTTTGTTGTCGTCCGGCGTGACACCAGCAGCTAAACGATACCCACTCGGCGCTCTACGTTTGTCCCACGGGTGACCCCCAGCGCGCGCCAGTTCTTTCTGGTGACGTGTCCCCTCAAGACTCTGCCTATTTATTAGGTGTGAGAAGGCCCCACTGGAATTCAAACTCCCTCTTTATTCAATAATTAACCCATTCAAATAACTGCACCATCTCTGTGCTAAATATTCCCCTATGGGTAATAAAAACTCCCCAGCACTACCCCCCCTCCGCCACTAGGTGGCGACCTACTCCTCCTCGATGGTGTTTTAGTTGACGTGTCACTTCCTGGTTCTTTATCTGTTGTTCCCCTCGTGGTGCTCACGGCCATTTTGTAGTATACTCCTAGTGGCCCCTTTTGCGGCCATCTTGTCTCGCTCATAATGGCTACTCTCTCAAACAAACAAACGCTGCCCTCCTTTTTCAAGGCCTAACAACAAAACAACTTCCTTAGAGTCTCGTCGGCCAAACAGGTCATAATGATGTCTGCAGGTCACATGACAATAGATGATCTACTAACATGCAAGTACTGAACAGGTCAAAAATAGACTGAATGCCAAATGACGGTAGGTCTGAAAAACGTAGGTAGATTCTCCCGACTCACAGTCCCGCGTTCCCGCCTCTTGCGAGGAAAACAACCCTTATATTACAGACCAACAAAAATGGAATTAACCCCTTAGAACACTGCCTTCCTTCACCGGCCCGTTTGTTTTTCATTCCCCGTAGATAAAACCCATCTTGGTTTCTCAAAACACCATCGCTCTCTGCTCATATTATCACAGCTGGCTTCTCTGTCGCTACTTATTTACGGATGCACTATCTTCGTTCGTTTTTATTTGGCTTAAAAGATCAAAACAACCATGTGTGCACAGTGAACTCACATCTTTCTCCGGAGCGCTGTTTCTCCTACAGCGCTGGTCCGCCTCATGACCGCTCGACTCGACGCTCTCTCCCAGGGCTGGCCGGCCTTGCTTCGATCATGATTCTCCCACACATTGATGACTGTTGTCCACTGTCGCCCCATTATTGAAAAAGTCTTTTTCCGTTGTTCTTATCTCTTGCAAATCCGGCTGTCATCAACAACCAACTGTTCCCGTTGTTTTAATCTCTTGCAAATCCGGGTCCCAACGGCATCAACTGTAAGATTCTGATCAAACTGGCCAGTATCACGTCTTCGTCTGTTTGGCCCTCCATCCAATTCCTCTGCGTTGTGTACTTTTAATGGTCCTGACGTCTCCGATACTGGCAGATAAGATCCTTATCTCCCCCCGTTAGTGCAATCCATAAACCATAATACTTCTCCACCTCCGTAAGAATTCGACACTTCGACACCGTGAGATACCTTATGAGGAAAAGCGTTGTTTATTGCTATAAACAGAACCTCATAATCAGATGTTATCAGATGTTATCAAATTGTATCGTCCTTGAAGAGTCTATTCTAATGATCTCTCGGTGTGTTCAGATTGTCCTTTTGTTATTCAGTCCAATAGTGGTCAGGCCTAGTCGTTAGCCTGAACCCTCCTCGTGTTAGCCGAAGCTAATGATGTCGTGGAATTCTTCCTCCCCCCCCCCCCCCCCTCCCCCTCTCTCGTGATAAGAGGAGAGAGAGTCCTCTGTGTGATCTCAGTCCTACTCGCTCTCGGTCAGATTCTAGTCTGAGTCAGATTCTAGTCTGCCTTACACCCGGAAACACCGTTCGATTTATAGATGTTCGTCGTCGCAACGACGGCCCCGCCTTCTGGTTGTCATGCGACGTGTTGTCATGACAACTGCTTTAACCTTTACACCATTAAACTTTCATTAAGATGAACCTCTCTCCCTCCTGGGCCTACAGTACACTCTTATCAGTTTGTTCCTGCGAGGAATGCAAAACATTGGGCTGACTGCTAAACATTCTGCTGGCTACTGGACCACTGTTCTATCACTCTTCATAGGCAAACCATGCACATTTTGATCTCTCTGACCCGGCACCGTTTTAGCTGTGGTCATCTCCCCCCAATCTATACATCACATACATTGAATAAACCCTGTTTCTCTCAACATGGAAACTCATTAATCACTTCTCATCATGGTATAACCTCAAAGTAGCTGTGGCATGGATGCTGAAAGTTAAAAAGATGCTTCGATTGCGATGCCAAGAAAGAAAAAGCGCACAAAAGACACTTGGACAAGTTGATTACAAGCAGCAGCAAGGTACATTTGCAGGTCTTTCAGTTGATGACATGGTCCAAGCAGAGGAGGCAGTCATATGCTTTGTCCAAGGTCAGAGTTTTTCTGAAGAGATTGCTGCACTGAGAACGGGCACAGTAAAGAAAACCAGCCCATTGTACAGACTGGATCCAGTGTTGGTGAACGGAGTTCTGAGGGTAGGTGGAAGGCTCAGCAAGTCTGCCTTACCCGAGGAAGTTAAACACCCAGCCATCCTTCCCAAGGACAGTCATGTTTCAAAACTTATCCTTTGTCACATACACAAGCTGGTAGGACACAGTGGAAGAAATCACATGCTGTCCAGGTTGCGACGGAAATATTGGATTCTCTATGCAAATTCTGCAGCAAGAACTGTTATCCGGAAATGTGTAATCTGTCGACGCAAACATGGAAAGGTGGGAGAACAGAAGATGGCTGATCTTCCCACAAACAGAATCTCTCCAGACCTACCTCCTTTCACGCATGTAGGAGTGGATTATTTCGGACCTATTGAGGTTAAGAGAGGAAGATCCACTGTGAAAAGGTATGGTGTAATATTTACATGCCTGACCTGCAGAGCTGTTCATCTTGAAATGGCTCACTCCCTGGACACAGACTCTTGCATTAGTGCCCTTCGGCGATTCATATGTAGAAGAGGACAAGTGCTAGAGATAACGTCAGATAATGGCACCAATTTCATCAGCTCTAATCGTGAGCTAAAAGAAGCCTTGAAGCAATTGAACCAAGACAAGATTCAAAGGGTAATGCTACAGGATGGTATAAAGTGGAAATTCAATCCTCCCCACGGAGCCCACCATGGGGGGGGTCTGGGAGCGGCTCATTCGTCAAGTAAAGAGTGTCCTTCAATCCGTCTTGACACAGCAAACCATTGATGATGAAGCTCTGCAGACAGCCTTATGTGAGGTGGAAGCCATTCTCAATGATCGTCCAATTACTTCAGTCTCAGATGACCCAAATGACCTTGAGCCTCTTACACCAAACCATCTTATTTAGCTCAAGGGTAAACCAATCTTACCTCCAGGTCTGTTCACCCAAGAAGATTTGTATGCTCGGAGGAGATGGAGGCAAGTACAGTATCTTGCAAACCTCTTCTGGAAAAGATGGACATCTGAGTATCTTCCTATAATGCAGCAACGCCAAAAGTGGAACAGCATAAAAAGGAGTTTAAGCCCTGGAGACTTGGTACTCATAGTGGACAGCTCAGCTCCACGCAACTCATGGCTGATGGGACGAATCATTGACACCATGCCAGACTCCAGAGGTCTGGTTCGTCGTGTTCGAGTTAAAACAAAGAGCGGCGTATTGGAGAGACCTATCACCAAGCTTTGTTTGCTCCTGGAAGAAGCAACATCTTGACATTGAATCAGCGGACTCATCGACACCTACACATATACTGATTGACACCGATCATTGAACAATGCACACTCTCAAGAAGAGCAAGAAACGCATGGACTTTGAAAACCCGTAAAAAAGAATATATATATAAACTAGTTTTCATGGTAATTGCTGCTTATATTATATGGGCTCCATTTCTATTGATAATTGCCTTGCTTGGCAATTAGGGGCCGGTGTGTTGGAGCCATTATATTGTGTTCTTAGTGTATCTATCATTTGTTTACATTTTGTTTCTGCACCTCTGTAGTCAACTACCCCACCTAGTATCCAAAGGCTGGTAGTGCATGTGGAGAGTGGGGGGCGGGGACTCTTGGAATCTCAGGTGGTTTAATGAGCAGGAAGAGAAGGCCTAGGCATGGTAAAAATGTTTGGTGAAGGTGCCAGGTCATACATTTTTACCATGCCTAGGCCTTCTCTTCCTGCTCATTAAACCACCTGAGATTCCAAGAGTCCCCGCCCCCCACTCTCAACATGCACTACCAGCATTTGGATACTAGGTGGGGTAGTTGACTACAGAGGTGCAGAAACAAAATGTAAACAAATGATAGATACACTAAGAACACACTAGAATGGCTCCAACAAACCCTTTCACTGCCACACGACAAGGTTAACCCTTTACTATCACACAACCGACGGCGTGATAGTATAGGGTTAACCTTATGTCGTGTGGCAGTGAAAGGGTTAACGTGGCACCCAGATATCCATGTCACTCTTATGTTCTGAAGGCGAGAAAAGCATTGGATCACTACTATGGGATACAATTAGGAAATATAATTCAAGATCTTGAATCTTGACTATAAGATTATAAAATAACTAATTAATAAAATAATTGTGTTTTCTCTTTGTCATGTTTAGTTGGATTGGCTGTCGGTGGAAAAGATCTGTGCAGATGTGTCTGAAAACTAGGTTGTAAAGTACTTGTAATCACATGTTTTTCTGCTCTCTATGTTAGAGCCACATCTGGCAATGACTAAAAGTAAACCACCCCTTGGCGCACCTTTGAAATGGGGAGGAGATGTGAAAGAAAGAACCAGTTATGCTCAAATAAAAAATGTGTGGTGATGAATTGTAAATGGGGGGCCCTGATGTAAACGAGACAAGTCTTTCTCTGGTCTGCATCCCCTTAAAAACAACAGACCGCCAGATCATAGTGGCTTTTATGATACACTTGACGGGTGTTTAGCTGGAGTTGAGGATGTAGACAAAATTCTTATTGGAGACTGGAACAGTGAACACGGATATGCAACGAAAAGATGCACCCGTCTTCAAGTCATTCAGTAGGTTTTGTGATCTGCACGGCCTCAGCCAGCTAATCACCCAACCCACACGTGTATGTGAATCAACTCAGATTACCATTGACCTCATTCTGACCTCCGACAAGTCCAAGATCTCCAATAAAGGGGTTATAGCATGCGGGTTAAGTGATCATATGATATTCTGTACCCGCAAAAAGCTAAAACGAAAGGCTGGCTGTCACAAAACAGTCACATCTAGAGACCTCAAAACCTACTCTAGCGAGGCCTTTAACCTTGAACTGGAGAGTCTGGACTGGTCAGATGAACTCAATGGTACACTGGTTGAAGAAACATGGCTTGGTTTCAAAACCAAATTTTCAACAATACTAAACGACATGGCCCCCCTAAGAACCACCAGGGTAAAAACCCGCGCTGAGCCGTGGATGCACTCCGAAATACTGGCCGCTATGAAAACCAGAGACAAAAAATGCTCAGAGTTTCGTAAAAGTCAGTCAAAGCTTACCAAAAGCATGAGCAGTGAACTCAAAGCCCACGTGACTGAACGTACGGTTATGTATATAACCATAGTTATATGAGTATAGTGACGCTCAGCGTCATAGAGGCAATACTCTTCACTTCAGTACTTGCACTGAATAAATTCTCACAATGTACCTTTAGATACCATCATCTGTCTGGCCACACCCCCATCTGCTACCTACATAAGCAGTGGTGTGGCCATACCATCATCTCCTTCCCAATCTTTCACCACAAGGCAAGATCAAGGGGTCCTCAGTGAGTCCTGACGCTGAGCGTCACTATACTCGTATAACTATGGTTATATACATAACCGTACGTTATATTATCGTATAGCTCTGCTCAGCGTCATAGAGGTAACTCAGGAGTTGAGCAGAGCTGAGCTTGACAAATGTACCCGCTGAGGCCCCCCACAACCATCAGAACCGGGGAGGACCCGAGCCCCCCGACCCTCCCTAGCGGAGGACGGGAAGGAGACGGATCCGACTGCGCGAAGAGGAGCTTGAGCAACTCAACGCACAGGGTGAGCAGACCGTGGGACGTACCCACGACTACACAACGCACAACCCGCATGCCACTAGGGAACGAACGGAAGGAACAAACCTTCCGTTACCACCCCTAATATCATGGGGTCAAGAGCAAAGCCCAACCCCGTGGCAAGGCCGTAGCAGCGGAGCGCGAAGGAGGACCCAGACCCAGAAGAGACTGGACCCCGCCCCGGAAAAAGGGCCTGGAGAGGCCAATGACACCACAGCATCGAGACCTCACCAGGCGGTCACTAGTGACACGCCCCCCACATCGCCAGCGTAGTCGGACAGGGCCCATCAAAGAGCAGGCCCTTCCCCCCAATAGCACGCCGCCTGGCTCACTGATCCTGGTATACTCAGGCAGTCACCCATCCAAGCACAACCCAGGCCTGAACCTATACCGCCTCTGAAATCGAACGAGATCGGGCGTGTTCAGGTTGGCATGGCTGTAAACTCGAAGCACTCAAGAGGCTACACCCACAGCGGGAGCAGGCAGCGCACCGGGGAGACGACCTCCAGAAGAGGTCGATCCCTCAATCCAGGCAACAGGCACTTGACCTGAGCCTGGAGCACTGCGGACTAGACAGGCGCCAAAGGGGTCTGCTGAAACAGCACCCCGGCGGAAGGGGCGTATGCTGGTATTGTTGCGCACCATGTCACAGCCTCCACAAAAAAAACCCGACTCTCTAGAGGGGTCGAGGCAGAGAAGGCTGACACGATTGGCAGACGTCATGAAACGTGCGGGGGCACACTCAACCGGCCTAACCCGAGAGTTGACTCC
This sequence comes from Notolepis coatsorum, assembly GCF_963971535.1. NCBI lineage: Eukaryota > Metazoa > Chordata > Actinopteri > Aulopiformes > Paralepididae > Notolepis > Notolepis coatsorum. Next base: position 13,093,932 of record NC_140169.1, read on the forward strand.
GCTACCAACACACCAGGGAACCAACCACCAAACATGAGGTGGTTGTTCCTATAACCCCTCAAGAAAAAACTCCAAAACACAACTGCGGGTATACACTGGCTATACTGCAGTACAAGTGTTTTAGTTTTCAAAAAGGGGTTATCCCAGGCCTACGGGTCGACGAAACAATTTCGGACCGGGCCCGGCAGACCGGGATGTACACAGGGATGCCAGAGGAGTTCCATAAGAACCAACTCAACAGCCCCCTCCCAGCCATGCTTAAGCAGGAGAAGAGAGGGGCGAAAAGAATGGAGAAGGACCACCAGGCCCCCGTAGCGCAGCGCAAGGTACAACACAACATGGACCAAGCAACAGTGAGGGGTAATACGTAGTAACACACCACGAACATCTCCATAACGTCAAACCCTGCAACACCCGGGCCGATCCGGCATTTTCCCCCCTGAAAAAAGCACAAGTCCCTCAGGGTACCAGAACAGCAGATCTGCGTCCCCGGCGGACAATGGGTTAACTGACCTGGACCGGTGCGACCAGAATCAGTCCTGTGTCCTAATCACGCCGACATCCCCAACACTAGGAGGGGGGTAGGTACGCCACCCAGACGGTCCCTTTCATACCTCGCTCGGTGGCCCACCCCAAGGGCGTGAGACCCCTCTACCTATGCTTTGATCTATTCCGTTAACATCCCCCAGATATGAACGAGAATTCATCGAGACAACACTGACGCTCGGAAGAGACAAACTCCATCCCAGTCGCCCCATAAAAACACCGTTTTAATGATGAGCAACCAAGGCGCGCAAGCCCATGCGTGATTCCTATGAGAAGCACCCAGGGCCAGCACTATGTACACGTCGAGACACAAAACACATCAATGGACAGTCTAATAAGACACTAGACATTGTTCCTCCAAGCCGCCTGGGAGAACGACAAGAAGCCGTTTCTTATTTTTTCTTTTCTACAGAAAAGAGAAAAAAGACGGACATGGGTCCCATGTGACGCGGCTGAGGGAAAAAAATAATACCCCGTCAACCTCTCCACAAGGAGGGGACGGGAACCCCCAGAGAGACTTCCCACGTGAGCAACAACTTGAAAAGTTAAAGGGGAACTATCTTATAAATGGCCTTTTTCAGTGTTTAGCATTGTTCCCTAGCTATGTGGACTTATATTAATATGATCTATGTCTCTAATTCTCATATTGGCGCATTCTTCCAATTCTCCTCTCACAATATTCACCCTCACTGAACTGAGTCATCTGAAAATGTGCTGATTTGTGATGTCAGAGAGACACCGCTGCATGATAATGTTCAGGCGAGGCAGTGGTTTACCATTGTGGTTGGAGCCCAGGCTTAAAACGGCTTAAGATCTTGAGGTAGAAAAATGCTGTTTTTGAGGACTTGATTAGAAATACAAAACAATGAATTAAAAAAAATTTTAAATTACAGAGGTGTTCCATAAACTCACAGGAATTGTGTAAAAGTGCCCAAATAGTGAAAGAAATAGTAAAATAGTTCCCCTTTAATGTAACATTGAGCCACATGACCAAAAGGCTCAAGTTACACACATATTGAGCGTAGAAGAACTCTAAAGTTCCTACGCTCCGCCACAGCAACTTGACAATAACAGAGAACCACACATGGGGCCTGTAAAGAACTCACGGAAGTCAACGACCAATAGAAACGTGCCCAGTGATGTATTCTATGACGGTGTTATGGTTTGTAACCGACCCCAATCGCACAACACAAGACAGGTATGAGAATAAGCCAAGAACGGGCATTTATTGAACAAACAAGAAAAACGGCACTGTCCCTTTAAGGGAGAACACCAATACTGGATAAACAAGAAAGGGAAAGGGCCCAGTGCCTTTAAGAGGCGAGCTGGCTAAGGGGAAGGCAAAGGGAAGGCTAAAGGGAAAAAGCAATAAAGAGCACAGAATAGGAAAGTCTAAACAAGACAGGAATAAGCAAGAGTGAAAATGTTCTGCTGCTCTGCAGCTTCTCCCGTGGTGGTAGTAGGGGGTAGCAGATGCTGACGTCTGAGCCGCTCTGCAGACTTCTCTCTGCAGAATCTCCGAGGTGATGCGGGACCGAGAGAGAGAGAGAGGGAGCGAGTCAACACAGGGTGCAGGTAGAACGAGCAGGAGAACGGGAGAGGTGACTTGTACCCAAATACAAAAGTTATCCAAGTGAACTAATCTTCGTGTAACACACACAGTGAGCAATGTTCCAAAACACAATCCCAAGTGAAATATCTTCGGTGCAAAAAATAGACACTGAGAGTGAAGTCCAAAAAACAATCCAATGTGATAATATCTTCGGTGTGAACAAACACACAGTGGGAGATGTAAGGTCCAAAAATATTATCCCAGTGAAAACAACAAAAAGGCACACGCTGGGTGAGTGACTGTCTGATAAAAAAGGTGGTAATCTTCAGTGTTATAAAAACACACGAAAACGGAATTTGATCAAGACAGTCAGTAACTCACCCAGACGTAGTGCGTAAAGAGCGCTGGAAACAGGAACGGAACGGGCGCGTCGCCACGGGGAAGCGGGTTGTCCAAGTGGAGGTCTGGGTGGTGCGCGACTGCTTGGAGTGCGCGCCGGTACAGAGGACGCATCTGGAGAGCGTCTGCGCGGAAGAGCGTGCCAGGCTCGGAGGTCTGGATGGTGCGCGTCGCCTTGAGTACGCGCCGGTACGGAGGGCGCATTTGCTGCGCGGAGGTCTGGAGTGGAGAGCGCGTCTCCGCGGAATGCGCGCCGGTACGGAGGGCGCATTTGCTGCGCGGAGGTCTGGAGTGGAGAGCGCGTCTGCGCGGAATGCGCGCCGGTACGGAGGGCGCATTTGCTGCACGGAGGTCTGGAGTGGAGAGCGCGTCTGCGCGGAATGCGCGCCAGGCTCGGAGGTCTGGATGGTGTCTGGGCGTCTGCTGCGCGGGGGTCTGGATGTGCGTCAGGACGCCTGCCGCGCGGAGGTCTGAAGTGGAACACTGGGATACCTCCCGTGGAAGTCTAGGGAGCGCAGTCCAGTATCTCCCTCAGGCAACGGCGACAGGAGGCGAAGGCTGGAGCACATCTTACGCCGGAGAAGAAAACAGCAGAGACAGACAGAGGACCTCCCGAAGGAGTCTTGGTGATTGAGAATCTGATACGGAATGATACGGCATGTTACTGCATGTTACAACACGACCCCACGAGGAACAGAGGGGAAGAGCCAGGTACTTAAAGGCCACAGGGGAACTAATGAGAATGCACCACAGGTGCGTGAAGGTAATTGATACTTGAAACTAAAGTGTGTGTTCGGCATAAGACCAATCAAACACACAATGACAGGTAGTCCAAGGTGTGGCCGCTGAGAGCAAACGAGAGTAACGAACGAGAGGGTGGGGGCTAGTGAGAGTGAGTGAGAAGGGAATTCCTTAACAGCAGGCTAAAAGGAACAGAGAGAGTAGGTGAGCAGCGGACAAAACCTCACAGTACCCCCCCCTCAACGGGAGCCACCCGGCGACCCAAAAAATACAGACAGAGTGGCAGGGGACAAAACAAGGCAAAAAAAAACAAAAGGTACTGGGCCAAGCCAGCAGGGGAAGCCACAACAGAAGTGGGGCTAGCAAAAGAACAGGGTAGCCGAGGGGTAACTAGAGTAGCAGAGGGGCAAGGTAGGGTAGCTGAGGGGTAACCAGAGGAGCTGAGGGGCAACTAGAGGAGCTGAGTGGTAACCAAGAGGAGCACCGGGAAAAGGGCTAGCAGAGGGAAAGGGTAGCTGCCAGGGCACTGATAGCTACAGGGCCTATGCTAGCTGTACTGCTACATCAACATAGAGGCTGCGCTAGCTGCCGAGCTAGGCTAGCAGGGGGAAAGGGTAGCTGCCAGGGCACTGATAGCTACAGGGCCTATGCTAGCTGTACTGCTACATCAACATAGAGGCTGCGCTAGCTGCCGAGCTAGGCTAGCAGGGGGAAAGGGTAGCTGCCAGGGCACTGATAGCTACAGGGCCTATGCTAGCTGTACTGCTACATCAACATAGAGGCTGCGCTAGCTGCCGGAGCTAGGCTGGCAGACAGGGCTGGACCAGCATGAGAGAACAAGCTAGCTGGAAGGACAGTCCTAGCTGTGGGGAACCGACCTTGCTAGCTGAGGCGGCAGTCCTAGCAGTGTGAGATAAACTGACCTTGCTAGCTGAAAAGGCAGTCCTAGCAGTGGGAAAAACTGACCTTGCTAGCTGAAAGGGCAGTCCTAGCAGTGGGAAAACTGACCTTGCTAGCTGAAAGGGCAGTCCTAGCAGTGGGAAAACTGACCTTGCTAGCTGAAAAGGCAGTCCTAGCAGTGGGATAAACTACACAAAAAGTGGAGGCCATGCAGAGGGACCGGGTTAGCTGCCTGGGCCTGGCTAGCTACAGGGCCTATGCTGGCTGCAAGGGCTGCATCAACATAGAGGCTGTGCTAACAGCCGGGGCCAAGCAAGCAGACTAGGAGCCCTGCTGAGGGACTGGGTTAGCTGCCAGGGCATGGCTAGCTACAGGGCCCATGCCAGCAGCAAGGGCTGCGTCAACATAGAGGCTGTGCTAGCAGCCGGGGCAAAGCTAGCAGCCAGGGGCCATGCTGGTAGTAGAGGCCCAACAAGCTGCAGGGGAGTCAAACAGGGCTAACAGGGAAGCCAAACCGGGGAGACTAACAAGCTAACAGGGGAGCTAACAGGGCTAACAGGGAAGCTAGAGGGGAACAAGAGAAAAAAAAAGGCAAACTCAACATACACCGTCTGTGCTGGCTGGGGTCGTCGATTTGGTGGGGTCGTACTGTTATGGTTTGTAACCGACCCCAATCGCACAACACAAGACAGGTATGAGAATAAGCCAAGAACGGGCATTTATTGAACAAACAAGAAAAACGGCACTGTCCCTTTAAGGGAGAACACCAATACTGGATAAACAAGAAAGGGAAAGGGCCCAGTGCCTTTAAGAGGCGAGCTGGCTAAGGGGAAGGCAAAGGGAAGGCTAAAGGGAAAAAGCAATAAAGAGCACAGAATAGGAAAGTCTAAACAAGACAGGAATAAGCAAGAGTGAAAATGTTCTGCTGCTCTGCAGCTTCTCCCGTGGTGGTAGTAGGGGGTAGCAGATGCTGACGTCTGAGCCGCTCTGCAGACTTCTCTCGGCAGAATCTCCGAGGTGATGCGGGACCGAGAGAGAGAGAGAGAGGGAGCGAGTCAACACAGGGTGCAGGTAGAACGAGCAGGAGAACGGGAGAGGTGACTTGTACCCAAATACAAAAGTTATCCAAGTGAACTAATCTTCGTGTAACACACACAGTGAGCAATGTTCCAAAACACAATCCCAAGTGAAATATCTTCGGTGCAAAAAATAGACACTGAGAGTGAAGTCCAAAAAACAATCCAATGTGATAATATCTTCGGTGTGAACAAACACACAGTGGGAGATGTAAGGTCCAAAAATATTATCCCAGTGAAAACAACAAAAAGGCACACGCTGGGTGAGTGACTGTCTGATAAAAAAAAGGTGGTAATCTTCAGTGTTATAAAAACACACGAAAACGGAATTTGATCAAGACAGTCAGTAAAAACTCACCCAGACGTAGTGCGTAAAGAGCGCTGGAAACAGGAACGGAACGGGCGCGTCGCCACGGGGAAGCGGGTTGTCCAAGCGGAGGTCTGGGTGGTGCGCGACTGCTTGGAGTGCGCGCCGGTACAGAGGACGCATCTGGAGAGCGTCTGCGCGGAAGAGCGTGCCAGGCTCGGAGGTCTGGATGGTGCGCGTCGCCTTGAGTACGCGCCGGTACGGAGGGCGCATTTGCTGCGCGGAGGTCTGGAGTGGAGAGCGCGTCTGCGCGGAATGCGCGCCGGTACGGAGGGCGCATTTGCTGCGCGGAGGTCTGGAGTGGAGAGCGCGTCTGCGCGGAATGCGCGCCGGTACGGAGGGCGCATTTGCTGCGCGGAGGTCTGGAGTGGAGAGCGCGTCTGCGCGGAATGCGCGCCAGGCTCGGAGGTCTGGATGGTGTCTGGGCGTCTGCTGCGCGGGGGTCTGGATGTGCGTCAGGACGCCTGCCGCGCGGAGGTCTGAAGTGGAACACTGGGATACCTCCCGTGGAAGTCTAGGGAGCGCAGTCCAGTATCTCCCTCAGGCAACGGCGACAGGAGGCGAAGGCTGGAGCACATCTTACGCCGGAGAAGAAAACAGCAGAGACAGACAGAGGACCTCCCGAAGGAGTCTTGGTGATTGAGAATCTGATACGGAATGATACGGCATGTTACTGCATGTTACAACACGACCCCACGAGGAACAGAGGGGAAGAGCCAGGTACTTAAAGGCCACAGGGGAACTAATGAGAATGCACCACAGGTGCGTGAAGGTAATTGATACTTGAAACTAAAGTGTGTGTTCGGCACAAGACCAATCAAACACACAATGACAGGTAGTCCAAGGTGTGGCCGCTGAGAGCAAACGAGAGTAACGAACGAGAGGGTGGGGGCTAGTGAGAGTGAGTGAGAAGGGAATTCCTTAACAGCAGGCTAAAAGGAACAGAGAGTAGGTGAGCAGCGGACAAAACCTCACAGACGGGGGGAATCCCATGACTCAACCGACCATGATAGGTGAGGAGTCAGGGCAGGACAGAATGAAAAGAGGGTCAAACCCCCCAACCAATCAGAAAAGAGGGAAGGAGGGGTTTATCCGGTTACCCCCTCGTGAACCCAACCCTTGTATACGATAATAACAAACAGCCACGATGATACCTTATGTAGCCAGCATGCTAATGAACAGCGTATATCCAAACAGGATAAGCTAACCCAACGCACGCTAGCCACAGACGACAACGTCTGTGAACAGGGTTTATAACAAGGCCAAGGTTTATGTGTGAACACGACACCCGTGTTTTATGTTTCAAGACACACAGAAGATTGATAGAGAGAGAGAAAGGTCTAAAAGACCGTGGTACAACTACACACACACGAGCACTTCTGTAGGCCAACACTACAGTGTTGTGGCTCAATACCACTGTTTCAAAGTAACAGAACACACAACTAACCTCTACCTTTATAGGAAGAACATAAGTCTTCAGGCCGAGGAAAGAAAAAAACTTTTCGACGAGTGTTAGCTACAGGCCTTGCTAAGCACACATATATACATGTAGTGACCAACCAAGTTTCAAGTTTCAAGTTTCTTTAATAGTTGTCATACAGAAGTACAGAATACTTTCATACAAAATGCTTCTTACTGTTACGCTCCAGAGACTGTGCTAGACAAGATAGTATCAAATAACATAGTATAGCATGTAATTTAGAAGAAGAAAATGAGGTCACAGTGTTCGGTATAGACATATGTACAATGTTCTGAGTTACCATATAATATACAATACTATGCAGTGTACTAATGTACAGTACTATATAGTGCAAAGCAGAAATGGGATGAGGTACAATTTAGGTACAATTTACAGTAAGGTGTACGAGTTGTAGTGCAATCCTTCATCAATAAATATAAAGTGTGGGGAGTGGGTGCTACAGTGTGTTTGTTTAAAGTGGGTGTGTGCTATAAAGTGTGTGGAGTGGGTGCTACAGTGTGTTTGTTTAAAGTGAGTGTGTGCATGTGGATGTGTGTGCTATGTGCGTTTGGTGGTTGTTGTTGTGTAGTGTTCATTGTTCGTTTAGCAGCCTGATGGCCTGGGGATAGAAGCTTCTTCTGAGTCTTTCTGTGCTCGCCTTGAGACTCCGGTATCGCTTGCCTGACCGCAGCAGTTCAAAGAGGCAGTTGTTCGGGTGACTGGAGTCTTTAATGATTCTCTTAGCCTTGCCCTTGCAACGCTTGTTGTAAATGTTCTGGAGGGTGGGGAGCCCCTCTCCAATTGTGCGTTCGGCTGAACGTGTCACTCTTTGTAGTCTGCTTCGGTCTTGTGCAGTGCTATTCCCAAACCAGGAGGTGATGTTGCCGGTCAAGATGCTCTCTATTGTACATGAGTAGAAGTTCTTAAGGATCTTCTGACTGACTTGGAACTTCCTTAGGCGCCTGAGGAAGTAGAGGCGTTGTCGTGCCTTCTTCACAATACTGTCAATGTGTGTGGTCCATGTCAAGTCCTCGGATATGTAGGCTCCGAGGTACTTAAAGCTGTTGACTCTCTCAACCGGTGCCCTGTCGATGCTGAGGGGGCTGTAGTCCTTGACCCCCGACCTCCTGAAGTCCACAATCATCTCCTTTGTTTTGCTGACGTTCAGGGAGAGGCTGTTTTCCTGGCACCATCCCGCCAGGACCTTGACCTCTTCCAGGTAGGCCCTCTCGTCGTTGGCAGAGATCAGGCCCACCACCACTGTGTCGTCAGCAAATTTGATGATTGTATTGCTACTCCGCTGAGCCACACAGTCGTGTGTGTACAGGGAGTAGAGGAGGGGACTCAGAACACAGCCCTGGGGGGCCCCTATGTTGAGGGTGATGGATGAGGAGGTGCAGTTGCCTGCTCTCACCACCTGGGGTCTGCCAGTCAGGAAGTCCAAGACCCACTGGCAGAGGTCATAGTTCAAGCCCAGACTAAAAGACTAAAAGTCTAGCTCTCCTATCAACCCCACACTAGGCGAAGGATCTACACATCGTATCCCCATCATTATGTAGTGAATAAACACACAGTTTGTAACTAAATACAGTCCCTCCCCGGCGGCGGAGGAACCAGAGCTGGAACCAGGCCATCTCACGGGAGATGCCGCTGGTGCACCAGCTCCTCGGAGAGGCAAGCTACCCACCGGACGCCGATTGGGCGCGAGTGACTTCCACGACCGCGGAGTCAATCCCGCCCCAAGACGCATGATGGAGGCGGCAACGGAGAACCGCTGGTGAAGGGTGACGTTGCTAGCGCGACCCCCCGAAGAAAACATTATAACTTAGTTTTTTTCTATTGAAATTATGAGAGAAAGAAAAAAACAAGAGATAATGTTAACACTGTCTCAACTTTCTTCAGACTAATCAACCTAGCTCAAGTGTTGGTATACAGGCACTTCCTTGTGGTGAAAATTGAAGAAGGAGATGATGGTATGGCCACACCCCTGCTTATGTAGGTAGCGGATGGGGGTGTGGCCAGACAGATGATGGTATGTAAAGGTACATTGTGAGAATTTATTCAGTGCAAGTACTGAAGTGAAGAGTATTGCCTCTATGACGCTGAGCAGAGCTATACGATAATATAACTCAAACTGGAAAGAAACAGACGTAAACTCCATGATCAAAACTGCAAAAAAGAATTTCATCAATGACAAAACTGAGGAAAACAAAAACAAACCATGTGAACTTTGGAAATTACTCAATAATCAACTAGGCTGCAGTAAAAAACTTAAAACCAGATTCTCAAACATAAACATAAAGACGGACAACACGCTCATCACAGACAAGCTGGATGTAGCCAATTACTTAAACATTTTCTTCACAAACATAGCCACAACACTGGTAAACAAACTACCCTCCCACTCAGGGCATTATGGGGTAGAACACATAGTAGCTTACTACAAAAACCTAGGGGTCCGCAAGGACGACTTCAAGCTGGAAATGGTAACAACAGATGAGGTACTCTAAAAACTGAGCGCCCTCCAACCTAACAAGGCCACTGGCCATGACAACATCCCCTCCAAATTCCTCAGAGACTCAGCAGCCGCCATCACTCCAGTCATCACACACATAATAAACCTCTCCATAAAACAGGGACACGTCCCCAAGGACTTCAAAATTGCGAGGGTGACCCCTCTGCACAAAAAGGGCAGCAAATTAGACCCAGGCAACTACCGCCCTGTTTCTATTCTTACCTCCATCTCGAAAGTCATGGAAAAAATAGTCTACGAACAGGTCGAAAAGTACCTAGCGGAAAAAAATCGAATCTACAAATTCCAATCTGGCTTCAGAACATCCCACTCCACTGACACATGCCTTCTCTATTTGAACGACCACATCAAACAAGAGGTGGACGCGGGCAAATACTACGGCATGGTCATGCTGGACCTACAAAAGGCCTTCGACACTGTCAATCACTCCATTCTGATTGACAAGCTAAAACCAATTGCTTTTAGCTTGTCAATCAGTGAGCTGGATACAATCCTACCTTAAGGGGAGGGAACAGATGGTGGAGGTAAACGGTACTCTATCCCCCCCCCTTCCCAGTGAGCTGTGGTGTTCCACAAGGAAGCATACTAGGACCGCTACTGTTCCTAATTTATGCAGATGTCATGTTGTCAGCTTGTGACTGCAACTTGTTCCTGTTTGCGGACGACTCAGCCCTGCTGGTCTCTGACAAGAACAAGTTACAGGTTGAAAAAACCCTCAGCTCGGAACTAGGCAAAATCTGCATATGGCTCGCTGATAACAAACTATCATTACACATGGGCAAAACAGAGTCCATTCTCTTCGGTTCAAATAACAAACTCAGCAAGACCGACGGCTTCTCAGTTACAGTGGGTGACAATATTGTCACAAGGAAAGTTGAAATTACCTACCTGGGTTCCATCCTAGAGGCTAATCTTTCCTGTGACAAAATGGCATCCAATGTAATAAAAAAAGTCAACCAACGAACTCGATTCTTGTACCGGATCTCCTCTCTGGTAAACAAGAATACCCTGAAGACTCTGGCAGGAGCACTCATTCAAGGGTACTACGACTATGCTTGCACCTCATGGTACCAAAGCACCTCAAAGGCGCTAAAAACTAAATTACAAACATCTCAAAACAAACTGGTCAGACTACTGCTTGACCTTACTCCTAGAACCCACCTCACCCCTGCCCACTTTGACAACCTAGGATGGCTTAGAGTAGACGACAGGGTACAGCAACTTGCAATGGGCCTGGTCTACAAGATACACTACACGACCAAGGTACCCATGTACATGTCAAAATACTTCCCAAAGGTCAGTGAATACCATGATCACAACACCAGAGGGAGCTCCACAAATCATGTTAAACCCAGATTCGGCTCAAACAAGGGACTAAACACGTTTCGCAATTATGCCACATCAATGTGGAACGCCCTACCCAAAGCTGTAAAGGAATGTGAATCACTACTCACTTTCAAAACCACTCTCAAAGAACACCTACGGGAGACTGCAATTCGAAACTGGCCCCGGTAAATGTCCTAACCCAACCCCCTCCAATGTACAGTAAATTACCTAGTATGGTTTTGTCAATATTCCAATGTACAGTTTTGCTTGTACAGTTGTACAGTGTTTCCCCCCCACAACCCCTCCTACCCAACCCCCCCACCCACCCATCCTCCTCCAATGTACAGTTTTTACGTCAAATGTATATGCTCTCTTTTCTGGACTCTTTTTGTAACACAAACAGTACTGTATTTGCAAATCTGGTATGTCATAAATGTATAGATGTAGCAGTACTGTCTATCATGTATGTCATATATGTCCTGATGAATTGAAAATGGGGGACCCTGATGTAAACAAGACGAAAGTCTTTCTCCCATTCTGCAATCTGTTAATAACATTTTCAATCAATCAATCTACTGATACTACTCTACTCAACAGATCAATGGGGGGCTAATAAAGTAGGTAATCGCTGCCCGACTTGGGACATAAATCTAATTGTTTTTCCTCGCCGTTTTGTTTTTGTTATTCCAAAGATATTTAAATAGTTTCAGACTCAGAGAGGATACTTGATCCTAGACGAGGGCCCGACAAATAACGAGCGCTGATCGGACAACCAAAAACCCGAAACGCCCCCACCATAGCCAATCAGCGTCGACCTCAAAAACAGTCTCGGCCAATCCCCTGTCGGCCTGGCCGCCGCTCTGAGTCTGGAACTAACCTCGTTCCCAGCTTTATCTCGAGCGCTGTAACCGGACCCGGTGTTGGATCAGCTGAGGCACATTTGTCGCTATATCTGGAACAAAAGGTGAGTGAACATCTAATTTAATTTATAAACATGTAAGTGTTACCTAGCTAACTCGAATCTATTGTCACGATTTCATAGCTAAGACTTGAGAGTGATTCAGCATTATGACGAGCTCCATCACCAGCACACGCCGCGCCACGACCTGTTTTATTATTCTAGTATCCGAACGTAATAACATAACCAATGGAAGAATTAACCACACGAATACGACTTTATTAAAGATTGACCGGTTACCGGGGATGGATTGTCATTGTTAACGACTGTTGAAACACGGTGACGTCACAGCATCCTCATGTTGTTTCTCTCTGCGGCGATTGCATCATCTTCGATCCAGATCACAGTTTATTATATTATTAAAATACAAACTACGTGTACGACTGAAGTCCGCGAAACCGATGGCTTAAATATAGATATATATTTGAATGAAGCTACAGTAAAGTTGGCATCCTATTCGCGAGTTGAGGCTGACCGACTCAAAACCCTCTGATTTGTGAATTTATATCAGTAACACTTTTATCATGAATGGAAGAAGGCGACTTATCTGGCATTTGAGCCATATGTCAGGCGAATTTATTTCTGTGAAGTAGCTTCTGATTTATATGCATTTTCACAATGTTTTCACAATATCCTGTTTAGGCCTAATATATTTGCAACAGTTATTAAATCAAAACCGACGCTTTAATAATAATGTGGCCTTCAGCTGTGAACCAGCGGTGCTGCCTTTGCGACCTCGGAAATGTCAACGTCCAGCACAGACATTTTATTATAACTGGCTCATGAAAGCTGAACTTAATTGTAAACACATGGCAAATTGTATGTATTCTTGTGTATTTATATAAATATCTGTCATAGGCTTCCTCAAAAAGATTGCTTTCACAGCCGTATCTCCATGCAGCCCACATAAATATGCTACACTATACTTTGACAGACTCATCAAACCTGGACTAGTTTAGTGTAGCAGTTTCTGATCTAGACCTGGCCTGATGTGGTCTGTGTAGAGAAGAAACAAACATGTTCTCTGTATTCACAAATCGATACATGGTTTTTAAAGAGTCTTTAGGTTGTTTATGATAATGTAGTCCAGGTCTGACAAGTCTAAGCAGTTTTTGATCTAGACATGGTGGTCTTATGTGGTCCATGTGAAAAAAAACTGAACTCAACATTTGCGCTGTTTTCACAAGTCAGAAACAGGGTTTTAAAGAGTTTTTTTAGGCCCTTATTGTTTATCTAGTTCAGGTTTGATGATATGAATGAATGAATGAAAACTTTATTTAACAGATTGCAGAATGGGTACAATACAGTACGGCTCAATACACACAATTGTTAAGGGGATGCAGACCAGAGAAAGACGTTTGTCTTGTTTACATCAGGGTCCCCCATTTTCAATTCATAGTGACATTTATGACATACACAACATACATGACATCATGACATTTATGGAATAGGGACATACATGACATACAGGTATATAGTACTGTTACATTTGTGACATATACGATATACAGTACTGTTACCCATAGATCCTAACGGAGAGTACATATGATGGGGAGGAGACTGTACATCTGATCTACACTCGTCTTATGTGGTCTGCATGAAGAAAAGATGTGAACACAACTTATTTGAGGCAGCCTATCATTTGTAACAATAAAACTGCCATATGTTTTCAATTAAGTTCAGCTCTTATGTGCCAGTTATTCTGTATTGGACATTGATATTTCCGAGGTCACATGAACACACCGTACATGTCGTCTGACCGTACATGTCGTCAGCTTGTGACTGCAACTTGTTCCTGTTTGCGGACGACTCAGCCCTGCTGGTCTCTGACAAGAACAAGTTACAGGTTGAAAAAGCCCTCAGCTCGGAACGAGGCAAAATCTGCATATGGCTCGCCGACAACAAACTATCATTACACATGGGCAAAACAGAGTCCATACTCTTCGGTTCAAATAACAAACGACAGCAAGACCGACGGCTTCTCGGTTACAGTGGGTGACAATATTGTCACAAGGAAAGATGAAATTACCTACCCAGGTTCCATCCTAGAGGCTAATCTTTCCTGTGACAAAATGGCATCCAATGTAATAAAAAAAGTCAACCAACGAACTCTATTCTTGTACCGGATCTCCTCTCTGGTAAACAAGAATACCCTGAAGACTCTGGCAGGAGCACTCATTCAGGGGTACTACGACTATGCTTGCACCTCATGGTACCAAAGCACCTCAAAGGCACTAAAAAACAAATTACAAACATCTCAAAACAAGCTAGTCAGACTACTGCTTGACCTGACTCCTAGAACCCACCTCACCCCGGCCCACTTTGCCAACCTAGGATGGCTTAGAGTAGATGACAGAGTACAGCAACTTGCAATGGGCCTGGTCTACAAGATGCACTACGCGACCAAGGTACCCATGTACATGTCAAAATACTTCCCAAAGGTCAGTGAATACCACGATCACAACACCAGAGGGAGCTCCACAAATCATGTTAAACCCAGATTCGGCTCAAACAAGGGACTAAACATGTTTCACAATTATGCCACATCAATGTGGAACGCCCTACCCAAAGCTGTAAAGGAATGTGAATCACTATCCACCTTCAAAAACACTCAAAGAACACCTATGGGCAATTCGAAACTGGCCCCTACAAATGTCTTAACCCAGTTGTACAGTAAATTACCAAGTATGGCTTTGTCAGTATTCCAATGTACAGTGTGTCCCCCCCCCTACCCCAACCCCCCCCCCCCCCCTCCCCCCCTCCAATGTACAGCCCCCACCCACCAACCCCACCCCACCCACCCAACCTCCTCCAATGTACAGTTTCTACGTCAAATGTATATACACTCTTTTTCTGGACACTTTTTGTATCACAAACAGTACTGTATTTGCAAATCTGATATGTCATAAATGTATAGATGTAGCAGTACTGTCTATCTGTATGTCATGTATGTCATATATGTTATGATGAATTGAAAATGGGGGACCCTGATGTAAACAAGACTAAAGTCTTTCTCTGGTCTGCATCCCCTTAACAATTGTATGTATTGAGCTGTACTGTACTGTACCCATTCTGCAATCTGTTAATAAACTTTTCAATCAATCAAACCACTGGTTGTCCACAGCTAAAGGCCACATTAATGTCTATTTTTGATGAACTGTTTTTGATGTAGTAATCGTTTTCATATATATATAGGGCTACATGGTTTTGAAACTTATGTAAATGAATACATCATAAGCTACTTTACAAAACAATAGATTTGTCTGACATCTCAACGCCTGTGCCTACAAAGTTACCTTGCATTGAGGGTAAAACTTTCGTTTTCTGAATTGTTAGGTGATATATATTCACAAGTTGGAGGGTTTCGAGCACACCTACGCAATTATCAATATTTCAGGTGGTGTAAGGACGGAGAACCGCTGAGAAATATTTCCTCCTAAGTTTCCCCCAATTGAATAAAGGAAATAAAATAAAAATGTCCTCATGATAAGTATGTATGAAAACTAGGTGTTCTGGTGAGAGATGGACTAGGTGCTGCACTATTTGTTTATTAGCAAAGGATCCCCATTAGCTGACGTCAACTAGTCTTCCTGGGGTCCAAGACAACATTAAAACATTACAACATATACATTGCAATTAAAACATAATACAATTAAAACATAGCAAGACATACCAACTGAGGAAACACAACAACATTAACACACAAACAAATTATATCTAAATATGTACATCAACGGTAACATATTGCATAACTCACTCAGCATTGCCAATATTGGCTACATGTAAGATTTTAATTTATTTTTTAAGCTTGCTACACCTCTTATGTCACGTATGTCACTTGGAAGATAATTCCATGCCCTGATAGCCCTATATAAAACTGTTCTTTGCATACTGTTAGTATTTGCATGGGGTAGAATAATCTGCCCTCTATACTTGCCCCTCTGGTAAAATGCATGTGCACATTTGAGCTGTAAATTATTTTATCTGTGATATATTTAGGACTGTGGGTTGTGATCACTTTATGAAAACAAATTAAAAGGTTGGCAGAAAGTATTTTATTTTTTTTTATCTACTTTTTCTCCCATTTTCTATTTTTTCTCCCATCCCAATTTTCGTATCATCCAATTCAACCCTCCCCTGTCTTTGAACGCTGTTTCTTGCCTCCCACAAGCCGGCTGCAATGTGGACTAAGTCATACATAGCACGAATCCCCTCCGATACTCGAGGTAACAGCAGTCGCATCTTTCCACCTGCACAGCGCAATCTTTCAGCGTCAGGGGTCTGGGCTTTGGAGGGGCCCCGCCCCCGTCGCTTCCTGATTCTACTGCGCAGGCGCACCAACCGACCTGTAGGAGTCGCTGTCCACAGCGCCCGATCCCCACCCATCAGTTTCCCTCCCCCTAATACTGCCAATGTGTAATGTGTATTAGTACGGACGACCAGCTAAACTGAAAGCAATGTGGAGCGCTGGGCTCGAACAGGGAGCAGAAAGTCTTTTCTCAACACTCCGCCAACTAAGGCTATGGTTAGACTAGTGTATTCCTGGCGTTTTTTTATACGTTTTTGACGACGTTTCATGTCCTATCTACACAGAAATGCGTTTTTTGGCGTTTTTTTGTGGATACGGCTGAAACGCAAAATTGTGTTTGCGTTTGGAGATACGCAAAAAAAACGAGTCGACAACAGCGTGTAGTCAGCACGGAGCAGTTGTTTGCGAAAACGCCCATGCGCAGTAGATACCATCTGCGTGCCCTTCCGGTGACAACAGTGTGTGTGTTTGGGACAGAGCTCCGTGTCCCAAATAGCTTCAGCTACCATGTGTTGTCAAGTTATTGTTATAAGGACCCCAGTCCAAGCTACAACAGTCTGCATTCCCTTAACAATTGTTTGTATTGAGCCGTATTGTATTGTACCCATATGCAATATGTTAAATAAAGTTTACATCCATTCATTCTGCTAGCATTACCGATTGCATGAGCAGCTGGCTAACGTGAGCTATCAGGATTCAGACCCTGTTAGCTCAGAGTTCCTCTTTCAACTTAACAAGCATTAAACAAAATGGCCCAGTCATCTATTCACCGTTGTTTAATACACACAGCGTTGTCTCTAATGTTATCTAACTACTGATAGCTCGCGATATCATCAGTTTTGCTGCTGGCTAAGTAGCGTGAGCTAACGTTAGCTTCTAGCCACAATGCTATATTGTTATAATGGCATACTCCATTGACGTTAGCATGCAGCTAACAATGCTACCGATCGTTTTTTAGACTAAACTATCCGCTCTTGGTGGTCACTTGTGTTGATGTTAGTTTTGTTTCATCAACAAATGACAGGCAGAACACACAGTGAATGTATCCGTTTTGTTTATTGCACTTTTATTAGGCTTTGCTGAAAAAAGAATTGCTGCATTGAGTAAAATAGCAAGATGGTGGCGCGGCATAGGCGCCTGCCTTATTGACATTTTCTTTGCTGGAGCTTCCACCAGGAAGTGTATTGGCACATTCGTTCTGATTGGTTGAAATTGCCTTCATGTTTGCCACCTACTGCCACCTACTGCTTTGGCAGTGTACTACATCAGTGTGCTCGGCTGACAAAAACGAAAAAAAAACGAAAGTGTGACTCAGGCGCACGACGTCGCGGCGATACGCATAAGAAAACAATACGAAGATGATACGAAAGGTGTAACCTCAGCCTAAGACGTTCATGCATTTGAACAACACTAGTCCTATATGAACAACCAAGAACGAGTCTTGCTGCCTTATTTTGTACCACTTGTAACTTATTTAGCAACTGTTTTGAAGCAGAAGCCCACACTACAGAACAGTAATCCAAGTGGCACAAAACCAAAGCACAAACAATCTGATTAAACAGTGCAAATGGAAGGAATGGTGCACATTTCCTGGCAGTAGCAACAGCTCTACCCATTTTAAAAACAGTTTTGTTTATGTGATCAGACCATGATAAAGTACTATCAAGCCAAAGGCCTAGAAGCTTAGTTTTTTCAACCTGCTGTATAGGTTGACCTGCAATTTGTAGAACCAATGTAGGTTTACGTGCCAATCTTTGATTGGTCCCAAAAAGCGTAAACAGTTTTTGATATGTTAAGCACCAGCTTATTTGTTTTTATCCAGTCATATAAAATGTCCAATTCACCAGCCAAAACCTGATTGAGCTCAGAGTTTGTAGCTGCAGCATAATAAAGGGTTGAATCATCAGCATATAAAGTCAGACTAGCCTGATGAATAGAAAAAGGCATATCATTAGTAAAAATAGAGAATAAGAGGGGCCTCAGGCAACTCCCCCGTGGAGTTGCCTGGGGCACCTCTTATTCTCTTTTTACTATTGTTTGGATATCAGGCATTGCCATAACTAAAGCTGGTATTCTTGTGTAAGTAGTAAGTTATTCTAGAGTAAGTAAAACAGTAGGTTACCTTGACGGGTAGGAATTAAGAATAAAACAAAAACATAACATCTTTATTTTGTTTTAGATTCACTCAAACTTAGATAAGAAATAGGCTTCAAATACATTTTTAATCTATAGGCTATCTGTGAGCATATAGCATATAAATAGGCTACAGTGTGTGTAAAGTAGGCTACTACAATGTGTGTGTAAACAACAGTATCCTACATAATGTCATCAGGTGTAGAAGGATTAGCCTAGTTCAGGTAAAACGATTAGGCTCAGGCTCAAGTCCAGACTATCCGTTTCCCTTTTTCCCATCAAGGGTCGAACAGAGTCAGCACCGAAAGTCATGACATTGTTATGCTGGTTAGACTACTCTCTTTTTTTTTTTATGCTGCAAGGAACAAGTGTTTACTTTTTGAGTTTATGTCAGTGCAACTTTGGCACCAAGGAACTGATTGCTGTACAAAAAACACAAAACTATTAGGATTCGCCCGATAAGTTAGAAAATGCCCTCAAAACGAAGCTGAAGATGCATTCCTTGATGCATGGATTTGCAGTTATGAATGATCAGATTTACTGTAATTGTTGATCGAAAGTAAAACAAAATGTTCTTATATTTTACATAAACCAATGTTTCCCCTCAAAATGGGAGTTTTGAAGAAAAGAAAGATCATCCAAGGGGATCAATAAAGGAATATCTTATCTTATCTTAACTTATTGGTTTTAAAGACGTGTCTTCCACCCACAACCATGAAAAAACAAAACCTCTGCCTTTTCACAGCAGATATTTTGACTTGTGGGTAAACACAGGTGTAACCATATAGCCTAAAGTAATGATTAGATGTGGAGGGAAAAGTGTCTGCTGTGAAAAAGCACCTATTGAGGATCTATGTACCACGCAATTGTTTGTAATATATATATATATTAGATTAAAATCTATTGTCAATATACAGCACAAGTACAGTACAACGAAAATAAGTTTGGCATCCAACCAGAGTGCAAATGTAGCAGGAAAGTGCAACAGTAATATACAATGTACAGGTGGTTAAACTGGGTACAGAATATTCAAATGAGTATTACTCAGTGTAGTGCTAATCAGATGTATGTACAGAGTTGTATTATATAAATAGAGACAGTATGACTACTACTGGCCAGCAGCGTAACTAGTAAGAGTAGGATATGTACAGATAGATATAGTAAGGGACTATGTGCAGGTAAGTACAGACAGGTGAGGAATGAGGATAGGTATATATACTGTATGCGGTGAGAATAGAAAAAGATATATGGTATATAGCATTATAGTACATGCTATCATACAGAGCTAAGGGTTATGTGCAGGTGTACTTAAGTATATGTGAGGGGTTATATATATGCAGGTATATTCAGAAATTTGGGTATATATATATATATGCAGTGATATAAATATATATATATATTTTTTTTTAATATTCCTGGTTTATGACAAGTCAGACCGGCTTCTTGAACATGTAAACTAGCCTAGACCTCTTTGTGTGCTAATAATGGGTTGAGGAGGTTCTCAGCGAACATTCTGAGAGTCTACAAAGCCTCCCATTCAGTGTCAATCGAGTCAAATCCAAGGCTCTATTTCTGGTAGAAATAGCCTAGATGTGAGGTATTCCTGTTCATTGTATTGTGCAGGGATCTAGGAATGCCAGCCTCCCCTTGCTTACCCCCCCATGGATAGCTATGACTCACAGGACTAAGCATCATGGATTAGTCATTAAGTTATGGGAAGTGGGTTTATCCTGGGGAGTCTGACATGTTATTTAGGCTCTGGGGAAATAGGACGTAGACTCTGTTGGGCCACTGGGCCAGGGTTGACCTTACTGTTGGGCCAGGGTTGACCTTACTGTTGGGCCAGGGTTGAACGTCTTCAGATTAACAAGCTGTTCAGAAGTATTCTCCTTTTGTGATGTCGCACCAAGGAAAAAATCATTTAATTAGGTTTAATTAACCAACTAGACGAAAGTCTTTCTCTGGTCTGCATCCCCTTAACAATGGACCTGTCTCAAAACCCTGCCCCTTTTCTTGATCCTCCAATCACAGCTGTCGCTTACCTCTGACTTCCTCGTACAAACTTTGTTTGTACGAGGAAGTCAGAGGTAAGCGACAGCTGTGATTGGAGGATCAAGAAAAGGGGCAGGGTTTGAGATAGGTCTATTGTGTGTATTGAGCCGTACTGTATTGTACCCATTCTGCAATCTGTTAATAAAGTTTTCAATCAATCAATCAATCTTTATGGAGCCAAGGACACTGCCTAGTGCCTACCTAATGTACTGCCCAGTTCATAATGTGTTTAACTCGTGGGTGTGTGGAGTAGCCACGCAGGGCAAGGAGTAACTCATTAAAATCCACCCAATAAATTATTTAAGTAGATTTAGACTACATTCTTTGCAACAAAAAGATTTAACTAAGAGTTAACTTAACTCATGGAAATCGTATCAAATTGTTGAAAAGATACAAGTTTTGTTTTAGTTCTCACATATAAGGTACATGTACATTACAGTGAAATGCTTGGTTCTGTATGAGCCTCCTGAGATTGTGCTTCAGACAGTAAAAAAAAGAATAAAGACCAAACACTATACAAAACTAAAGTACAAAATGCAACAAAATGCAAAAATGGGAGATGTAGTGCACATCTTTTAGTAATAAATAGATTATGATAAATAAAGACTTCTTCAAAAGTCCAGTTTATTATTTATATTAAGATTAAATTGTGGACAAGCTATAGAACATTAACGTGAAGGCCTGTACATTTCCGTGCCATGTGGATCCATCCAGCGATCTCACAGACATTGCACAGTGTGGGTTTCTGCCGGGGGTGTTGTCCTCACTGGGAGGGGTATCTGTTTACGGCACAGGGAGGGGCACAGCCCCCGTGTGCCTCCCCAGGCAAAGCTATCCGGTTCATGTTGCAGAGGGCCGTACTGGCACACCATCACCATGCTACTTTAACACACAGCTATTCATAGTGCATGTAGTAAAAAAGTGTTTGTGCTTCTGGTGGAGATGTCTTGTAAGTAAAGCTCAGAATATCCAAGTTGTTGATGGGATACATGCGTGGTGGAAACCCGTCCCGGACTCATCAAAATAGGTTTAATAGTAAAAACAATTGATACAAAGTAGGCTACATGTGGGTCATATGAGCTTTGGCTGAGAGGAGTGCTCTCCTCTGGCCAGCTAGGAGACACTGAAGAAGAGGAGTGCTCTCCTCTGGCCAGCTAGGAGACACTGAAGAAGAGGAGTGCTCTCCTCTGGCCAGCTAGGAGACACTGAGGAAGAGGAGTGCTCTCCTCTGGCCAGCTAGGAGACACTGAAGAAGAGGAGTGCTCTCCTCTGGCCAGCTGGGAGACACACTGAAGAAGAGGAGTGCTCTCCTCTGGAGTCTGGCCCGCTAGGACACACTGAAGAAGAGGATTCCTCTGAAGAGACGGGAGACAATGATCTTAAGTAGAGAGAGGGGTGGGGGCCGTAGCCTTTGGCCTCTCAGCTAGGTGTGAATTAAGCTATTGTTTGGGTCGACCAGATGGGATTCTTCAACACATGTTCCCTCCAATTTTGTGTTTTGAGACAACTCTTTGAAGTCACTTGACTTCACAAATGCGATATGCCCAAAAAATAAAACCACGATTGACTTTGGTGAAATTAGTGAATGAAGTCCCTTTTTTTTTAATGAGTGACAAACATGCAACTCATCTCAACCTTCTGTGTAGAAGAGTGACTCGAGTGAACCAGCGGCCCTTATATCCCCACATCATAACATTTGTAGTAAATTTGATTAAATTGATGCGAGTGTTTTTCCACTCTCCCAGAAGTGGAGGCAGCTGCTACAGTCGATGGATACAGTACAGTATGTACTAAGTTATGTAACGAGCCGTATCTTGGCAGCGGCCTCCCTCTAGTAAAGCTTAGTGAGGAAAGGCTATTGTAGCGTGGCATTTCTCCTGCCGTATCTCCTGTAGCCCGCTGCCGCCCAGCTAAATTCACTTGGATCTGCATTTCTCGTGGTTAGGGCCAGGAAGGAGAGCATGTGTTGTGTTTGTGTTTGTTCAGAGAGATATCTTGATTTAGGAGCTCAATAAAACCCAACTCTACATTCCATGTGTTTTCCACCAACAGTCACAGGGAGGCATGGCCTAACCTCACATTACAGACCTACACCGATTGGCCTCGTTTTGTTGGTCGACAGAGATATTCTACCTTTTCTAACACAGTTTCTATAGGTTTCAATCTTGTCTGAAGTGAACGGTCTAGTTTTTATATTTCCTCTACATGTTCTACCTGGTAGCTGTTAAAGGTAGGATCCGTAATTCTGTACAAAACAGCGGTAACCTCTAGGCAAAAAAAGCCCTGCTTGGTATTACACTTGTTTACATGTCTTGTTTTGGTCTGATGTGTGGGTCAGACTTCAATAACTTATTACACTGTGCATTTCTCCAGACCTCCCTTGGCAGGCCAGCAATAGCACCCCCCCCCCCCCCCCCCCCCATGTAAACAAGCAGCGCTCTTTTGCCTTAGAGGTCGCTGTTTGACGACATTAACCTTAACCCTTTCACTACCACACTACCAAAGGGTTAACCCTTTCACTGCGACAATACAGAAGGTTAACCCTTTCACTGCCACACAACAAAGGGTTAACCATTTCACTGCGACAGTACAGAAGGTTAACCCTTTCACTGCCCCACGGCAAAGGGTTAACCCTTTCAGTACCACACTACAGATGGTTAACAGTCTGTAGTGTGGTAGTGAAAGGCTTAACCTTCTGTAGTGTGTGTGGTAGTGAAAGGGTTAAAGGGGACATTATTATGGTAGTAGCCTAGTCGTTTTTATTGATTTGTCTGTCTGAAATGTTATTTAGGCACTGGGTGAAAACGACATGGGTGGCTCAGGAGGTAGAGAGCAGTCGTTAATCCGGAGGTTTCCGGTTCGATTCCCGCTCCTCCCGCGCAGCATGTTGAAGTGTCCTTGAGCAAGACACTTTAACCCCCTAATTGCTCCCGATGAGCAGGTTGGCATTGTAATGGGAATTATTAAAGGACAAACGATGAGCCGTTTACATTAATCATTCTGAGTCATTATTAATAATAGAAAAGTTTATTTCACCGTGGCCACAATGAAAGTTCAACCCACAGTCAGAGACACATGTTCACACAGTAGCGTCTGGCCATGAATTGACCAAGAGTTCTGTTCAGACATATGTTAAATACACAGTTGTCAGACGTAACATATTATATCAGATATGATGACGTAGGTAAACAAAATGGTTTCTCAGTAACTGGAAGTAAACAACAACTTTGTTATGACTGGTAGGATGTCAGTGATCTTAAAGAGACATACACACATTAACCAGTCAATCTGGTCATATTGAAACTCAAGCTGTATAACATGATATCTCCACACAGATATATAAGAACATGATAATATATTTCCACGACAGCATCTTGCATGGTCGCCTCTGTCGTCAGTGTGTGAATGTGAGTGAACGGGTAAAATGTGAGGAACAAATTGTAAAGCGCTTTATAAATCCAGCCATTTACCATTTACATACAGTAGGTGCTCCTTGCCGTTTAGCCAGGGTTTGAAGTCTTCAGATTAACGAACCTTAACAAGCTGTTCACAATTATTATTATTGTGATGTTACAAGGGGGACACAAGCAATGAATTTGCTTTAATTAATCAATTGGCTGTACTTTCTTGAGCCAGGTTAAAAAAGTTAATTTTTACTCTTGGGTGTGGGGTAACCAGGCAGGGAAGGACATAATTAATAAAAGATACCCTTCACCAAAAATGGCGTATTCAATGCAAGGGGAAAAATGAGGTTCTGGAAAATGAATAATAAAAATTGGATTTAGAATAGTTTCTTGCTGTATTATTTATTTTTTCACCCATCCCAATTTAGTTGTTATGCCAATTCCCTTCCTGGTCGTTGCACACATTGCCCCACTGTCGGCCTGGGGAGGGTGTAGAGCCACCACATGCCTCCTCCGATGTGGAGTCGCCAGCCGCTTCTTTTCACCTGACAGCGAGGAGTTTCATTGGGGGAACGTAACGCGTGCAGAGGTTCACACTATTTCCCCCAGATCCCCTCCCTGCTGAACAGGCGCCCCGACCGACCAGTAGGAGTCACTGTTTACAACGACCAGGACACACACCCCACCGGCTAACACTGACTGTTAGTAGGGACGACTGACCAAGCCAGAGATACCACTGACTGTTAGTAGGGACGACTGACCAAGCCAGAGATACCACTGACAGCTGTTCAACATGTTCCACTGTTCTTCCAAAGATGCATTACGCTGATGAAGTGTTGTCATCAAATCCGGTTTATTTTTAAGGGTATCGACCGAATCACGTCGGTACTACCGAGTACCGATTCACGTGAGATCCACCGGTGACACATTTCGGTAATAAAATTTTTTTTTTTTTACGTCCGATGATGTCTACGTTTAGTTTACCACGAAAC
The DNA here is from genome assembly GCF_963971535.1 of Notolepis coatsorum. Taxonomy (NCBI): domain Eukaryota; kingdom Metazoa; phylum Chordata; class Actinopteri; order Aulopiformes; family Paralepididae; genus Notolepis; species Notolepis coatsorum. The sequence goes on from NC_140169.1 coordinate 13,118,679, forward strand.
CTATGAAGTGTGCCTCACGTCAACGTCCACGCGCACAATACACACTGACCTAGGATTTTACTTGATTCAACAACAAAGCAGTCGGGGCAATGGCGAGCCGAAAACGGTCGCAAGTGTGGTTACACTTTACAAAGCTAGATGCAGACAACGCCTGCTGCAATATTATATATATTAACATTGTTCTAAATAAATAATAATGATGATAAATAATTAGAAGTTTGGACACATCTTTTACAACTGAGGTAGGTAGATGACATTATTTTAGACTAAAGTACCGAAAAAAGGTACCGGTATCGGTTCAAATGTGAACGGTACCCAACCCTATTCATAAGTAAGTTTAACACTACTTCCTTTATACCATGCATTATCCAGGTGGTTAAGGGTGGTTCTATATATTTTACTGTATGTAAATAATGCATGTGAGGAACACTTGACTCGACTAAAGATGTTGGTCGGTCCTTAGATGCCATGCAGCGAGTTTCATGAGGATCAGATGAACAGAGGATAAGATGAAACAAAATAAAAGTCTGTAAAAAAAAATCCAATATGTCAGACTTCATTGGTCCTTATGGCAAATGGTGTTGTCCATGAGGGTATAATTCTTATGACTGTATGACTAACGGGTCAGGGAGATTTAAAGGCCCCTGATAGTGGCACTAGAGGAAAGGTTCACGAGGTCAACAAAATCAATTGGCTTCTTCCTCTAGTCTAATGGACATGAATGGTCACAGGAAAAGTTGGCCATAACTAGAGCCATATGGAATCCGCGATCACGGAATCGCGGACGGAATCGCGGAATTGAGCAATAAAAATGGAATCAACTTTCTTTTTTACTTTTTTTTTTTTTATGTTGTGTTATGCTGTTATATCTTATTAAATTGTGGACATTTATTCATTCCCACTTATCAGACACTATTTCTGATGGTAAAATGAGCGTACAAAGCAAAATACAGAATTCTGAAATATTAAAACGGAAAAAACGGAATTTGGAAAAAAAGAAAATGGAATTTGGAAAAAAATAAAACTGATTTCATATGGCTCTAGCCATAACTTCTTTGTTTGACCTGATAGTGGAAAAGTTAGGGGTTAGTCATCAAAATCAATAGGTGCCTTTCTCTAGATCAGGGGTTCTCAATGTTTTTTATACCATGACCCCATTTTATTTAATTAAGGAATATCAAAATAAAAGCAGACGTTGAACTTGATCATGCATATTTATTAGAAAATGTAATTACAGCACTATGTTATCAATACACATTTATAAAACAAGGCATATTTAGCCAAAATATGTTGCCAGAACATAAAAAAAAACATAAACATTTTTTCTTTTCTTTTCTTTTTTAAATAATCAGTCACCTACCCGTAGTTTGAGAACCGCTGCTCTAGGGTCATGGATGTTCACAGCACAACTTCAGTTTGTGACTAGAGTCTGTATTTCTGACGGGAGAGTTTTATTTGACTTAATGCAACGGGCTACGCTACCATCTGTTCTCTGAGGGATATTCATAGCAGGTGTTTGGTTTCTGAGATTCGGTCGACGGGACTAACATCACCCCACTGTGTGGCAGTAACTTTCCACTGTGGCACTACATTTCCATTCAGAAAGCACAAAAAGAATGTATTGTCTATCGTAAAAAGAAAAATTCCATCCTCATTTGGGATATTCATAGCAGGTGTTTGGTTTCTGAGATTCAGTCGACGGGACTAACATCACCCCACTGTGTGGCAGTAACCTTCCACTGTGGCACTACATTTCCAAAGCACAAAAAGAATGTATTGTCTATCGTAAAAAGAAAAATTCCATCCTCATTTGGGTGCAAGAGCTCACACAAACACGTCATGGCACCTCATAAAGTCAAGTCAGAGCCCCGTTCATTGTCTATGGAGCAGCCCCAATGATGTTCACAAATACTGATTGAACTGTCTTGGGGCAGTGACCCGGAAGGAAGGTCACCGGGTCCATCCCCCGGGTCAGCAGGAAAGATCAGGGGGTGGGTATAGTACATGTGAATTAATAACTCTCTCCCATCCCTCAGTACCAACCGCTGAAGTGCCCTTGAGCAAGGTACCTAACCCCCAAACTGCTCCAGTGGAGGTTCTCTGTGGTCAGCACCTGTGGTTGTACTGGGCAGCTCCTAGTGGTCAACAGTGTCAGACTGTGGTTGTACTGGGCAGCTCCTAGTGGTCAACAGTGTCAGACTGTGGTTGTACTGGGCAGCTCCTAGTGGTCAACAGTGTCAGACTGTGGTTGTACTGGGCAGCTCCTAGTGGTCAACAGTGTCAGACTGTGGTTGTACTGGGCAGCTCCTAGTGGTCAACAGTGTCAGACTGTGGTTGTACTGGGCAGCTCCTAGTGGTCAACAGTGTCAGACTGTGGTTGTACTGGGCAGCTCCTAGTGGTCAACAGTGTCAGACTGTGGTAGTACTGGGCAGCTCCTAGTGGTCAACAGTGTCAGACACTGGTTGTACTGGGCAGCTCCTAGTGGTCAACAGTGTCAGACACTGGTTGTACTGGGCAGCTCCTAGTGGTCAACAGTGTCAGACACTGGTTGTACTGGGCAGCTCCTAGTGGTCAACAGTGTCAGACACTGGTTGTACTGGGCAGCTCCTAGTGGTCAACAGTGTCAGACACTGGTTGTACTGGGCAGCTCCTAGTGGTCAACAGTGTCAGACACTGGTTGTACTGGGCAGCTCCTAGTGGTCAACAGTGTCAGACACTGGTTGTACTGGGCAGCTCCTAGTGGTCAACAGTGTCAGACACTGGTTGTACTGGGCAGCTCCTAGTGGTCAACAGTGTCAGACACTGGTAGTACTGGGCAGCTCCTAGTGGTCAACAGTGTCAGACTGTGGTTGTACTGGGCAGCTCCTAGTGGTCAACAGTGTCAGACTGTGGTTGTACTGGGCAGCTCCTAGTGGTCAACAGTGTCAGACACTGGTTGTACTGGGCAGCTCCTAGTGGTCAACAGTGTCAGACTGTGGTTGTACTGGGCAGCTCCTAGTGGTCAACAGTGTCAGACTGTGGTTGTACTGGGCAGCTCCTAGTGGTCAACAGTGTCAGACACTGGTTGTACTGGGCAGCTCCTAGTGGTCAACAGTGTCAGACACTGGTTGTACTGGGCAGCTCCTAGTGGTCAACAGTGTCAGACACTGGTTGTACTGGGCAGCTCCTAGTGGTCAACAGTGTCAGACACTGGTTGTACTGGGCAGCTCCTAGTGGTTAACAGTGTCAGACACTGGTTGTACTGGGCAGCTCCTAGTGGTCAACAGTGTCAGACACTGGTTGTACTGGGCAGCTCCTAGTGGTCAACAGTGTCAGACACTGGTTGTACTGGGCAGCTCCCAGGTGTGAAGCAGGGCTCCCAGAACCTCCCCTGGGCAGTGAATCCATAAAAATAAGGTGTCTCTCCAGTTAGGTTGCTGTGGGTCTGGTGTTTACTAGGGATGCTCCGATATTGATATCGGATATCGGCCCCGATATGACAAAAATAGCTGGATTGGGTATAGAAAAAAAAAAAAAATATATATATCGGAATATTATTATCTTTTAAAATGTTTTATATATAATAATAAATAAAATAATAAATAACAATTCAGTACATTTATATCTGTGTTAATTTGTTACATTTTGTTTCACTAAGTTAGGAAAGTAATGTTTTAAGTCACGCCTGATGTTGCCTTGCACAAAAGAATGATCCCAGTCTCTTCCACACAGTGAGGCACACAGTTTATTAATTGAACAATGGGTATCTGATCGGTACTCGGTATCGGCCGATACCCAAAGCCCAGGTATTGGTATCGGGACTGAAAAAGTCAGATCGGTGCATCCCTAGTGTTTACTACAAGTTGTTGTTGTAATTAACTTGTCTCTCTCTCTCTCTCTCTCTCAGGTGAGCCATGCCCTCTAGTGCAGCAGACACAGGCCCCCTGGCCGCCATCTGTCCTCACGCCGCTAAGCTCCGCAGCGCACCGCTGCTCCTCCTCAAGGGCGACGTCAAGACCAACGGCATGGCCGCCATCATCGACGGAGACGACGACCTCCCCCTCGGGCCAAAGAAGATCAAGGCCGCGAGGGAGGGTCACAAGAACGGCTCGTCTCACGCCAACGGGGACAGGGACGAGCTGGAGAGCGGAGAGGTGGAGGAGAGGAACTGGATCCGCCCCGACTTGCCCAGCAGATGCGCCTGGAGGCTCGACATGCCGAACACCGAGTCACCTCACGCACACCCAGCGCGGTGAGTGCACACACACACACACACACACACACACACAATGTACACACACACATTCATACACAGACATACACACAACGCACACAATAACAATATGGCATGTTGGATGGTAGGTATTTCCCTACCTACCATTTCTATCGCAGATGTCCCGCCTTCTGGTGGTCTATCATTCATTCTTGCATTGAATTAAATACGTGGTTTTTAATCGTCAGCAGCTACGTCTCCCTGCTTGCTAGCGCCTCCTCTTGCTGTCCCAGAATGAACCAGCCTGGCACTCTCTGTGATCACTGTGAAGATAGTATGATACAGCTGAAGATAGTATACGCTCTGACTGGTGCTTGAACAGTAGGGATGGGTACCGAATCCGGTACCTTTTTAAAGTCCGATGACGTCAACGTCAATGTTTTTTGATCTACTTTTTCTCCCCATTTTTCTATTTTTCTCCCGTCCCCAATTTCGTATTGTCCAATTCTACCCTCCCCTGTCTCGAACGTTGTTAGGCCATGCCTCCCACTTGCCGGCTGCAATGTGGACGAAGCCTTGCATCACGTGTTCCCTCAGGTACTCGAGGAGGCAGCCGTCGCATCTTTTCACCTGCACAGCGCGATCTCTCAGCGGCGAGGGTCTGCGTGGGAGGGACACGCCGCCCTCGTCGCTTCCTGATTCTACTGCGCAGGCGCACCAACCGACCTGTAGGAGTCGCTGTCCACAACGTCCGATCCCCACCCACCGGCTTTCCCACCCCCTAATACTGCCAATTGTATTAGTACGAACGACCAGCCAAGCTGGTAGCAACGCCGAGAGCTGGGCTCGAACCCAGCATCTCCTGCATTGGTGGCGAGCGCCTTGCCCACTGCGCCACATAGCCGCCTTGTAATAAATAATTTGAAGTTTGGACTCATTTTTTACAACTGAGGTAGGTAGATTACATTTTTAACGACTAAAGTACCGAAAAAAGGTACCGTTGGGTACCGGTATCGATTCACAGGTACCGGTATCGGTTCAAATGTGAACGGTACCCAACCCTATTGAACAGACCAGAGAATCTGATAGTGTGGATCTCTCGAAGAGCAAGATTCAAGTCAAAGGGAATTTCTCGCTGACATGAAGCTTTATAATCTTCCTCTTTGTCGGTCCAGCAAGAAATGAATTCCTCAAAAGGCCTATATGGCTCCCTGTACTCTCCATGGTGCTTTGAACCTTGTCTTGTATTTTGGAACCGGTAAGTGCCCAGTAACAACTCTGATATCATTATATAATAATAATAATAATAATAATAATAATAATAATAATAATAATAATAATAATAATAATAACTTTATTTGTATAGCACTTTTCATACAGAGGTTGCAGTTCAAAGTGCTTCACAACAGTAAAAAAAAATACAGGCATGAGCGAGCATAGCAAGGTATGGTAAATCAGTGTTTCACATTATGATCTAGCATCCTAATAGGCTCTATTTAGTAATACAAATAAAAATTGTCTAAAAATTATAAAATAGAACGGACATAAAACAGTAAAATAAATACAGGCATAAGCGAGCATAACATTTTTAAATGTAAATAGCAAGGTTACAGTAAAAAGTGTGATAATATTGTTCAATCAGATGAAAATGGCCCAGTTAGGAGAATCAACCTTGGCTAGGCGGTGATGTTCACGATGTACCTAACTGGAATGGTAAACAACTTTGCTAGATTTAGGTCAAAAGTCATCTTCTCCTCACAGCAGAGCATCACTCCAACATCATAGAACCGACATATGAATTTCATTGGAAGTGTATGAAAGTAGGTACAGTTTGATTCAGTAATACAAATAATAAAAATAGTTTAAAATGATTCAGTTTAAAAATAGTCATCAGTAAGAAGTAAAAAGTGTGATAACCGACACATGAATTTGATAGGCAGTGTATAAAAGTAGGCAGGGTAAGAATAGTGCAGGTAAGTACAATTTGTGTCAGGATATCCCTGATGTTTCTATAATAATATTTCCCCTTGCCACTATATCTGATATCTGCAGATATCTATCTTCAGATATTTGCCTGCATTACCCCACAGTGAAATGCCTGAGCAAAGAGATGGGTTTTAAGCTGTCTTTTAAAGATGTCTAGCGAGTTGGCTTCTCTGATGTTTTGGGGTAGTTTGTTCCACAGTTTTGGGGCATAGTTGATAAAGGCTGCATTACCGATCCTCTTTTGACTGTTTCTGGGAGCCTCTAGTAGTCCAGCAGCTGATGATCGCAGTGTTCTTGCTGGTGTGTAATTTATTAGAGTGTTGGCGATGTGGCTAGGTCCCTGTCCATTTAGAGCTTTGTATGTAAGGAGAAGGACCTTAAAGTCAATTCTAAATGTTACAGGAAGCCAGTGTAAAGCAGCTAAGACTGGACTAATGTGCTCTCTCCTTTTGGTTCTAGTTAGCAGTCGGGCTGCAGAGTTTTGGATTAGCTGAAGCCTCTCTGTGGTTTTCTTAGGGAGACCTGTGAAAAGTGCATTACAGTAGTCTAACCGGCTTGATATGAATGCATGAATTAGCTTCTCAGCATCGTTCTGATTTATAAATGGTCGTACTTTTGCTATATTTCTGAGATGGAAGAACGATGTTTTCGTCACTTTGTGATAATTGAAGTTCAGTTCTGAATCTATGATAACCCCGAGACTAGTGACCTCAGATTTGATCCAAGGGGTTAGTCCTCCCAGGTTCTTTATTAATGTTTCTTTTTTAGTTTTGGGGCCGATAATTAGAATTTCAGTTTTGTTCTTGTTTAGTTTCAGGAAGTTCTTACTCATCCATTTATTTATTGCCAGTAAGCAGTCTGTAATGGAGCTAATACAATATCACCATACAATTTTCTTTTGCAAAGAACGATTGTATTGCATCGTATGAGATGTGTGAGTTTTATATGGATATAACTATTGTTGTGAAGGGCCAGATTAAAACTGAGAATCTACCTTTATTGTTTGATATACTTTGTATATTATTTATATATACACGGAATATCCCTTTACCTGCGTTCAAACCAGAGTAATATTCGCTCTCCTTATTGGACAGCGCCCTTAGGCGCCACCTCGCAGGCCCCCAACGCCAGGTTCAAAGACAAGTTCAGGCATGTCAGAACATGCCCGGAGACAGCGTATTGATACCAGACAAAGACTGCGGTTTGGGACTAGGTAATCACTTAAGTATATATACAGCGCAAGGTGCGCACAGCAGCAGTTCGTCTAAGCAAGCAGTGTGACAAGTTCGTCTAAAGTCTGTCTGTGCTCGGTAACAGTGAAGTGAGCAACCGTGCGTCTAACAGAGCGTTGAGAGCCATGTGCGATTAGAATAGTAAAGTGTCAGAGTTTAATGCAGTAACGTCAAGTTCGACCTAATCTAAGGTGAAGTAAATAGTCGTTCATTTATTGTATATCGTGCGGCCACAGTTCGTTCGGGTGTAGCATTACCCAGCGGTTCGTCGTGTTTTAGCTAGTGTACCTTAGCCAGGGTGTGTGGCCTAAATACGTGCCCACACCCGAGGAGGCCTAGTCGGAGAACCGTTGGACATGTGCACAGGAGAACCAATGTCGGCGATTGCAGAACCATTACCGGTTGGATTATATTGATTTGGAACGTGTTACCCGGAGAAGAGCCTCGTTGATTTCCACTATCGTTTGGGATTCAACCTCGTGAGGATTACAACTCTGGCTGGCCTCGTGGACAGAGGCTGGCTGGCTGTCATCAGTGCTATCGAGCATTTGGATTACAACTATTGCTTTGCTGCTGATCGTGGGATTTACAAGGACCGACTCCTGTACGTGGAGTCTCTTTATTCTTCATTGAATCAGACTGAGTATCCGAACATTCCTCTACCCTCCAGGCCTTACACCCCCGGAGGGAACCCATTGTATCCAGGCGGTATCAGCGTTGCCTTATATAGTTGCTATTGTACGACAGGTGGTGTCAACTTAGACCCATCGTAGGATTCCTGCTATTCTTAGTGACTCATGCTATTGACTGACTTTACGCATATTCTTCGCCATACAAGCGCGACCCTAATTCTCATTCTGTAACCTAATGTTGCATAATAATAAAATACCCTCAAATACTATTTATTTGTCAATGCCGTGTTCTTGTGAGTGTTCACCATCTATATTTGATGTACTGTCTGGCCAGTAATTAAAGTACATAACTAGCAGTGGTTTAATCTATCACAATCTTTAATACAGTCAGGGTTTTGTAACCCCTCAGTTACAACTATCGTTATTTTTTATTTCTTTTTAGATTCTTTTCACAAATGACACCTAGGGCAGATAGGGTAGTCTCATCATTTGTCGGTTTGCTATTGTGTGTATTATTAACAGGGTTCGCACAAGGTCCTTGAAGTGCTTAAAGTGCTTGATTTTTGTAATTTTTTAAAATAAGAAAAAAAAGTCAAGGCCTGGAATTCCTTAAACAGCAAATTTTTTTAACAAGGTGCTTAAAAAGTCATTGAAATTCAAATCAACCATTTGCATTGAACGTTTTGTTCATCCATGCTAAAATAGTTCTGAATCAAGAAATAAATGTTTCTATCTAAAGTAACTAATTGTCGGAAATTGGTTTTAAGCCATACATATTGGACCAGATTTTCTTTTCAATAAAAAACTGCATTTAAAAGTGAATTGTATCCTTTTAAATGCCCTTTTAAAGTGGAAAATAGTGCTTTGAAAAGTACTTGACTTCCGGTTTTAGCACAACATGTAGTGCACGCATTTTGCAATTGCTCCGCTCCCACCAACGCTAATTTCGTTTAAAAACATTATTTGGACAGTAAAGAAAGAGAATAGACCACATCGTATGTATTGTTAAGACCCTCTACTAACCATATCAAAAGACAAAATGGTTAAAGGTAGAAAGGCGACAGAGAAAATAACTACGGCAACTTCAACGGCGCAGGACGCAACAAAACGAGGAAGACACGTCCTAACCGTCGCTGGTTCTGAGCCGACGGCGACAAGCTCCGAGGAGGAGAAGGAAGAGGACAATTTACCGGGATCATCGATTACGGTCCCCGAAAGAGAGTTAATAGAGACCAACATAACAGAAGGTACAGAATCAAGCTCTGTGAAAGCGAGAGCAGCCAGATTTATGGATTCCAACGTCACTGCATCTATCTACCATATGCCGCCAACTGAAGAAAGCAGAAATCCACCCGATTTCAACACACTGACTAACCTGATGGTAGAACAGTCTAACCTGATGAAAGAACAGATGGTAGAACAGTCTAACCTGATGAAAGAACAGATTACACACATCAAGGCGCTCGAGGCAAACGTCGATGCTAAATTCGATCGCATCGAGGCTAAATTCGATCGCATCGATGAGAAATTAGAAGAAGTCAAGAAAGCGATCGATGCACAGTCAAAGCGAATCACGACAGTGGAGATTTCGGTGACAGAAAACACAAAAGCAGTCAAGGCGAACGAAGGTGGCATGACAGAGATGGGAGAAGAGATGGAAAGAGTGAAAGAGGAATATCGGAGGGAAATACAAGGGCTTAAAAACGAAGCGATGGAGAGGCAACTAGAAACCCAACGTTACCACAGGCGGAATAACATCCGCATTGTGGGGCTTGATGAAGCAGTTAACTGTGAAGATACCAACTTTCCAAAAGAGTTATCAACGATTTTGGATAACACCGATCCAAACAAAGTGCCAGAAGTGGAACAAGTTTACAGAATCGGTTCCCAGGGGCAAAGTATCAACGGGCCGAGAGTCATCATTGTCACTCTGCGGAAAACTACAACAAGGGATGACATCATCAAATATGCTCGCAACCAACGTGGGAAGCTGAAGTATGGTGATAAACCAATATTTATCTACGAAGATTTGAGCAAAGAGGCCATCATCCGACGTCTACCATACAAAGATGTGATGCAAAAGCTGTACAAAGCCGGCTACAAGCCAAGGCTATCATATCCGGCGCTGTTATCATTCTTGGGCAATAACGGCCGCAGGTCAGGTCCATATACACCTTTTGAAGCTGAGGATTTCCTGAATCAAAATGGAGCAAATAACCCAAAGCATGATGAAAATGCCGGAAACAGTTAAGCCTCTCTCTCAATATATACCAGTGTTGGAATGACTTTATTGTGTTCATCAATAAGGTCATTCCACCAGTGTTGGAATGACATTGTTGTGTTCATCAAAGTAGCAAACGATATGCAAGTCGTCTATAACAAAGTGTACTGTGTATAATACGATTCATAATACATTATAATTTCAGTCTCTGGTCTCTGAGGGGACAAATAAATATCATTGCAAAAAGATGTATCTGGAATATTCTGGGTTTATCGCTCAAATGCCCTGGGTCTCTTAGATCATTCTGGAAAGTAAAAAAGTCTAGGCACTAGTATATTCTACAACCTTCTAGAATATAAGGCACCATGACAACGAAGCATACGACTCTAACAATAACATTCGGTGTGTATACACATAGCAGATAATAAATTAAATTAAGTGCAATCAGTCCTTAATAATACTTAAAAAATTAACCACACATAAACGTATGAGCACAGCAAGGTTATTCTAACAATTTAAGTAATCACTCCATTAAAGGCACATTGAAGCGCTAAAAGGCGCTGCTTTTCTATCTTATCTAATCAGTTAAATCGGTTCTAGTGGCTTCTCCACGTTGATAATTATTTATCTCTTATTCCTTATCTATATCTTTCCATTGATTTTTATTTTATTTAATTTTTTCTTCTCATTACTCTATATTTTTTAAATATATTTTAACTTACATTGTTCTTTTCCAATGTTCTTCACATTAAGGTGTCAATATTACTCTATATTTTTTAAATATATTTTAACTTACATTATTCTTTTCCAATGTTCTTCACATTAAGGTGTCAATATTGCTCTACAATCTTTTCCTTTTTTTTCCCCACACGTTAGTGGAGGGTTCAAAGGAATATGTCGATAAAGGTTTATTCTCTTTTTTTATTTAATTTTTAATTTTAATTTTTATGTTATTTATCACAATACTTCATTACAGTAAGGGAAGGTGCAAGACCAAAAGCGACATTCTATTGCAATAGAATGGAAATGTTAGATCCTATGGCAATTAGCATAGGAAAATTAGGATTACAATGCTCAGTTTGGGCAATCCGGTGGACCATGGGAGAAAGTCAATCGCGGAGGATGTGTTCTTGGAACACAGGCATGTTAGACTTTCTGGGTGAGGGGAAAATAGGGGATTTTTATTTGTATATATATATGTTTTTAAGCTCAGCTCTCAACGGGACCTCATTAATTGGATGTGCATCTATTGTAGCTTCATACTCCAGAAACATTACCAAAAACTACACGAAAACATGCATAGACTATGGCTAGTTTGAATATAATGGTATGGAACACCGGTGGGATAAACAAACAACACAAGCGCAAAAGCGTGCTCACACTGATGAAAAAAGAACATGTGGACGTGGCTCTATTAAGCGAAACGCACATTTTAGAGGGAGACATAAATACGTTAGCGGATAATATATACCATAATATTAGTCACTCTTCTTTTGCTACGAGAACTAGAGGGGTAGCCATAGTCGTCAGACGCAAATTAAATATCGAATTGAAAGGGGTATGGTCGGATGCTGAGGGGCGCATAACTATAGCTAGGATTATACACAATAACAGGAAAATTGCATTGGCAGCGGTATATGCCCCGAATTTGTACGAAGTGGGTTTCTTCACTTCACTAACAGGAGAAATGTTAAACCATCCCGAGTACTCATATATAATAGGTGCGGATTTTAATGCCATTTGGAACCCAAGGATGGACAAAACTTACCTTTCCTTCTCCAGCGAACAAAAGAATTCATCTAAAGCATTAAAAGATTGGTCGAAATCAACAGGAGTAACTGATTTATGGCGTTCACTTAACCCCATGACCCGCAAGTACTCCTGTCGTTCGGCGAGACACAACACACTATCCAGAATTGATTACGTCTTTGCATCCCCGAGAATATTTGATAAATATGAAGTGGAAATGACACCCAATGCGCTATCAGATCACTGCTACTTAATCCTGAAAGCAACATTTGGTACACTATCTGCCCGGGCCCCAAGATGGCGTTTTAATTCGATGCTGCTTAACAACAAGGAATTCATTACACAAATTAAAGAAGCTCTCACAGTATTCCTACGGGATAATGCTAACTCGGTGCAAGATCCCAGAATATTATGGATGTCGGTAAAGAATATGATCAAGGATTTCTCGGATAGATTTACCTCCATATTGCGCAAAAATCAAAACACAAAACTGTCTGAAATGGAAACGCTTTACTCAACGCTTTTTAATTCTTTAAAATACAACAACTCTACTAGACTAGATAACCAAGTTAACATTCTAAAGACAGAGATCAAAGCAATGTACAGACAAAAATCGGAATTGCAAATACGCAGCACAAGACAACAGCAGTACTTCCAAGGTTCTAAACCTAGTCACCTATTAGCCATGCGACTAAGAATTAATGCAAAATTTGCAGATATAACTGCCATTAGGAAACAACAAGCTCTAGTAACAGAACCCAAAATAATAAACGATACATTCAAAGAATTCTACTCCGATTTATATAACTCAGAAACGACCTTTGATCAAGACAAATTAGACACATATCTTAATCAAATTACTCTCCCTAAACTTACGGAGGAAGACGCTAAACAGTTAGAAGTACCGATCACATTAGAAGAACTCAAGAAGGCCATATCCGGAATGAAAAACGGCAAAGCTCCGGGAATTGACGGTATCCCATCAGAAATGTACATTTCTTGCTGGGACATATTTGGACCCTTATTACTAAATATGATCTTATACTCAGTCAAAGAGGGAAGCTTCATTGAACACCAAAATACCGCACTCATTTCAGTTCTTCACAAAAAAGACAAAGACCCCACTGAGTGCGGTAGTTACCGTCCTTTAAGCCTCCTCGGAACCGATGTCAAACTGTACTCTAAGATATTAGCCATCAGATTGCAAAAGCATATGACGTCTTTAGTTCATCCGGACCAAACAGGCTTCATAAAAGGTCGCCTGATCAATGATAACATAAGGCGAATACTGCACGTACTAGATACAGACAAAGAGGACATCACACCTAAGGCGATACTATCCCTGGATGCTATGAAAGCATTTGACAGGTTGGAATGGTCGTTTCTATGGGCAGTATTGGAAAGGATGGGGTTAGGAAAAGGTTTCATTGATATGATTAAAGTACTATACAAGGACCCATCGGCCAGGATTACAACAGGCACATTCATCTCCGATATCTTTCCGGTATCACGCTCAGCCAGACAAGGTTGCCCTCTTAGTCCCGGACTATTCGATCTATCATTAGAACCTTTAGCACAATTTATAAGACAATCCCAACACATAGAACCAATAGTAATCAAGGGCACACATCATAAAATTAGTTTATATGCGGACGACGTAATATTGTTCATGCAAAACCCCAACAACACATTGCCGCTTATACTCAAGTTGATAGAGAACTTTGGTGATTTATCGGGATTTAAAATAAATTGGCCTAAGTCGGCTTTTCTTCCTCTTAACACCAGTGCAAAAAAAGAGACAACCCTCCCAGGTGCGATACCCATGGTCAAACATTTCAGATGCTTGGGTGTGGAAATATTTCCCACCATAAGACAAACGGTGAAGCACAATTACACAAAAATACAGAACAAAATCAAAGACGACCTGGACAGGTGGGCAAAACTTAAAAACTCAGTACAGGCAAGGGTATCAATAGTTAAGATGGATGTATTACCAAGAATCAATTTCTTCAGCTCAATGCTTCCGTTACCTCCTCCAGAGGGCTACTGGAAAAGATTACAAACCTCCACATACAAATTTATTTGGAATAACAAACCACCTCGCATAAAAAGATCCACCGCACAGAGAAATAAAGCAGACGGTGGCATGGCAGTCCCAGATTTTTTACAATATTTTAATGCCTTCACATTAAGACCATTGAAGAAGATATGGTTTGACCCCGAGGCTTTGGTATCTTGGAGAAAATTAGAAGAAAACATAGTAGCCCCACAGAGATTGAAAGACATAGCATACACTAAACTTTCAATCAAGCATTGTGAGCGAGAATTTGGCCCAATAATTACCCATGCAATCAGGACATGGCGGGAAACGCAAAGGAAATTTCCTAACCCTCAAGTATGGCATAATCACACTCCCATATTCAATAACAATGCTCTCTTAATGGGAAAACGACCTATAAGATTCCCTATATGGGAAGAGAGAGGCATACACTCATTAGGGGATATTTTTAATAACAAGGGCCTCTGTAGTTATGTCGAAATATGCATAAAGTTTAACCTCACCGAGTCCACATGGCTTTTTTACATACAGTTACGACTTTGTATGAGATCTCACGGTGTTCCATTACACATACCAATTGAACACCACAGATACCACAAATTTTTCTATGAAAGAGATACATTGGGAGGTTTTGTATCAGGTTTTTATTATCAATTACTAACGTCCTCGTATGAAACCCTTCAACTAGACAATGTCTGGAGGAGGGATATACCAGACCTGGAAAATGACTTTGATTGGCAAGGAGCCTGGGCAAATGTCCGACTTACATCAAGGAACCCGGATCATCAACAAATCAATCTGAACTATATTCACAGGACATACTTGACTCCTATAAGGCTGTGCAAAATGGGGCTTATACAAGACTCCAAATGCTCCCAATGTACAAATGGGGACGAAGGAACATTTATGCACATGTATTGGGACTGCCCACCAGTTAAGGCATTCTGGAAAGATGTGTCCCAACAATTATCAATACTCGTATTTTGGAATATACCTGTACACCCCGCGGTATTGCTATTGAATGATGTTTTTGAGTTTGCAGTGAATCCACAACTAAAAAGATTGGTTTTATCGGGTATCACAGTAGCTAAAAAACTGATCGCATCACGTTGGTTTCAACCGGAAAAAATGTGCCGGAAAGTGTGGTTTCTTACATATCTCGATGTGATATATCAAGAAATATCTACAGCAAGAATTCTGGGGCTCAATGAATCCAAAATGTCAATGTGGTTAGAAGTGGTGGAGAGAATAAAAGCTAGCCTATAATGGTAGTGTCTGGTTAGGAGTGAGGGATAATGGAGGTACTATCCAAGAGGGGGTCCGGGAGGGGGGGGTTTGAGCTGGAGCATATGTGTGTAGGGTTTTAGAAAATAGGTATTAGGGGTATATTATATACTAACATTTATATAATTGTAACTTCGCTGGATATACACTGTATACGGTTAAAATGTTATTATTGACTATTTTTGTTTTATCCTGTTTCTGTACTTGCATATATTTTAACCACCTTTACTGAAAGTTTCATTATACATTGTGTGTTGAGTACTGACTTTTAATAAGTTTTGTTTTGCAATAATAAAAAAAATTAAAAAAAAAAAAAAAAAAGTACTTGAAAGTCATTGAATTTCATTTTGCAATGTCTGTGGGAACCCTGTATTAAAGGGAAAGTTCCGATCTTTTTATATTATGAGAGAGAGAGACCCTTGTTGATTCATGGTCTTTTGATTGACAGTCATGTTGTGTCTTCCAGCACCAAGCCTCCCAACATTCTGCCCAACATCCTCCGCAGGATCGGAGACACTCCTCTGGTCCGAATGAACAAGATCAACAAGGCTTTCGGACTCAAGTGTGAGCTCTGTGAGTAAATGATACATTTACATTCAGTCATTTAGCTCAACGCTTTTATCCGAAGGTCAGCAGGAAGGCAACAACTCTTTCAGCTGAGTGACAATGTTCATCAAACAGTGTTGAAACTTGGGTGCTGCAGTGTTGCGTGCATAGTAGTAGAGACATATTAGTATAGCAGGTAATAATATAGACAAGGAAGATGAATTGGTGGAAGAGTGCATGATAGTAGAAGACGGTAAGACTGAATTACATTCATAATCACCATTACACACACACACACACACACACACACACACACATTGGTTTTACTGTACTTGTGAGGTCACTGTATTGACTTTGTGTGCATTCATCACCTAGTCCCTCACCCTCTCCTAATAACCACACTTGGCAACCTGACACAAATTCTAACGCTGACCCGTAACCTTAACCCACCTTAACCCTTGACCCAACAGCTCAGTCCTCACTAGAACTCAAGATGTTAAGGGGGCGGCCTGTTCAAGGGTCCGTTATCGCATGTATAGAAAAACCGACTGAAACACTGAGCACACATGAAGCATATCCAATACACGTGTGTGTGTGTGTGCAACTGGACACACTGTCACCTGAGATAACTCAGTCTGCCCTTGTGTGTGTAAGAGTGATTTACACATCCTGAACAGGTGTTGTGCGGCTCGTAGACGGCATGATGTAAACAGTAGGGCAGCGGTTCTCAAACTACGGTGGGGGCATTGGCAACAACAACAACAAACGAAAAATTCAAGATAAAAACCGACGAGCCCAACTCGGATTGAGTTTTCCGCCAGGCAGCTGTGTGTATTTGCCATGTCTCTGCCCTTCATCATCGGAGGCCGACACAGTATTCCAATACACATCTCACTACATCCTGCGCAGGTATAATCATGGGAGGGATTAACCTGGACACGCGCAACGGATAGGTTTGTTGTCAGAAGCGCGGAGAGAGAGAAGAAGCGCAGATTTCCCCTGGCACAGCTGGCAGACATCTTTGACCCCCTCAATGCGTTGAATCTGGGACTACAAGGTCGGGACACGGACCTGTTTGGACTCGCAGAAAGGATAATCGGCAGAGATGTTGGGGTATTTACTCTGCTCGATGGCTTTTTGGAGGAACAGAATGTTGCCAAAAATTATTTGAAGCCCATCATCTGTAGCCACATAGAAGGACTCATTGAACACATTCGCACAGACAGGTATCACGTAGCTCTCTCCCGGTCCTCTCTCTCCCACTGTGTGACTATAGGGAGCACAGAGAGGGAGCACAGACGGGTATCACGTAGCTCTCTCCTGGTCTTCTCTCCCACTGTGTGACTATAGGGTGTATTTTGTCTCAACTAAGTGAACTGTTAAGCGACGAGTCGGGGGAAAACCAATGAAAGACCTGGCTGTTCGGGTCGGTTTATGCAAAATAAGTGTATCGGAGTGAAAACAAGAAGCGGGGGGGGGGGGGGGGGTGGGGGGGGGGGGTACGGAGCGGTGACTGGTATAGGGTGACGCCAGGCTGAATGGTGACCCGTCATGTGATTTGGGTGGCGGTCAAGGTCTTAAGGTCTGAAGCCTGAGTAGAACTGAGAGGGAGCGGAGGGGTGGTTCACGGTTGGGGGGGGGGGGGGGGGGTAAAATAGCTCCAGTAAATAGCTCGGGTTGGTGCTTCCTGTGCTGTGCCATGCTGAGTTCAGAGAGGTTGTTGGGTTCAACACGGTCACAGACATCAATTTAAGGCTTTTTTCTATTAAAATAATGCCTTTTTTTTTTTTTACACTTGTTGAAAGTCCCACGGCTTAACCCTTAGGGGTCACGCTGGAGCTTTGAACCCGTCGGCGGACAACAAAAGAAATTAGAATCCCTCTTAAATGCTCAAAAAGGACATCTTTTCAGAAATCGATAAAAATAGAAAAATTGCCATTTCTAGTGCTTTGACATGTAAGGTATACGTCCCCCAACTTGCTAAACCTAATACGAATTGTAAATACGTTTAATTCTTGCTAGATGGCATGATTGTAATAATCTCCATTTGCGATAAGAACTACAATCGCGTCACGAAACGCACATACATGGACGCGCGCACACACACAATAGCGGCGTGTGCGCTGTGAATAGGTGTTACACTTACACCCCCGCAGAGGCGTGAGACTGGTATCAGAGCCTACCCCCCCATCCAAATTCTAAACATAATAATGTATGAATTATCTGTTGCAATAATATCCACGGGACTCGACTTTTTGCAGTCGTTTCTCCTCTCCTGCGTGAGGAGTCTGAGGACATTCGCGGACATTCTCTCAGATAAAAAAAAAAAAAGCTTACATACACATACACACACTCTCGCTCTCTCTCAATTCAAATGGGCTTTATTTAACATTAACTACTGTATGGCAGAGTGCGTCTGTGTATACGAGGTATGAATGATCACTGGCTGTGTGACGAGTTTGCTCATCCGCGCTGTCGCGCTATATAAATCCAAGTCATTATTATTATTATTATTATTAAACACGGACCGCTTTAGTTGACAAAATTACATACATTTCGGGTCATTTCATAATAGCAGTGTGGACCAGCTCTGTAACCAGCTCTGTAACAAGTACAACGCATCTCGCTAGTTGACAGCTTATGCATGCACCCGCGCTGTAGTAAACACGGTGCTTTAGTTGACAGCGTTCGATGCGCTTTGTGAAGGAAAGATGACGTCGCCTCTCTCTCTCTCTCTCTCTCTCTCCCTCTCCCTCTCTCTCTCTCTCTCTCTCTCTCTCTCTGTCTGTCTGTCTGTCTGTCTGTCTGTCTGTCTGTCTGTCTGTCTGTCTGTCTGTCTGTCTGTCTGTCTGTCTGTCTGTCTGTCTGAGAACCCAGGTTGCTTTCTAACCTATATATATCTCTCTCCCTCTCTCTCTCCCTCTCTCTATCTATATCTCCCTATCTCCCTCTCTCTCCCTCCATCTCTCCTCTGTATCTCCCTCTCTGAGACTACTCCCGGTCTGAGTCATGTAAATCACAAATCATGTAAAACCCAGATTCGGCTCAAACAAGGGACTAAACACGTTTCGCAATTATGCCACAACAATGTGGAACGCCCTACCCAAAGCTGTAAAGGAATGTAAATCACTACCCACCTTCAAAAACACTCTCAAAGAACACCTACGGGAGACTGCAATTCAAAACTGGCCCCTACAAATGTCCTAACCCAGTTGTACAATAAAGACCAAGCATGGCTATTCCAATGTACAGCCCCACCCAACCCCACCCCACCTACCCAACCTCCTCCAATGTACAGTTTCCATGTCAAATGTATGTCAGTACTCCAATGTACAGTGTCCCCCCCCCCCTACCCAACCCCCCCACCTCCAATGTACAGCCCCACCCCACCTACCCAACCTCCCCCAATGCACAGTTTCTATGGCAAATTTGTAATGACTGTACCAGAATGTTTGATAGGACATTGATTGAAAACTATCGTCTCAAATTTTACAATTGATGGCTTATTTTGAAGGTATGAATCTGTAATTTTATATTATGTAACAAAAAAAAGGGGGAAATTCTCAGGAGGAGGAGCTATTTAGGTTAGACTATTTGTTGGGGTGTTGCTAATTGGGCAATTCAGTTAATTCTCCTCAGATCATTCATGATGGAACATAACGTGATGAAATCATGATATTGTGATACACAATTATATCTGAATTGGTAATAACAAGCACATAACTCGCATTTCTCAAAATATCTGATATATTGGAGGCTGTCGTGTCACAAGTGTTAATAATCTGGTAGATCCTGATGCCCATTTGGCCCAGTGCAGTTTCTAACAACCCACATGTCTGTTTCCATCAAGGCAGCCTACCTTCTGTAAGAGAATCGGCTGGGTTTTCATGGAAAAGCCATCCATTCTGGCTGCTCAGTCCTGATCCAGCTATAAAGACCACAACATATCTAAAGGCTCACTGTGCATTACACCTCATAGTCCACTGTCCATGTGCCTGACATTTAAGGTGTGTATGTGTGTGTGTTTTGTGTGTGTGTGTGTGTGTGTGTGTGTGTGTGTGTGTGTGTGTGTGTGTGTGTGTGTGTGTGTGTGTGTGTGTGTGTGTGTTTTCAAAATATATATCATTTGAATATTCATATAATATGTACACTTAAGTAAACACATTTAGATGGTAAATCAGACTACAGCTTTGCTATTATGAAACGAAATGTAAAATATTGTAATGTAATGTATCAACAAGCTTAACAAAATAACTAATACTGTCTCATTCGCTAAATGCATCATGTAAAAGAGTTCAGTTTTATCAAAAGCCTTCTCACTATCTTTTTTTACCCCAGGAGGTGAAGAAATTCAAGCTATTGCGATGCTATAGCAATATAATAGTGCTAGCAATTGTTTTATCATTATAATACTTTTTAAACCGATGTAATACAGTTCTTAGCATAGCTATTGTGTTATTTTGTTAGATGATAGTTTACTTTCTCAGAAATCTAACATTAGCTACTAGCTAGGCTTAGTCTATTCAAAATCATTAGATGTCTGTGGGGGGCGTATTACCCCAAAACAGGAGAGGCATCTTCCCTCAAAGGTCCTATTCTTACACTTTCATGGATGACAGTATGTCGGTTAGTATGTTGGGAGTTGGATGTGTGTCTGAAATCTTATACACCAGAAGGTCTTACAAGAGGGTACTACCAAAGTCTGTCTAGAGAGAAGATGGTTCACTCTGCTTCATTGTTGATAACAGGGACTAACAAGATGAACAAGATCTGTGCCCTATCTCTTTGAATGGGGAGTACTCCATATTTAGTGATAGAAAAATGCCTTTTCCCCCAAAGTAGACCAGCTTCTATGCATGCGCCACCTTCCTTGTGTGATATTCTATTCCAGTTGTCTTTGGTCTTGTTTTCTCTAGTTATGATCATGTTATTAGTGTGTGTGTGTAAAAAAACTAATAATATAATTATTATAAATGTCGCTCTCTCTCTCTCTCTCTCTCTCTTGAAATCTACAGTTACACATTTAGTATGTATTTAGTGAGGTAAATGAGTACAAGACATGTTTCACAGACACACACACACACACATACACACACACACATACACAGACAGACACACACACACATTTACATTTACACATTTACACATTACATTTACATCTAGTCTAGTTTGCTTATTTTTTTTTGATATGGTACAGTACTGTAGATACAGACACAGACACACACACACACAGAAACACACACAGGCTAGGCCTCCTGCTGGGTCCATTCACTGGAATAACAAAGGAATGACTGGGCCTTTGCTCAGGTGTGAAATGGTGCTAGTGACAATGATCACATTGAATTCTGGGAGTGTAGTTCTCTCATCAGATAGCTGAATGAACTTGGATCTAGTTCAAAGTCCTATACTGAAAAGGTGTTAGGATTTTACCAGAATGTTTGATAGGACATTGATTGAAAACTATCGTCTCAAATTTGACAATTGATGGCTTATTTTGAAGGTATGAATCTGTAATTTTATATTATGTAACAAAAGAAAAGGGGGAAATTCTCAGGAGGAGGAGCTATTTAGGTTAGACTTCTAAGGGTTAAAGGCCAACTTGCAGGTTAAACCCTACTCTTCAATTATGGGTAGTTTACATCATTGGTATCTATTTTCATTATTTATTTTTTTCCATTTGACGCCGGAAATTCCACCCAGAAAGGGTTAAAAACGTCCACGCACGAATAACATGTATGGAGCAAGCTTATCAGACGCTATCAGTGCCGTGACGTCACTACCGGTAACTTATGCCTTATCCCCGTCCGGGTCATAGTACCGCTGGCTATATGCATGCATTAAAGCATTCCGTCTCCAGACGGATTTCCGTCAATTTGATTGGGGAGATCCGTCCATTTGATTCGCAGTCTGACGGAATTGGCTACCTGGTATAATATGATTTGTAGATGCATACAGATTGAAACAAAATTGAGCCAATCAGAGGCGCCAAATATGGAAAAGGGCTTTTTTTCCCTATCGCGCCAAGCAGTCATCATCACTCAGCGACTCGAGAGACAGGATATTACGCTGCTCACTCCGGAGGCTCGCTCCGCGGTTGCAGCTGCAGGCTATTGGGCGAGTGACAATTGCGAGGTCTGAGAAGTTTGTCCGCCACATGGCAGGGTAACAAAATAGTCATGTAAAATAATTAAAAACTGCGGTGTGTTTTGGTTTTACGAGTCGCCTTTTTTGCAGCCTCACGCGTCAACTGCTTGTTTACCAACGTCACAGCCACCACGCTGCTTGCACTCGGCTCGCTGCTATATACCGATTAGCTAACGTTAGCTTAATAGCGTCGGTTAAATGGAAGGAGTAAGCCGGCCACTAAAAAGAGAACCCACCGCGGGTTTCTCAGATGAAAAGGATCAGCGGGACCACCTAACAAAAAGTTTCGAGAGGAGAGGACATTTGAAGAGACTGGCTAGGCAGCGCTACTGGGGGCTGTAGTGGTGAGTTAACTTGTTCCGTGTGCCGCAACAATGTCAAAAAGAAAAACAGAACAACACGTTTGTCATTGTCGTGTTACTTCACAGTACAATATGTGAGTCCCCTACTGTGGTTGTGAGTATACGTTTATTAGCTTAACTCCGTAGCAACATCACACAGGTGTATCTATAGACAGTCTCCTCCCCACTGTATATATTCTCTCCCCACCGTATGTATATTTCTCTCCCACCACCCCCTCCTAATGTACAGTCTCCTCCCCATCATATGCATATAATCTCTCTTAGGATCTATGGGTAACGGTACTGTATATTTTCACCCACCCACCCACCCCCTCCTAATGTACAGTCTCCTCCCCATCATATGTATCATCTCTGTCAGCATCTATGGGTAACATTACTGTATATTTGCATATCGTATATGTCACAAATGTAACAGTACTATATACCTGTAGTATGTCCCTATGCCATAAATGTCATGATGTCAATGTCATGCATGTCATAAATGTCACTATGAATTGAAAATGGGGGACCCTGATGATGTAAACAAGACAAACGTCTTTCTCTGGTCTGCATCCCCTTAACAATTGTGTGTATTGAGCCATACTGTATTGTACCCATTCTGCAATCGGTTAAATATTGATTGATTGTTATAACGGATTGCAGAATGGGTACAATACAGTACAGCTCAATACACACAATTGTCAAGGGGTTGCAGACCAGAGAAAGACTTTCCTCTTGTTTACATCAGGGTCCCCCATTTTCAATTCATCATAACATATATGACATACATGACATACAGATAGATAATACTGCTACATCTATACATTTATGACGTACCAGATTTACAAATACAGTATTGTTTGTGATACAATAAGAGTCTAAAAAAGAGAGCATATACATTTGACGAAGAAACTGTACATTGGAGGAGGTTGGGTGGAGGGGGGGGGGACTGTACATTGGAGGTGGTTGGGGAGGGAAGGGTTGGGTAGGCGGGGTGGGGGGGTAACTGTACATTGGATTATCGACGAAACCGAAACAAGTAGGCTCCCTTAAAACGCCAACGCTATTAAAAAGAAATACAGTGGAGGTTAAAATAAGAATATGACTTGGCCTGAAAAAAATTTCAGTCAGGAGATTTTTTTTTGCTTTAATCCCTGGCTATATGGCTCTGGCTAACGTTACCCCGCTAACGTTAGCATTATGTCTACTGTCGTGAACCATTTTAAATCGGGGCATGTAAAAGAGTTTTGGGAATGAGTAAAATGTGCAGGTCCTCTTCTCAGACCTGTGGGGCAAAGCACTGCACACGCATCATGCCGGCTAGCAAGCTACACGTCACGGCATGTTGATACGATAGTAGCCCCTCGGGTAGCACTCGGTGCATCAGTCACGAAACGGGGTACCACGATAGCTATTAGCTAACTAACGTTAACGTTACAAGCTCAAACACCTTATAACTACTACTATTGTCGTGTCCATAAGTTCCTTGGCAGAATACTTCGTTTGTGAGGACAAAGGTATACAAAGAGGAGAGAACCATTTTAAATCAGGGCATGTTAGGAGTTTCGAGAATGCTGGCTACCAAGCTAGCTAACTTAGCTACTAACATTATATACACAATATGTACAACGACACAATGATTTACATTATTACAAATATGGTAACGTGATTGTGGCTTTTACAAATAGTGGTTAGCTTTAGAGATAAATGGCTATGATCACGGAGCACTAGTGTTATGTGAAACAGATAATAGATACTCGGCTAGTAGTAGCAAGAAGGCTCTGCTTCCTGCCACTACCTGCCTGTGATTCTCAGAGCCCCTGCTGCCCTGTACCGGGTGTGACGTCATCATTAAGATGACACACGCACGTTATGAACCATGGATTAAAATATCCACGTGCGTGGTGGTTGTGGTTGGGTCGACAAAATGTTTGATTAAAAACGCTAAAACTGGGTCAATTTCGATAAAAAATGTTTCCCTCTTCATGAAAGTCACCGTTGGCCTAGTCACATTGTTTATTGAACAAAAATACAACATGCAAGTGGGCCTTTAATGGGACAAAGGCCTCTGAGCACTTGCATGGGTTTAACCACGTGGCCAGGCTTATTCTGCTCTGACGAGTTTCACAGCCGGTTTATGTGTTTTTGGGGGGATTTGTGCCATTCTCTTGCGTTGGTGCGTGTGCGTGGAAAGGTTTCGTGCATCATTGTGTGTGTGTGTCGGGGGGGGGGGGGGGTTGCACATGCACGTATATACGTGCGTGTGTGTGTCTGTGTGAGTGACAGAATGAGAGCGTGTGAGAATTTCTGGACCTGTGAACGACACCACCCCCACCCCCCTCCTCCCCACACACACACATACACACCTGACTTTACCAAATCGGCTCATGTCAGCTCAGTCATTTCACATGATCCTCTGAGCTTGGTCAACTTTTGCTGTACTGGCTGCTGTTGCAAAGTATAGTTTGGACCGATTGTCCAGGGATTTACTTCAAATCTTTTGTCTCAAATTTGAGGATCATAAGTTTGGGTTATAAGTCCGTGGCCGACGTTAAATCATTTATGTAGTATGGGTGATACATAGATCAGAGCAGTTTGTATGGACAATAATAATCAAACACGCTGAAACTCACCGCAGCTTCCTCGTAGCGATGGGGGATGCTACTGGAGCAAAAAGATCGTTATTATGGGATGTCGATCTTGTTGGTCCAGTTCCAGGTTGTATAATACTATATACGTCCAAATCATGTTGTTTATCGAGTTATTGGCAACGGATCGCTCACTTCCGGTTTTGGCACCTTGCCGATCGGCCACCAGATGGCGGTCTTGCACCGTTGGAGAGTTGAGAGGAGCTCTACAGCACCCGTCAAGTCTCCGTGGGTGAAATATGATTGCCATGACAGATTTTTGAAATATTGATCTCAAAGACTCTGTACGACGTCATTGGCAGATTACGCATGGCGAGGAATGACGTCTAAACACGTCATTGGCGATTAAAGGGTTAAAATGTGATATCGGATTTATTTTTTTAATTTTAAATTTTTTACATTTCTATAACCTTTATTTACCCAGGCAAGCAAGTAAGAACAAATTCTGATTTTACTTATTATCAAAAGTATGCATAATGTTGTGTTAATTCCACAACAAGAGATATATATAGTCAAGTTAGACCGCGCTCACAAGTTCTCACACTGGGTGCTGTAATCCCATAAAGTTCAGTATATCAAAGCAGGGTAGCCGGACCAGCACTCTCAGTTTCAATGTTTTTTAATGGCAGCCTGAATCAAAAGCAGACATGTTTCGGACAATGTCCTTCTTCAGTGGTATGGCTAGCACTGGAAATACATTCAAGGTGATGGTTAAATACACCTGGCAGGTAATTGACACGGCAGGAAATGACAGGAAATGACATCACAACGCAGGTGTGCCTGTGCAATATGACTAAATGAATGACCTATCAAAATAGAGTCCAATCATAATTTATACATATATATAGATATATCTATATCTAACACCAATCAATATTATAAACAATACAATACGAAACGAAACAAAATTACCAGAAACTTGATAACATATAACATGCCCATTAATTTATAGGGCTAATTGAGCCACTTTACATAATTAATTAATTTCAAATTATCCATTGGGCATCTTTGTGAAGCATGCCTCTAGTTTGGCAACAAACAACAACTTAAATCAGACCAGAAATAACAATGTAGGAGTAAGGAGGTTAAAGGAAACAAGTTAAAACGTTTTCTTCATTCATTCCTCTAGGCTCGATGCAATTGAACAGGTGGATATAATAACATTCACGTTGCAACAGCAGCTTGTGTCTGTCTCCACCTCGCGCTGGCCTGAGTACTAACTCCAGTCCCATATATCTGAGATCATTGACGGTATGTTTACACTTAGAGAAATGTCGAGCTACCGACGACTTGACATCTGATTTCCTCACAGCACATTTGTGTTCACTTATTCTTGATTTAAAGGCTCTCGTTGTTTTGCCCACATAAGAAAAATTGCAAGGACATTTGAGCAAATACACCAGATTGGACGAATTACACGTAATCCGTCCTTTGACTGGGATATTTTTCCCCGTTTTTGGATGTGCGAAAAATTTATCTTTAATCATACCCTGGCACTGTACACAGGATTGGCAGGGAAAATTCCCATCTGGGATGTTGGACATAAAATGAGAAGGTTTCCTTAAGAGCAAATCAGTTTTGACTAGGAGATTAGATAAATTCGCTTGTCTCTTGTAAAAATAGTTAGGCGAATGCTGAAACGCTGTCCCTATAAGAGGGTCGGACTGCAGAATATGCCAATGTTTATTGACAATACTCCGTGTGTCTCTCGTAATAGGGCTGTAAGTAGACACAAAAGATACTTTGTCAGGTTTATCTTCTTTCTTTCTGGGGGTAAACAACGTGGCCCTATCAATATGCTTAGTTTTATTCAAGGCTTTGAGTGGCAAATCGGCACTGTATCCTCTCTCGTGGAAACTGCCACGGAGAACCTTTGCTTGTGCAATAAATGTATAGTCAGTATCACATTCTCTTATAGCGAAGTATTTGGCTATAAGGAAGACTGTTCTTCAAGGCTGGGGCAGTTTCCACGAGAGAGGATACAGTGCCGATGAATGAAGAAAACGTTTTAACTTGTTTCCTTTAACCTCCTTACTCCTACATTGTTATTTCTGGTCTGATTTAAGTTGTTGTTTGTTGCCAAACTAGAGGCATGCTTCACAAAGATGCACAATGGATAATTTGAAATTAATTAATTACGTAAAGTGGCTCAATTAGCCCTATAAATTAATGGGCATGTTATATGTTATCAAGTTTCTGGTAATTTTGTTTTGTTTCGTTTTGTATTGTATTGTTTATAATATTGATTGGTGTTAGATATAGATATATCTATATATATGTATAAATTATGATTGGACTCTATTTTGATAGGTTATTCATTTAGTCATATTGCACAGGCACACCTGCGTTGTGACAACAAGAGATATGTAATGTTATTACCTGAAATTATTCTGTTTTTTTGGGGGGGGGGGGGGGGGGGGGGCCCTGCATATATCGGTATCGGAAATTAAGAGTTGGACAATATCGGTATATCGGTATCGGTAAAAAAGCCTATCGAGCATCCCTGAATAGTGATACAAAATGACGTATTACAGACTGCTATACTAGATCTGCATGGGACATTGAAAAACGCCAATATAAACACTGCGATAGTCACTAATGACTGCTTCCCCCCATGTGAACCACTTTCTGTGTGTGTGTGTGTATGCCCCTGCGTGCCTGTGTGTATTCCTGTGTGTATGCCTGTGTGTGTGCCCGCGTCCACAGTGGCCAAGTGTGAGTTCTTCAATGCCGGGGGCAGCGTGAAGGACCGGATCGCCTTGCGGATGGTGGAGGACGCGGAGAGAGCTGGGTTTCTCAAACCAGGAGACACCATCATAGAACCCACCTCTGGCAACACAGGTACTTTCAGAGTCTCAGAGGAATATGAAACGCGGCAGAAACGTAGCTCCTTTTAGCTCCGTACGCCGAGGGGTGAGTCGTGACTCACCTAAACGCTGAGTTCGGTCAGCCTCGTCAGATGTCTGCCTCGTTAGCTGTCTGCCTTGTTAGCTGTCTGCCTCGTTAGCTGTCTGCCTTGTTAGCTGTCTGCCTTGTTAGCTGTCTGCCTCGTTAGCTGTCTGCCTCGTTAGCTGTCAAGTCGGCTTTATTTTTATTTTTTTATCCACCTTTTCTCCTTATTTTCTATTTTTCTCTCATCCCAATTTCGTGTTTCCAATTCTCCCCTCCCCTGTCTTGAACGTTGCTCGCATATGCCCCCCACTGGTCGGTTGTAGGGAGGATAGAAGCCTTGCATCACGTGTCCCCTCCGATACACGAGGAGGCAGCCTGTCACATCTTTTCACCTGCCAGCGCGGTGAAACGTGTGGGAGGCTCACACTACCCCCGCCATTTTCCTGTCTCTGCTGTGCAGGCGCTCCAACCGACCTGTAGGAGTCGCTGTCCAGATTACCACCCATCGACTTCCACCCGCTAACTCTGCCAATTGAGTTAGTATGACGGCCGGCCCAAGCCGGAGGCAACGCCGACAGCCGAATTCGAACCCGGTGTCTCTTGCGTTGGTGACGAGCGCAATGTCCGCTGCGCCACCCAGCTGCCCTAAGTCAGCTTTATTTTTATAGCACATTTACAAGGACTAAAAGCCAACCAAAGTGCTTTACAAGTAGGACATGGTAAAACACATACAATGCAGTAACAAGTGAAGTAAAATACACTAAAATTACAGAAAAAAGTATTGTACACTTAAGAAAACAAGAGCAATATAAAAGAGACGCAAAAAGAAAAAGTCCAGAGTAACAGCAAACGTAGTGTACAAGTGGCAGGCTAACTCTGGTCAATTTAAAAGCCTCTAGGCTCTGGGCAGATCTTATGTGGGGGAGGCTGTTCCAGAGCCGAGGGGCAGCAGCAGCGAAGGCTCTGTCTCCCCTGGTTTTGAGCCTGGTCCTGGGCACCTACAGGCTCCAGCAGCAGCTGGTCAGCAGACCTTAGGGCTCTGGATGGGGTGTGGTGGTGCAGGAGCTCAGCCAGGCATAATGGAGCCAGCCCATGTAGTGCTTTAAAAACAGTCGGCAATCATTTTAAATCAATGCGGAAACGGAAACGGCCAGTGGAGTGAAGCCAGGACTGGTGTAATGTGGTCATGTTTTTTGGTACCAGTGAGAAGACGGGCAGCCGCATTTTGGACTAATTGTAGGCGACAGCCTTGTTAGAGGTCTGCCTCGCTATCACAATAGACAGCCCCATCAATAAAGTCGACCCCAGGGGAAAAAGGTACATATTACATTATGTTATAGCCATAAATAATGTATTTACATATTGTATAAAAAAAAGTAACATGTGTACATATTACAAATAAATACAGATATTAGATATTCCAATTTTATTTATATTTTTCAGAAAACCTTTAGGTTCTTCTGCTGGGGATGGAACCCTAACGTTATGTCTGTAGGTCTTAAACTAACCTCTACTCGCCCGCAACTGCAATGATTGTTGGTTCAACTCCTGGTTGCAGCGTTTGTTTTGGAATTTTGCAGATACAATACGTAAATATATTACTTATATATAATAACATAACGTACATTATGTACCATTTTTCCTGTGATCCATTAGTACTTAATTTAGGTTTTGTGAGACCATGTTGCAACAGAACAGAGCTTTACAAAGACATTCGCTACACACACACCACACACCACACACACACCACACACAGCTAGTTGCGTAATTGTAATCATGTCCACCTCTTCTTCTCCCTGAGGTATTGGTCTGGCCCTGGCGTCTGCAGTCAAAGGCTATCGCTGCATCATCGTCATGCCAGAGAAGATGAGCATGGAGAAGGTGAGACGACTACTATCATACCGTCATCCATGTTAATGATGAGTTTTATCAACGTCAGTTCAGCCCTTTCACTACCACACTACAGAAGGTTAACCTTTCACTACCACACTACAGAAGGTTAACCTTTCACTACCACACTACAGAAGGTTAACCTTTCACTACCACACTACAGAAGGTTAACCTTTCACTACCACACTACAGAAGGTTAACCTTTCACTACCACACTACAGAAGGTTAACCTTTCACTACCACACTACAGAAGGTTAACCTTTCACTACCACACTACAGAAGGTTAACCTTTCACTACCACACTACAGAAGGTTAACCTTTCACTACCACACTACAGAAGGTTAACCTTTCACTACCACACTACAGAAGGTTAACCTTTCACTACCACACTACAGAAGGTTAACCTTTCACTACCACACTACAGAAGGTTAACCTTTCACTACCACACTACAGAAGGTTAACCTTTCACTACCACACTACAGAAGGTTAACCTCTCACTACCACACTACAGAAGGTTAACCTTTCACTACCACACTACAGAAGGTTAACCTTTCACTACCACACTACAGAAGGTTAACCTTTCACTACCACACTACAGAAGGTTAACCTTTCACTACCACACTACAGAAGGTTAACCTTTCACTACCACACTACAGAAGGTTAACCTTTCACTACCACACTACAGAAGGTTAACCTTTCACTACCACACTACAGAAGGTTAACCTTTTCACTACCACACTACAGAAGGTTAACCTCTCACTACCACACTACAGAAGGTTAACCTCTCACTACCACACTACAGAAGGTTAACCTCTCACTACCACACTACAGAAGGTTAACCTCTCACTACCACACTACAGAAGGTTAACCTTTCACTACCACACTACAGAAGGTTAACCTTTTCACTACCACACTACATAAGGTTAACCTCTCACTACCACACTACAGAAGGTTAACCTTTCACTACCACACTACAGAAGGTTAACCTTTCACTACCACACTACAGAAGGTTAACCTCTCACTACCACACTACAGAAGGTTAACCTCTCACTACCACACTACAGAAGGTTAACCTCTCACTACCACACTACAGAAGGTTAACCTTTTCACTACCACACTACAGAAGGTTAACCTCTCACTACCACACTACAGAAGGTTAACCCTTCACTACAGAAGGTTAACCTTTCACTGCCACACGACAAATGGGTTAACCCTTTCACTACCACACTACAGAAGGTTAACCTCTCACTACCACACTACAGAAGGTTAACCTTTTCACTACCACACTACAGAAGGTTAACCTTTCACTACCACACTACAGAAGGTTAACCTTTCACTACCACACTACAGAAGGTTAACCTCTCACTACCACACTACAGAAGGTTAACCTTTCACTACCACACTACAGAAGGTTAACCTTTCACTACCACACTACAGAAGGTTAACCTTTCACTACCACACTACAGAAGGTTAACCTTTTCACTACCACACTACAGAAGGTTAACCTTTCACTACCACACTACAGAAGGTTAACCTCTCACTACCACACTACAGAAGGTTAACCTCTCACTACCACACTACAGAAGGTTAACCGTCTGTAGTGTGGTAGTGAAGGGTTAACCTTCTGTAGTGTGGCAGTGAAAGGGTTAACTGACGTCCCTTCCCGTGTTCCCAGGTGGACGTGCTCAGGGCGCTGGGAGCAGAAATCGTGCGCACCCCGACCGCCGCACGCTTCGATTCGCCCGAATCCCACGTGGGCGTGGCTTGGCGTCTGAAGAACGAGATCCCCAACTCGCACATCCTGGACCAGTATCGTAACCCTAGCAACCCCCTGGCTCACTACGACACCACCGCAGAGGAGATCCTGGAGCAGTGCGATGGTGCGCGGCTCAGGAGGACACACAGCAAATAATTCATCTTAACCCTTTCACTGCCACACTACAGAAGGTTACGACGGTTACCGTCGGTAGTGTGATAGTAAAGGGTTAACCTTCTGTAGTGTGGCAGTGAAAGGGTTAACCTTCTGTGTATCGTTGCAGTGAAAGGGTTAACCGACGGTGCATGGCTCAGGAGGATACGCGTCCGCTCTGATACAGCAAATTATTTATCATAATGGAACACGCCAACATTATCGGAAATTAGATAAGATGAGATAAGATATTCCTTTGATTCCCTTGGGGGAAATTGAGGCATCATAGCTGCATGGGGGAGCGGGGAGGGGAGGTACAGGTATGGGCAGGGTAATAGTACAAGACATAATACAGGCAATACAATTTTAGTACAGTAGAAAAGTAAAAATAGGCAGTGTAAGCAATAGAATTAACTAAATATATACTAGAGCTGGGCCGTTAACGGCGTTAACGTGCTGCGTTAACGCGAGACTAGTATTGCGCGATAATATAATTGACGCCGTTAATCTTTTTCTCAACGTTGGGTCTGTATTGTCCTTAAATACTTGCCGTAGTTCACAGCTGTGGTGCCCGGAAGTGATTGCACGTATGTACCGGAGCTGTAGTCAGAATAATGTGTTAAACTAAAGTAACTTTAGTGGTCCGGTAATCATTGTTATACAGGTGAGGTTAAGAAGTCCTCAGGATATAACACAATTCGGCGATGAGGACGTCTGAATCTGCGCAATGCAAGAAAGAAGAAGTCCGTTGAGAGCTTTGTTTACATTATTAACGTTAGCTTAGCGAGTTAGCATGTTAGCTCACGTTGATCGGGCGGCACTTGGAAACATCTACAAGAGGAGGAAATCCACTTTACACACTAAAGGAAGGATCGACTGGACTATCGTGAGTGTTTACAACAGAAATAGCTTGGGTTATTGGAAATATTGGACCGTTTGATGACAATGTGGAGCAATATGAAATGAAAATGGGAGACCCTGATGTAAACAAGACAAACGTCTTTCTCTGGTCTGCATCCCCTTAACAATTGTGTGTATTGAGCCGTACTCCGACTGTAGTAGCTGTTCAGTGTTCTCTTGGAGGTGGACCTGAGACTGTAGTAGCTGTTCAGTGTTCTCTTGGAGGTGGACCTGAGACTGTAGTAGCTGTTCAGTGTTCTCTTGGATGTGGACCTGAGACTGTAGTAGCTGTTCAGTGTTCTCTTGGAGGTGGACCTGAGACTGTAGTAGCTGTTCAGTGTTCTCTTGGAGGTGGACCTGAGACTGTAGTAGCTGTTCAGTGTTCTCTTGGAGGTGGACCTGAGACTGTAGTAGCTGTTCAGTGTTCTCTTGGAGGTGGACCTGAGACTGTAGTAGCTGTTCAGTGTTCTCTTGGATGTGGACCTGAGACTGTAGTAGCTGTTCAGTGTTCTCTTGGATGTGGACCTGAGACTGTAGTAGCTGCTCAGTGTTCTCTTGGATGTGGACCTGAGACTGTAGTAGCTGTTCAGTGTTCTCTTGGATGTGGACCTGAGACTGTAGTAGCTGTTCAGTGTTCTCTTGGAGGTGGACCTGAGACTGTAGTAGCTGTTCAGTGTTCTCTTGGATGTGGACCTGAGACTGTAGTAGCTGTTCAGTGTTCTCTTGGATGTGGACCTGAGACTGTAGTAGCTGTTCGGTGTTCTCTTGGATGTGGACCTGAGACTGTAGTAGCTGTTCAGTGTTCTCTTGGATGTGGACCTGAGACTGTAGTAGCTGTTCAGTGTTCTCTTGGAGGTGGACCTGAGACTGTAGTAGCTGTTCAGTGTTCTCTTGGATGTGGACCTGAGACTGTAGTAGCTGTTCAGTGTTCTCTTCATTCATGGAACTGTTACACTGAGCTTGCACTGAATTTGTTGAGAAACCTGCTTCTGCAGCAGTCTGTGTGTGAGCAACCAGTCAGCAGCATTGTGAATTCAGAGATTCATTAAAAGACACATTGAGAGACAGGTTTGTGTGTGGATTAAGAAATGAAGGTGCACAGAAGAAACTACTCACGGAGAGTGATTTGACACTGGAGAGAGCTGTCAATATCAGTGTAACAATGTTAATGGCATCAAAGGAAGGGCACAGATAATTACGATAAATCTGGTTTTAAAAGAAACGCTGGAAATTACAAAAAGAAGAGACATGTTCATGCTGTTGAACAAGGAGATAGAACAGCTAGTGACTCCTCGGATGAAGAGGAGAGGATAAATCTCCTCTGGTCATTATTTGGGTAGAACACACCTATTTTGAATGCCTTTGGCAGATTTCTTTTTTTTGGGAGCCATTTTAATCTAGATTAATCTAGATCAATTCCAGGATTGCAGGTAGATTATTAATCTAGATTAAAAAAAATTATCTATGCCCAGCTCTAATATATACGCATAATGAGCAAGTAGGCAGGCAGGCAGTGTGATCAAAGGTGCAGGTGAGGGTCTGTACGCCCTATCAGTTATATTATACATTACAATAAATATGGTTAGAATAAACACTAGAATCTAAATGACTTATCTTCTACTGAGTCAGACAAGGAGACTCCCTTTAAACAAATACTTTAACACTACATTATATTTATCTATTTATTAAAGAGCTTTGCACTACAATCATACCTCATTTGCATTTGCACCTTGCCTTAAACTTTTGTACCTCATTGTCTGCATTTGTACCTCAATGTCTGAATTTTTATTCACTGTACTTAGATTGTACTTAGGTTGTACTTTAGATTGTATATTGTATAGTGTTATTCCTCT
This sequence comes from Notolepis coatsorum, assembly GCF_963971535.1. Classification (NCBI taxonomy): domain Eukaryota; kingdom Metazoa; phylum Chordata; class Actinopteri; order Aulopiformes; family Paralepididae; genus Notolepis; species Notolepis coatsorum. Next base: position 13,153,158 of record NC_140169.1, read on the forward strand.
TTTACTACTTTTTACTGTATGAAGCACATTCTCAGGGGCTCATACAGAACCAAGCATTTCACTGTAGAGTACATGTACCTTATATGTGACAAATAAAAAACAAACTTGGAACTTGAACTTGTGAGATAATTCCAGTCGTTTTTCTTCCTTCCAGGTAAATTGGACATGTTGGTAGCAGGAGCTGGCACGGGTGGCACCATCACTGGCATCGCCCGGAAGTTGAAGGAGAGATGCCCCAACATCAAGGCAAGGCATCGGCACTGTTCCCTTTTTTAAAATACATTTAAAAAATCTAAATCTATGGCTGTGGGATATGTTGACTATAGTGTGTCTTGCTGTCATTGCTCAGCCTAGTGAGCTACATCAGTGTTCCAGTGTAGCTCAGTGGGTAGAGTGCTTGGCTCTCTGAGCAAGGCACTAATGCTGCCAGGGTTAGGGTTTAAATTCCCACTGGGGCTGCCCATACAGAAGGAAATCAATCGTTTCATTGTAAAGTGCTTTGAGTAGCACTAATACCCCCATAGAAGGGCCGCTGTTCATTAATTCAATGGAATTTCACTCAATCTTGTAGAGCTAAATACTAACATATGTTGTATCAAATCATACAGTCAGATCTCAACTAGCCAAGAGCAGTTATACAGATGGTAATACACGGAAGGTGGTGCCTACTGCCCAAAGAGGTCATCATCATCATCATCATCAACATGGATAATAATTGGATACTAAAAATGGTCTTGACTGCACAGGCCATCAAGTCGATGGATAATATAATAAGCATTATGATACAGTACTTATCACGGTAGTACACTACAGTGTTCATACTAACATCAGTAAACCACCAGGCTGTGTATACTGTATTGTGATTGGTGACCCGCCTCTGCTCTGTGATTGGTGGTTGTTTAGATTGTAGGCGTGGACCCAGAGGGCTCGATTCTGGCCGAGCCAGAAGAAATGAACAAGACTGACAAGACCCAGTATGAAGTGGAGGGCATCGGATACGACTTCATCCCCACCGTGCTGGACAGATCTGTACGTGTGTGTGTGTGTGTGTGTGTGCTTTTGAAGACCACACCTGTTTGAGCACCAGCTGGTTCTCATAATGTTTTGCGACACATACAGTGCATGATGGGGAGTCTTAATGTTCTCCCCCCCCCCCCCCCCCCCCCCCCCCTCTTCTGAAGGTGGTTGACAGCTGGTATAAGTCCAACGACGAGGAGTCCTTTGCCATGTCGCGCATGCTGATCAGGGAGGAGGGGCTTCTGTGTGGTAGGTTCACACTCACGACAGTAGGGTCAGTGCAAATTTCCACCTAAAAGAGGAAGATGTAATCCTCGCTAGCCATGAATGACACCTGCTACCTATGCAGTTTTCTAAAGATTGACACGCACACTTTCACGCGAGTACGAGCCGTGCCATTCGGACTTAAATTCGTACAGCATCTACAGCCGCTCTGGAAATATTTGCTATTAACACACAACACAAGGTTGGTACAAACGGCACCCAGTGGTAGAATTACAAAAATGGTGGAACATGATGTCATTCTTCATCCATCTGTGCTAAACGGCGTTGTCACACTCAAACAGGGCTCGACATTAACACCCGCCAAAAGCGGGTAGAATTCGGCAGTGGCTGGTAACTCCGTCACTCTTACCAGCCACTTTGCCGGGTAGACCGCGCACCGTCACTTTTTTAGAGTCGTAGTGAAGTCTCTTTATCTCTCTCTCTCTCTCGGAACGCAGTGCACTCTTACTTGCGTCACACGTAATGAGTCTCTTTCTCTCTCTCGGAACGCAGTGCACTCTTACTTGCGTCACACGTAATGAGTCTCTCTCTCTCTCTCGGAACGCAGTGCACTCTTACTTGCGTCACACGTAATGAGTCTCTTTCTCTCTCTCGGAACGCAGTGCACTCTTACTTGCGTCACACGTAATGAGTCTCTTTCTCTCTCTCGGAACGCAGTGCACTCTTACTTGCGTCACACGTAATGAGTCTCTCTCTCTCTCTCGGAACGCAGTGCACTCTTACTTGCGTCACACGTAATGAGTCTCTCTCTCTCTCTCGGAACGCAGTGCGTGCTCACGTCGCGCGTAATGAGAGTCTCTCTGTCTCAAGTAGCCAAACTTTACACTATAAAAACGAACTGGATATTTGGATTGTGTGTGTGTGTTTTTGGCTGGTAAATGCTGAGTGGCTAGTGACTTTGGAAAACCACTAGCCACAGTGGCTGGTGAGCCAAAAAGTTAATGTCGAGCCCTGCATACAAATGTTGATAATGGTATATAGATATTTTACAGGTGTATCAGTTAAAGTGTAATGGTACCTGAACCGGGTTGTTGTGAACCTCGGACCCGTTCAGTATGTGCATGTAGCACCAGTCCCGGCAGGGGGAAAGAATAACACGTTTTACAAAGTAAATTATATTTATTTAAATAAAGGGGAATGAAACCCGTAAACACATAAACAAGGCATAGGGTAAGGGAGAACAAAACAGGAATAGACGATAAGACAAACAACACTAGGCAAAGGGGTAAACACTAAACAAAACACAAGTAACCAAAGTGTCACAGGACACAAGCACACATACATGGAAATCAAGGCTACTACTAATAACCGGAGTTCCACAAGACACAATCAACCATACCTGGTAGAAACACCAGTAAGGACACAATAAAGCTACTACGAGTAGCAGTGTGAACCGAAATGCACACACAGTCCCACACAACAATGGCATAAAGCTGACACCACTGTTCAACACAGATAAGGCAGTGGTAGTGGCAAAAGGCCATGTGTGGGTGCAGGAGCTCAGGCTTTATCCACCCGCCCCTTAATGAGTGATTGCCCTCAGCTGTAGTCATCATTGGGCACTCGGCAGACTCTACAGGAAGGGGCGGGCGGTACCTGAGAAGGGGGAAACGGAAGAGGGAATTAATATAAGGTGATACTACACCATATTACAAATACCAAACAACTCACCTACCTGACGTTTAACATGTAACTACAATAATAATAATAAGGTACATAAATACAATAATAATGACCAACCTACATCACAGCCGTGTTTGGAACTTAAGACCACTGTATATAACATTGTATATGTTTTATAGCTCTCTCTCTCTGTATGTTCAATGATTTGAAGTAGCCAAACATTACACTTTAAAAACGAACTGGATAGTTGATGATAATTCATATTTCACTTCATTGGCAGAAATATTCTAAAATCATTAAGTCTGCTATACGCTATTTTCCCTCTCTTGTGTTTGTGTGTGTGAGTATTCACTATATGCTACTCTTTTTGACATGGATTAGGCTAAGTAATTAGCTTTAACAATCCTGATTCTTGCAATCCTGGTCTTCCGGTTTGACTACAATATGTAGTGCACGCGTTTGGTAACAGCTCCGCTCCCGTCACCGTTAATTTCGTTCAAAAACATTATTTTAACAAATACCAATGAGATTAAACCACATCGTATGTATTGATAGGAACTTCTACTAAATATATCAAAAGACATAAAGACTCAACATGGATGCTAAGGATAAGAAAAAGGGTGGAAAGAAACACGAAGCAGGAATTCCAACGGCGCCGATTGAGACACGTTCAAAGAAAATAACAGGCGATGCTGCGGCGGATCCGTTGTTGACAAGCCCCGATGGGGGGAATATAATGGAGAATATACCGGGACCAACGGCGACTGGCTCAGAGAGGGAGACAATAGATGACAACATAACGGGAACGACCGTTAAAGTACCGTGAAGGATAAAGCAGGGGATTTTGAGAAGATAATCGCCAACAAATCCATCTGTTCCCTCACTGCACCTACAATATCAACTGACACAGGCAGTGCAATTACACAACCCGACTTCAACTCTCTGACTATCCTGATTAAGGAACAGATGGTCACTTTCAAATTACACGTCGCACACATCGATGCTAAATTTGAAGAGGTTATGAAAGCGGTCGCTGTACAGTCCGTGCGAATCACGACAGTGGAGAATACGGTGACAGAAATTACACGGGTAGTCAAAGAGAACGAGAAGAACGTCAACGATGGATTGATAGAGTTAACGAATGAGATAAAAAAGGTGGAAGAAGCATGTCTGAGGAAAATACAAGAAGTCAAAGATGAAGCGATGGAGAGGCTGCTCGAGACCCAACGTTACTACAGGCGAAATAATATCCGCATAGTGGGACTTGATTAATCAGTCAATTGCACAGACGACAAGTTTCCAACGGTGTTAGCAGAGATTTTGGGTAACAACATTCTAACCACAGAGCCGATAGTGGACCAATGTTACAGAATCGGCACTCAAGAACAAAGAGGCAATGGTCCGAGAGTCATCATTGTTACTCTGCGCAAGACGGTAATAAGAGATGACATCATCAGAGGTGCACGCAACCAAAGGGGGAAACTGAAATATGGTGAAAATTCAATATTTATCTACGAAGATCTATGCAAAGAGGCCATCGCTCAGCGTTTCCCCTACAAGGAGTTGATGCAGAGATTGTTCAAGAGTGGCCACAGGCCAATGCTAAAATACCCGGCACTATTATCAATCGTGGGAAAAGACGGCCGGAGGGAAGGAATACGCATGCCTAAAGCCGCCGAGGAATACTTGAACCTACATGGAGCAGGTCCCCCAGGGCAGAACGCAACACTGTCTCGCACCAGATAAGCCTACTCATCTCTCTCTTTCTCTTTGTATTTCAGTAATTTTATTAGAATGACTTTACCACGACTCAACAAAAGTAGCAGATGATATGCATGCCGGCAACACCAAGGCACAAGGTGTATAATATGGTTCGTAATGCATTATATTTACAGACTTCCGGTCTCCGTGGAGACAAGAATCTATCATTGACATTGTGAACAATCTGGAATATTCTGGGCTCATCGCTCGACTGCTCTGGGACACAAAGGAATATCCCGAAAATACTAGTAGTCATGAACCCTGGGTAGGAAGATCATTCTGGAACACAACAGCAGTCTGTTACTAGGGTATTCTACAACCTTCTAGAATATAATGCACCATTACAACGAAGGCCTGCAACTTTAACATTAACATCCGGTGTGTATAAGCATATGATCAATTGACTGAAGTTTAATCAGGCCTTAATAAGGCTTTAATAAGGCTTTAAAAAAAATCAGCCACATCTAAATGTATGAGCACAACAAGGTTATTCTAATATTTTAAATAATCACTCCACTGATTTAGAGATTGGCACAATGTAGCTCTAAAAGTCTCTGTTTTTCTCTTTTATCTCTGTATTCAATTTTATTTTAGTGGTTTTTCCACGATGAGTTTTATTTTAGCTCTCACTCCCTTTTTTATCTTTCATTGTTCTTTTCTATTTTTCTTCATTTTAAGGTGTTAGTGTTTGTCTCCAATCTTTTCCTTTTTCTGATGTTTCCTACATAAGTTAGTAGAAGGTTCAAATGAATATATCAATGAAGGTATTCTTTTTTTCATTTTTCATAATATTGTTAGTACATTAAGGGAAGGCGCAAGACCAAAAGCAACATTCTATTGAATTAGAATGAAAGTGTTAGATCCTATGGCAATTAGCATAGGAAGAGTAGGATTACAAAGCTCAGTTTGGGCAATCCGGTGGCCTAAGGGAGGGAGTCATACGCGGAGGATGTGTCTATGGAACACAGGCCTGTACGACTCTCTGGGGGAGGGGGAAAAGGGGATTTTTATTTGTGTATATATATATGTTTTTAAGCTCGGCTCTCAACGGGACCTCAATAATTGGATGTACATCTATTGTAGCTTCGCACTCCAGAAGCATAAGCGTAAGTTGAATATTGAATTAAAGGGAGTATGGTCTGATGCAGATGGTCGTATAACTATAGCTATGATTGTACACAAGAACAGGAAAATAGCGTTGGCAGCGGTATATGCCCCAAATTTGTACGAAGAGGGTTTCTTCACTACACTAACCAATGCAATGTTAGACCTTCCCGATTACTCATTTATAATAGGTGCGGATTTTAATGCCATTTGGAATCCAAGGATGGACAAATCTTACCTCGCCTTTTCCAGCGACCAAAAGAATTCATCTAATGCATTAAAGGATTGGTCGAAGATTACAGGTGTAAATGACTTATGGCGATCACTTAATCCCACGACCCGAAAGTACTCTTGTCGATCTGCGAGACATAACACATTATCCAGAATAGATTATGTCTTTGCATCCCCGAGACTATTTGATAACTATGAAGTGGAAATGATACCCAATGCACTATCAGATCACTGTTATTTACTCCTAAAAGGAACATTTGGTATACTATCTTCCCGAGCCCCAAGATGGCGATTTAACTCGATGCTGCTTAATAACAAGGAATTCATTACACAACTCAAAGAAGCTCGTATAGTATTCCTACGGGAGAATGCAAACTCGGTGCAAGACCCCAGAATAATATGGATGTCGGTAAAGGGAATGATCAAGGATTTCACTGATAGCTTTTCCTCCAAAATGTGCAAGAATCGATGCACAAAACTGTCTGAACTGTAAACGCTTTACTTAACGTTATTTAATTCTTTAAAATACAACAACTCAACTCGACTAGAAAATCAAGTTAATGTACTAAAAAAAGAGATCAATGCCATATACAGACAACAATCGGAAATACAAATATGCAGCACAAAACAACAGCAGTACTCCCAAGGTTCTAAACCTAGTCACCTATTAGCCATGCGATTAAGAATTAATGCAAAATTTGCAGATATAACTACCATTAGAGCACAACAAGTACTTGAAACAGACCCTGAAAAAATAAACGATACATTCAAAGAATTCTACTCCGACTTATATAAATCAGAAACGACCTTCGATCAAAACAAAATGGACACATATCTTAATCAAATTATTCTCCCTAAACTTTCAGAGGATGACGCTAAACAGTTAGAAACACCGATCACACTAGAGGAACTCAAGAAGGCCATATCCGAAATGCAAAGTGGTAAGGCTCCCGGAAGAGACGTATCCCACCAGAAATGTACCTTTCTTTTTGGGACATAATTGGACCCTTATTACTAAATATGATCTTATACTCAGTCAAGGAGGGGAACTTCCATAAAAACGACAATATTGCACTCATAACAGTCCTTCTCAAAAAAGACAAAGACTCCACCGAGTGCGGTAGTTACAGACCCTTAAGTCTCCTCGGAACCGATATCAAACTGTACTCTAAGGTATTAGCCATCAGATTACAAAAGCATATGACGTCTTTAGTTCATCCGGACCAAACTGGCTTCATAAGAGGCCGCCTGATCACTGATAACATAAGACGAATACTGCACGTACTAGATGCCGACAAGGACGACACCATACCTAAGGCGATGCTGTCCCTGGATGCAATGAAAGCTTTTGACAGGCTGGAATGGTCGTATCTATGGGCAGTATTAGAGAAGATGGGGTTAGGTAAAGGTTTCATTGATATGATTAAAGTAGTATACAAAGACCCATCGGCCATGATTACTACAGGTATAATCACCTCCGGAATATTTCCGGTATCACGCTCAGCTAGACAGGGTTGCCCTCTTAGTCCCGGACTATTCGATCTATCATTAGAACCTTTAGCACAATATATAAGACAATCCCAATCCATACAACCAATCGTAATCAAGGGCACACAACATAAAATTTGTTTATATGCGGACGACGTAATACTGTTCATGCAAAACCCCAACACCACACTGCCTCATCTGCTCAAGTTGATTGAGAACTTTGGTGATTTATCGGGATTCAAGATAAATTGGCCGAAGTCGGCTTTCCTTCCACTTAACACCCCTGCAAAAAAAGATATAACCCTCCCAGGAGAGATACCTATGGTAAAACATTTTAGATGCTTGGGAGTGGAAATATTCCCCACCATAAGACAAACGGTGAAGCACAATTACACAATAATCCAAAACAAAGACGACCTTGATAGGTGGGCAAAACTTAAAAACTCAGTACAGGCACGGATATCAATAGTTAAGATGGACGTACTACCTAGAATCAACTTCTTCAGTTCAATGCTACCGTTACCCCCTCCAGAGGGTTACTGGAAAAGATTACACTCCTCCACATACAAATTTATTTGGAATAACAAACCACCACGTATAAAAAGATCCACCGCACAGAGAAATAAAGCAGACTGTGGCATGGCATTTCCAGATTTTTTCCACTATTTTAAGGCGTACACATTAAGACCATTGACAACATGGTTTGATCCCCAAGCATTAGTATCCTGGAGAAAATTAGAAGAAAACATAGTAGCCCCACATAGACTGAAGGACATAGCATACACTAAACTACCAATCAAGCATTGTGAACGGAAATTTGGCCCCATAATTACTCATGCGATCAGGATATGGCGTGAAACACAAAAAAATATCCTAACCCACATAAATGGCACAATCATACTCCCTTATTCAATAACAATGCACTCTTGATTGAAAAACGACATAAGATTCCCTATATGGGAAGAGCAAGGCATACACTCATTAGGGGATGTTTTTAACAAACAGGGTTTTTGTAGTTATGGAGAAATATGCAAAAAATGTAATCTCACCAAGTCCACATGGCTTTTTTACATACAGTTACGGCTATGTTTGAAGTCTCACGGTGTTCCATTAGACATACCAATTGAACACCACAGATACCACAAATTCTTCTATGAAAGAGAGACATCAAGAGGTTTTGTTTCAGATTTTTATCATCAATTACTAACGTCCTCGTATGAAACCCTCCAACTAGACTCTGTCTGGAGGAGGGATATACCAGACCTGGAAAGTGACTTTGATTGGCAAGAAGCCTGGGCAAATGTCCGACTTACATCAAGGAACCCGGACCATCAACAAATCAATCTTAACTATATTCACAGGACATACTTGACTCCTATAAGACTGAACAGAATGGGTCTTAAACAAGACTCCAAATGCTCCCAATGTACAAATGGGGATGAAGGGACATTTATGCACATGTACTGGGACTGCCCACCAGTTAAGATATTCTGGAAAGATGTGACCCAACAATTATCAAAACTCTTATCTTGGAATATACCTGTACACCCCTCTGTATTACTATTGAATGATGTTTTTGAGTTTGCAGTACATCCACAGCTAAAGAGATTGGTTTTATCGGGTATCACAGTAGCTAAAAAGCTGATCGCATCACGCTGGTTTCAACCGGAAAAAATGTGCCGGAAAGTTTGGTTTCTTACATATCTCGATGTGATTTATCAAGAAATATCTACAGCAAGAATTCTGGGTCTCAATGAATCCAAAATGACAATGTGGTTAGAAGTGGTGGAGAGAATAAAAGCTAGCTTATAATGGTAGTGTCTGGTTAGGAGCGAGGGATAATGGAGGTACTATCCAAAGAGGGGTCCGGGAGGGGGGGGTTCGAGCTGGAGCATATGTGTGTAGGTTTTTAGATAACAGGTATTAGGGGTATATCCTGTATAAGACATTGGTATAAATGGTAATTTCGTTGGATATACACTGTGTATTAATACTTGTGTATCTTATCGTGTGTTGTCATGTTTGTTTATATGTGTGTTTAAAAAAAAAAAAAACTCCTGATTCCTGAGCCTATTTTTATTCAAAAGGAAGATATTGATTTGACCACTGTATATCCCTTTCACTACCACACTACAGAAGGTTAACCCTTTCACTACAACACTACAGACTGTTAACGGAAAGGGTTAACCGTCTCTAGTGTGGTAGTGAAAGGGTTAACCTTCTGTAGTGTGGTTGTGGATGGGGTAACCCTTTGCCCTGTGGCAATGAAAGGGTTAACCTTCTGCATGGTCACAGTGAAAGGGTTAACCCTTTGGTAGTGAATCAAGAGAGGTTTATTTGTCACATACATACCAGGGCATACAGTGAAATGCGGGTGGTCATGCCCGCATTGATTGTGCAAAATACAATAATAAAATAGGCATATAAAAAATAAAATAGATAAGACACAAGATATGCATGGTAAAAAAAAGACATGCTAGGTTCCTGAGAAACTGGTTCTTATATACACTACTATGCAATATACAATTTACAATGTTAACTCTTAATGTATCTAAACTATATAGTACCTCCTTCTTTTAAAGTGTTTCTAAAGATTAAATTTTTTAAAGTGACATTGTGGTAGTTAAAGGGATATAACATTGTGTATGTTTTCTAACGTGTGTGTGTGTTTCCACAGGGGGCAGCTCTGGAACAGCCATGGCAGCAGCAGTGAAGGTGGCCCAGGAGCTGAAGGAGGGTCAGCGCTGCGTGGTCATCCTGCCAGACTCCATCCGCAACTACATGTAAGCTCAGCCCCACGGAGACAGACTGAGAGGAGATCGCTCTTCATACTGGTCTATACGAGGACACTTAACCCTTGTACTACCACACTACAGACGGTTAACCTTTCAAGGGTGAAAGGGTTAACCTTCTGTAGTGGTAGTGAAAGCGTTAACCTTCTGTAGTGTGGTAGTGAAAGCGTTAACCTTCTGTAGTGTGGTAGTGAAAGGGTTAACATTCTGTAGTGAAAGGGTTAACCCCTTTGTCGTGTGGCAGTGAGAGGTTAACCTTCTGTAGTGTGGTAGTGAAAGGGTTAACCTTATGTAGTGTGGTAGTGAACGGGTTAACCTTCTGTAGTGTGGTAGTGAAAGGGTTAACCCATTTGTCGTGTGGCAGTGAAAGGTTAACCTTCTGTAGTGAAGGGTTAACCTTCTGTAGTGTGGTAGTGAAAGGTTAACCTTCTGTAGTGTGGTAGTGAAAGGGTTAACCCATTTGTCGAGTGGCAGTGAAAGGTTAACCTTCTGTAGTGAAGGGTTAACCTTCTGTAGTGTGGTAGTGAAAGGTTAACCTTCTGTAGTGTGGTAGTGAAAGGGTTAACCTTCTGTAGTGTGGTAGTGAAAGGTTAACCTTCTGTAGTGTGGTAGTGAAAGGTTAACCTTCTGTAGTGTGGTAGTGAAAGGTTAACCTTCTGTAGTGTGGTAGTGAAAGGTTAACCTTCTGTAGTGTGGCAGTGAAGGGGTTAACCCGTTGGTAGTGTGGTAGTGAAAGGTTTAACCTGGGAAATGGTTTTTTTCTAGTCTGGGAGCGAATGACAAGTCTTCAAATCAACAAGCCTAAACAAGCTGTTCAGAATTAGCCCTCTGTGATGTTACATGGTTGACGGCAACAAACACTGCCTACCTAATGTATTGCCCAGTTTGGAAGAAAAGGGAAGAATAAATAATTAAAATTAGATTTACACATATTCAAGGAAGAAATTGTTGAAAAGATACATAAACGATGTCCTCTGTAACAGGAGAAGCAGGTGGGAGGGAGGGGTGAATGGGGTCTTAAGACATGCCCCTGAGTTTAAACTGTCTGGAGTCTAATGGGGTCTTAAGACATGCCCCTGAGTTTAAACTGTCTGGAGTCTAATCTGCAAAGATGTCTCCTGGAATTCACCTTTTTTCTCCTTCTTAACTTCCAGGTCCAAGTTCCTGAGCGACAAGTGGATGTGTGAGAAAGGTTTCCTGAGCGCTGAGGACCTGATGATCTCCAAACCCTGGTTAGAACCCTTCAAACCACACCTCACACCCCAACCCAATGTCTCACATATGTGGATATATACACATATACACAGAGAGTATGGGTTGCTTTGAAATAGTTTAGGAATGTATGGCCACATGAATAGTTGATATACTGTACTGCTCTCTCTCTCTCTTAATTTATGACTGAATTTGATTTTAAGTTACTGTTTTAATGTGTATTAGTGTCGCAAGTGCACAATAAAGGCTTGTTAAGATTCATTTCTCTCTTTCTCTCTAAGGTGGTGGAACCTAACACTGCAGGGTTTGAACCTGTGTGCCCCCTTGACGGTCCTGCCCTCCGTCTCTTGCCAGAAGACCATCAACATTTTCAAAGAGAAGGCGTACGACCAGGCTCCAGTCGTGGATGAATCAGGGTACATTTAACCCTCACAAATGTTTGATATGAACAATATATTATCCACTTGAAGTCTTCAGGTGAACAGTGTTTTCAAACCTAATAGGCCCTTTGCATAGCAGATATGTTTACTTGACACAGATGGGTAAATATAGGTGTAACCATATATATTTATATGAACTAAATACTAGTTCATTATTCTATGCGGTTACACCTTTGTTTACCCATCTATGATTAGTCAAAATGTCTGTTGTGAAAAGGGCCTTTTATCTAAAGATGGTTGTGGAGTGTTGTGAACTTGGTCTTCATCCCAAAAGTGTGGTTTTGCCAGCCCTGATCTCGAAATCACACACACACACACACACACACACACACACACACACACACACACACACACACACACACACACACACACACACACACACACACACACACACACACACACACACACACACGTCACAAACCCATAAAAAACAGATCAGCTCAAAAGGGCTTTACAGTAAAAGTGCAGGGAAGCCATGTAATCCTATTTCAAATAAAACAATTACAAACATCAATAGTTATACGAATATTTATAATTTTCCTAAAAGTAGTTGTATGTAATGTAGTTGAACAACTTTTTCAAAGTAGTGTTATATATATATATATTTTTATATATATATTTACCCCCTACTCTTTGTGATGGACACCCTGGGTTCTTTAACGACTGAATTCAGTCGGGACCTCAGTTTTAACGTCTCCTCCGAAGGACTGGCACTATTTTGTTTCCAGTATTACTACTGGAGCCGATTCACGGGTAATGTGGCCCATCGGCTGTTTAAAAAATGCTGGAGGGCCAAGGTTTTGTGTTGGAAGTGGTAACCCCTTGCTTCCATGTTGTGGTGTGAATTCAAACTGTGTTGGTTCTGTGACCCCTGGTTCTCCGTTTCCTGGGTTCGCTGGGAACGCAACCAGAACTCTGAACACAGGACTCTTAATAGCTTTGCATCGACTACACTACTGGAAAATATGTCATACAACTTAACGTCCAAAAATCCAAACTACTGTATCACTTAACACATTGGTTGCCAGCAGGGGGTGCGCGATTTATCGCTGGAGTGCCACCACTCTAATCAATGAGAGGACGAGCACATTTGCGAACGCATAAACTATATCTTAAATTATGGCTATGTGTCTAATACACCCGTCGCTTATCAATGACTTGCTTGCAGTCAACATGTATGAAACGGATTGTTTTTTCATCAGTACATTTCCGTTTTATACCGTTTTGAATAAGAGTATAGTTTTGGAGATTTAAAAAAGAAGAAAAAAGATTCCGCGATAATAGCTCTTTAGTGGAATACACACAACACGGTCATTTTCCGGCTGATTTATGAATCGTTTTCAAATAAACGCTAGATTATCGATAGTATATGTGTACTTATGCACGCTAGAGAAGCGGGCTGAAAAATCGATTATCTATGCCGTGCCTGGCGCTAACGTTACACACACACTGTACACACACAGGAGACACGTTGTGAACGCTGTGAAAGAAAACTCTGATTAACCCAATACTGGTAAAATAAAGTCCTTACCTCAGATCAGATGTTCTGCAAAAAGATTAATCCAATTCCTGATCGCCATTCCAAATATCGATCGCGTTTATTGATCCAACGTTATACCTCGAAAGTCGAAACACATAATCGACACGTCTTCCAGTGCCCTCAGTGGATGCAATAGTCTCAGGTTACATGCCTCAGAAGTCAAATGTGGAGCCCGGAGTTTTTTTTTCTGATGCATTCCCATCGACTCTATTCCAATGGGTGCAATACCATCCGGGAGACGATAGGGGGCTGTATTTTCCCTTTTCGAGCTCAGAGCCAGTCCCAATGATAACGTGAGGCTGGATGGATGAACAATTTATGGATATCGCTAATAAAAGAAATAACGATTAAATAACGAGATTTCTCGTCATTGGCACTCAACGCATGGCGGCCAACAACGGGATTTCTCGTCGTTGGCACCCAATGTGTTAAAGCTGGGAAATTCCTGTAACCACCATTAAAAAATAAAGACAAGTTTTTTGTGTTTCACATTGCAGGCTACTGATTAAAACATGCAAGGTGCGTGACTAGAAAAGTTCTAGAAAATTATTAAAGTAACTTAAACATTTTAAGAATTCTATAAGAAATTCAATACAAATGTTATATATATATATATATATATATATATATATATATATATATATATATATATATATATAAAAAGCCTATCAGGAAACCCCTACTCGACGTTGGGAATGTCCCAGTGTTAAGTGTAAATGCTCTCTATTTACAGGATGATCCTGGGGATGGTCACCCTGGGAAACATGTTGTCCTCCGTGCTGGCTGGGAAGGTCAGGCCCTCAGACCCCGTCAGCAAGGTGCTCTACAAGCAGTTCAAACAGGTCAGTCCCATCACACACACACACACACACACACACACACACGTTCACACACTCACACACTCACACACACACATACACACATATGGCGACACATTGTAGATACTTATGTTCAAGGAGGTTTTTAAATTGATGACGAATGTCACTAGGATGTTATGAGTTGTGGAATTGTTATTCCTGAGTGTCTGTATTCTCACCTCTCTCTCTCTCTCTGTCTCTGTCTCTCTCTTTAGAGGTGGTTGAATTAAAAATATGTAGGCTTATAGGGGTGTCCTTATCTAAAGTTGTGGAGGGTGAACTCTGGTACATGTACTACAGTAGAATGACTTTGATTGTGTAACGATTTTAAGCTACTGTTTTAATGTGTATTGGTGTACAGGTCGCAAGTGCACATTAAAGGCTTGTTCAAACTACTCTCTCTCTCTCTCTCTCCTTCAGGTGCGCCTGGCAGACAACTTGGGAAAGCTGTCTCGTATCCTAGAGACGGACCACTTTGCGCTGGTCGTTCACGAGCAGATTCAGTGTGAGTTATCCTGTCTCTATATTGACTCTTCACTGACCACTCTATCTTTGTGCTGGTCCTTCGTTTTAATACAGTCTATACTGGTCCTTATCCTTCATTTTAATACAGTTTGTACTGGTCCTTATCCATTGTTTTAATATGGTCTACTGGTCCCTATCCATCATTTTAATCACTCATCATTTAGTGAATGTGAGGAACAGAATTGTAAAGTGCTTTGGTTAAAAGCACTATTTTACCATGTTTTCTATGCAAGACCATGTTGTTCAAAGTAGTAACTGTTAAGTTCAAATAAATGTAGTGGAGCAAAAAGTTCAATATTTCCTTTTGAAATATAGTGGAGTAAAACTAAAAAGTTGCAGATCGCAGGGTAAACATGTGTGTAACTGTGGTCCCTTTAAGTGAACCAGGGCCCATGGTGCCATGCATGCTGAATGCCTGTGACACGCCTAACAGGAAGAGAACCATGATTCATGTTATTAAGTACACCTGTGTTTTACCCTGAGATGGCATGTCAAAATGGCTGCTGTGAAAAAGGCTCTATAGGGAGGTGTAGTCTGACGTGACCACTACACCTCCATATAGTGTGTACCGGTAGCATACAGACACCCAGAGCTGCAGGGTTTCAGGGGTCATAGGTCATACCTCTCCAGGTAACCATGTCCGCCAAGTGAGGCGGCCCCAGCTGACCCCGACATCACTTTCTTATTATAGTAGCACTGGAAACCACTCGGGTGTTGCATCATCTTGACTTTTAGAAGCTGTTTTACCGCTACAGAGGGATAAGCTTGAAGTCAGTATGAAACCTCATTGGTATCGGCTGATATATTGGCTGATGGGTGCCGATATAAAAAAAAAAAAAAAAAAATTTAAGAACATTAAATACTTGGAGTAATTTAGAAATGTTGTCATCCCAGTTTGTGGTGTGGAGAATACGTGGTTTAAAGTTAGTAGAGAGGAAATCAGACATCAAGCTTGATAGAGTAGAGAATACGTGGTATAACGTTAGTAGAGGGGACATCAGACATTTCATCAGTGACTTCACTCATTATATTAAATACTAATAAATATATATATTATACAAAGAATATCGGCCAATATATCAATATCAGAATAATATCAGCATCGGCCCCAAAAGTCGGTTGGGCTCTAAAACTTTCCTCTTCCTCTTTAGGCTTGAGGATGATAAAACTGTAATCACGTTGCATTCTGCAACAGTTTGTGTTGAGTAAAGGGAGGTGTTTGTGTGTTTTGCTCGCCTCACATACCGGATAGTTGTGGCAAAGTTGACCAGGCCAGATCAGGAAACCAGATCATTGTGTAAGAAGGTAGTGGTTTTCAACCCCACATTATAGTAGAGCGGAAACACCAGAGTTGAAAAGGTGCCGCCAAACAAAAGTGTTCACGAGGGCAGTCGCACACTTTGTAGCCACGATGCAAAAGTACTTTGTTTTATTTCAAATATAACCCTTTCACTGCCACACGACAAAGGGTTAACCCTTTCACTACCGCACTACAGACGGTTACCGTGTCTCTGTTGGAAACGTTACTTTAAGTTTACCTGCCCAGCTGAAACGGAGCAGGCTGCCGGGGCCTCTGGGAGTCTTGTTGTGTGTATAATGGGCTTGAATTTCTTGCTGGGCAGGTAAACTCACTCCTGCTCATTTCTCCCAAGTTGCCTTCTGCAGCTTTAAAGCCTGTTTGGCTTCCTTTAATTTTCTTTAAGTGTGTTAGTATTTTGTCAAAAAGCTTTACCTAACCAGTTCTGTGATAGACGGGGTCAATTTTCAGAAAATCATAACCCTGAAGGCATTTCGTGTTTATTTTTGGTACACAACATTTCTAGGGGTATTAAAGGGTGCTGAATCCAAATCAGCTGTATACCAAGCTCAAAAATGTCAAATAAGGCCTCAAAATTGAGAAATCCAACATGGCCGCCAGAGCCAGGCTGAAATATATTTAAGTGCATATCTTTTTGACTAAACAAGGTAGAAACATGAATGAAATGTGTTTTTATATGTTTGCATACATGAGGAATTAAAAATCATATCCTGATTTTAGATCAGTTGTGAAAATGTTGCTTGAAACTAATATTTATAGCAGAAACGGTGGTCGTTATTGATGCATAACTCATCAACCAAATAAGAAAGAAAAGCAGGATGATCCCAGGCCATGGATTTATTCATCAAACTCTTTTCTCTTGATTTTTTTTTATCAACATGCCATTTATGCAAATTAGATAGTCCTTAATATGCGTACAGTAGCTTAGGTACAGTAATTTATTGTCATTCATCAATCGTATTCAGGCAGGTGTCACAGGTGTCTTGCAGTTGCATGATTCATCCAATGCCACTTTTCCTGAATAGAATAGAATAGATTATAAT
Organism: Notolepis coatsorum; assembly: GCF_963971535.1. NCBI lineage: Eukaryota > Metazoa > Chordata > Actinopteri > Aulopiformes > Paralepididae > Notolepis > Notolepis coatsorum. The sequence goes on from NC_140169.1 coordinate 13,170,394, forward strand.
AAAATAAAAAGATTATTTTACCATATCAATATAAGTGAATGATTGATTGATTGAATACTTTATTTTGACACAATCGTAGGACAAACATTTGAAAAACAAACAATAACAGTGTCAACACGCTGGTCAAAAATGGATAAAACACAATAAAGCCAAGGCTTGTTTCCATTGTGGTCCATACATGGAACATAAAAGGCACAAAAACACAAATGGACATGTACACTAGACAGGACACCCTAAAAATAAGTACACCACCACCTAACCTGAAAACTCATACAGTCAACTAATGTTAAAAGAAAATCCACAAACCCTTAACACTATGGCGACCGGAGCCCCGCGGCGATTTAGGCCTCAGAGGACAGAGGATTGTAAACAAACCGATGTACTTTCTAAGAGATATATATATATCATTTATAGTATTGCTATCTGTTTCAAGTTTCTTTAATAGTTGTCATACAGAAGTACAGAATACTTTTATACAAAATGCTTCTTACTGTTATGCTCCAGAGACTGTGCTAGACAAGATAAGTATCAAATAACATAGTATAGCATGTAAATTAAAAGTAGAAAAAGAGGTCACAGTGTTCAGTATAGACATATGTACAATGTTCGATGCAGAATAGACGTAACTGAGTTACCATATAATATACAATACTATGCAGTGTACTCTGGGCTGCCTGGGAGAAATGCGAGGCCCTGTGCGAGATTTAAACGCGAGAGAAAACAAAGTAGCAAGGAGCCAATGGCCGACATCAGCTAAATAGGCTAACTGCAAATAGAGTAGCCAGGTACTGACACCAGGCCACACAGAGCTTTGGCCAACGCTACCTGTAACTGAGGGGTACAATTCCCTGACTGTATTGAGAGTATGGTATCATTAAACCACTACTTAGTTATGTACTTTAATTACTGGCCATACAGTACACGGTATATATGGTGAACACCCACACAATAACACGGCTTAACAAAGAAAGTCATATTTAGAAGTATTTATTAGCAGAGCAGTAATAGTAGATTACAATATTGAGAATTATGAGTTGCGCTTATATGGCGAAGAACACGTAAATAGGTCAAGAGCGTAAGTCCATGAGCATATTACGATGGGTATAATTAATACCACCTGTAGCATAAGAATTATATAAGGCACACTCGTAGTCAGCTGGAGATACTAAGGGGGTTCCCTCCGGTTGTAAGCCAGCAGGGGAGAGGAATAGTCGGGAGCAAAAGTCTGGATCAACGAGGAATAAAGAGACTCCAGGTACAGGAGACGGTGCAATAATCCCTTGGTCCTTAGACAAAGCAACAGCTATACTCCGGTATGCATTGCAGCATGGATGAAAGCTAGCCAGCCTCTGTGGGTCCTAGAGGCGGGCTCGACGGTGCTCCTCACAGGGTAGATCCCACACAGCAGTGGGGTAGACGGTTCTCTTCTCCAGCAGCCACAGTACCAAAGCAATATAATCCAGCCGGAAAAGGCTCTGCATTCGTCGGTGTAGGTTATCCAGTGTACATATCCACACGGTTCTCGTCTAGGACTCCTCGGATGGCGGCACAAGGTTAGGCCGCCCAGCCTGGATAAGTACACTAGCTCGGTACGACGAACCGGTGGTAATGCTGGTCACTGTAGAACGGTAGCCGCACGATACACTATACATAATAGACTATTACTTTATAATAGAATAAGTCGAACTCGACGATACAGCGTTAAACTCTGACACTTTAGCTATCAATTCGCACGCGGTTCTCAAGGCTCTATTTAGGGGCAAAAAGGGCCCACTTCATGGCACGTTGTATCGTGGTGAAGGCTTCAACTTGTTGGGTTAACTCGTTTTAGGATAAGTGCTTCTGTATCCACCTGCGACGTATTTATACGTAAGGTGAATACGAACCTCAGTTCTGTCTCGTATTACTGCGCAAACCTGGGCATGTTGAGACATGTCTTAGCGGTGGCTTTGAACTAGACATTGGGGGTATGGCCGTTGGCGCCTAGGGGGTCGCTGTCCAATAGGAGAACGAATATTATGGTCTGGCCTGTACCTAGGTAAAGGGATATTCCGTGTATATGTACAAAGAATATACAAGGGATATCAGACGATATACAAATATTATACAATATATCAAGTAATAAATATATATATTCGGTTTATCTGACCCTTTGTAACAGCCGCCTCCTAATTAGTCCGCACCTAATTAGATAAGCAGAGACAGATTAACCGTCTTGTCCACTACTCAATGTCCGTTGTGAGGAGTAGGGCAATTCACAAAGTCAGTGGGTCATGGTCGTCATCAAGGGAATCAGGTAGCCTTGGCAACTCTATCAGCCTCGCCACGGGTCGGGTGTATGTCCGTCCCTGGACGAGCACTTCTGCCGCTCTGACCTTTCCGTCGGCACCAGTGATCACTTTGCTTACGCGGCCGGCCGGCCACATAGCTCGGGGTAGTGACTGGTCTATGATCATGACGACTGTGCCCTCCGTCAAATTGTCTCTTTCTTTTACCCATTTCTGGCGGGTCTGTAGAGACGGTAGATAGTGGAGGAGGAAACTGTTCCAAAACTTGTCAGCCAATACTTGACTGTATCTCCACATTCTTCGGCCGTTCGCTTCCTCAGGTCTGTACACTGTCTGTGGGAGCGCGGGGTCCAGCCGCCCCATCAAGGGAGTGTTGGGGGTGACTGCGTCGACATCTGCTACATCACTTGAGACGTAACCGAGGGGCTTTGAGTTCAATACTCCCTCGATCTCCGTGAGGACTGTCGTGAGGACTTCTTCCGCCACGGTCTGGGCCCCAAGCACGGTGTACAGGGCTGTCTTTATTGAACGTACTTCTCGTTCCCAGGTTCCCCCGAAGTGAGGGGCATTCGGGGGGTTAAACTGGAAATCAATCTGAGAGGGAGCGAGGTGGGTCTTAAGTTCTGGGCCCATAGCTTGGAAGCTCTCTCTCAGCTCTCTTTCTCCGCCTTTGAAGTTTGTCCCGTGATCAGACAATAATATAGACGGTTTTCCTTTCCGCGCTGTGAATCTCCGGAAGGCCATAAGGAATGAGTCCGTACTCATGGTTGGAAGGAGTTCTATGTGTATCGCTCGGGTGGTCATGCATTTGAATACAATACCCCACCGCTTCTCCGTCCCTCTTCCTTTCTTCACATACAGCGGGCCGAAGCAGTCCATACCAGTGGAGTGAAAGGGCTTGTCGCCGAGTCGGAGGCGACAGGGGGGTAGGTCAGCCATCCTGGGTATACTGGGCTGTGCTCGCCACTTGCGACAGTCTAGACAGGTCCGCTGGAAGCGTCGTACTGCTTCTCTTCCTTGCAGTATCCAATAGCGACGTCTGATCTCAGCAAAGACTCTCTCTGCCCCGGCGTGGTGCACGTCCTCGTCGTATTTCTTTATGATGAGCTCTGTGACCTTGTGTCGGCTGTTGAGAACTATCGGGAACTTGACGTCATCCGTTAAGTCCGGGGCCCTTCTCAGACGACCACCCACTCTGATGAGATCATGGGCGTCGCGCTCAGGGGCCAAGTGGAGCAGTCTGCTGTCTGACGGGACTGGCTTTGATCCCTGCAGACAGTCTAGCTCGTCGGGGAACGAGTCTCTTTGGGCTCGCTGTAGCAGAAGGAGTTCTGCTTCTTCGTAATTAGCTGCATTAATGTCAGTAGTGGAGGGAACCTCAGGGTGGTGCCACAGGAATGTCTTTAACTGCGCACTCTCAAGGGTAGGGCAATCGTCTATGTTGGGATCTGTGGGGACTGGTGTGTGCGTCAACCCACAGAACATGGATTTCTTCATCTCTGCCTCCTCTTGACTAGCCTCCCGTGGGGTGGGGTTAGGCCACTCTTCTTCCGGGAGCTTGAGGAACTCGGGACCGTCACTATAGAGATTGTGACGTGTGAGGTCATCCAGGGACATTCCCCGTGTGATGACGTCTGCTGGGTTCTGTTTTGTGTCCACGTACCTCCAGCATGCTGATTCTGTTAAATCTTGGATCTCTGTGATTCTGACTCCCACGAAGACCTTGTATCTACACAAATCGGACTGGATCCATGTGAGTACGGTCATGGAGTCTGACCACAGGATTGTTCTTTGCACCGGGATGGTGAGTTCACGTTGGATTAACGTGGCGAGTTGCGCTCCTACTAGGGCTGCGCAGAGCTCTAGACGCGGGATCGATTGTTGCTTGCGGGGGGCTATTCTTGAACGAGCCAGGATGAAGGCGGTATGTATTTCTCCTCCCTCCTCTCGGGCCCGCAAGTAGGCCACCGAACCGTAGGCTACTTCGGAGGCGTCGCTGAAGACGTGCAGGTCCATCTGACACGTCTCCAGCCGCACTGTGGGTGGGAAGTAGCTGCGGCGTATGTTGACACCTGGGAGCGAGCTGAGTTCTGTTTCCCACTCTCTCCATGTGGAAGCAAGGTGGTCGGGTATGGGGTCGTCCCAGCCCTGGTCCTTGTCCCACAGCTCTCGTACAATCATCTTTGCCCTGGTGGTGTAAGGTAGAATACATCCCAACGGGTCATATTGTCTGGCGAGTGTTCTGTATACACTCCGTCTGGTGGTCGGTAGTGAAATCGACCTTCCCTGCTCCTTGGTCAGGGGTGTGTGTCTATAATGGAGCAAGTCTGTTTTGAAGCGCCAGACTAGTCCTAATGTCATTTCTTGGGCTTCACCTGGGATGGTCGCCATCCAGGTCTCGCTGCTTGCTGCCTTATCCTCTGGGGAGAGGCTGCGCAGTACTTGAGGGTCGCTGCTGGCCCACTGCCGGAGATCAAAGCCGCCTTTGATCAGGGAGGCGCGGAGCTTGAGTAGGAGGGCCTCGGCCTCTTCTGGCGTCGACGCTTTGCAGACAGTTGTCCACGTAGAAACTCTTCTCTACACTTTGTCGGACCTCCTCGTCAGCTGCTGGGTCCTCTGCGACATGTTTTTGCAGTGCGAACGTAGCACAGCATGGGCTGCATGTGGTTCCGAAAGGGAGGACTTCCCATTGATAGATGGATGGTTGCTCATCCCCGATCCTCTCTCTCCATAAGAACCGCAGCAGGGGCTTGTCCTCTTCCACTAGTCGCACCTGCAGGAACATCCCTTTGATGTTGCCGCTGATGGCCACCTTGTTCTGGCGGAAACGTAGCAACACGCCTAGTAGAGAGGGGCCGAGTGTTGGGCCGGGCAAGAGCTCTTTATTCAGATTTTGTAATCCGATCTGGTAGCTGCAGTTAAACACAATACGATCCTTGCCGTTGTGGTGGACCTTGTGGTGGGGCACGTACCATGATTCGGTCGTCTGATCGGCCTCTTGATTGTCAATTCTCTTTATGTGTCCCGCTGTGATTAGCTTGTCAATCTCAGCGCGGTACACAGTGGCTTGAGCGGGGTCTCTGGCTAGGCGCCGCTCGGTGTTCAGTAGATATCGCTCCGTCGCTTCTTTTGAGGCGTGGAAGGTAGGCATACCCTCTCGCCTCAGGAGTGGAGTTGCGTATCTCATCATTCCATTGACTTTGACTCTCTTTGTCCCCTGCTCGAGGAGGGCTATGGCATAAATGTCTTCCTTGGAACGAATGTGTTTATTTTCGTTCTTAAAGGGCATTGTCTCTAGTGTCCATAGCCTCTCGACGTGCTGTAAGAGGGTGGTGTCTTCTTCTGTCACTCTGGAGTGGAGGCAGCGAGTGGCTGCTGGTCGGTTGGGAGACCTGCAGAGGGGGCCTTGTAGTGTCCATCCTAGGCGGGTCTCGACTGCTGCTGGACAGCCTCTGGGCCCAATGTCGACCCGGTCCGTCGGGACTATGAGGTGTGCGTGGTCGGATCCTATGAGCAGGGTCGGGGTGGCGCCGTCGATGAGCGGTATAGGTAGTTGACGCAGGTGCACGTATTTTTCCATCAGCTTGGAGATGGGGTAGGTGTACCGCGACAGGCCTATGTCTTGGCTGGTGAAAGCGTTAGTGATCCTATACCGCCTCTCTGGCTGCCCGCTTGCTGCGATAGTGAAGGAGACGTGCTCACCCTTTATTGTCTTCAGGTCTCTTCTTATAGTACGAATCGTCATCGTTTCTTCGCTCCCCCGCAGACCCAGCTGGGCTGCAGCGGATGCGAGGAGGAGAGTCTTTTCTGACCCGTCGTCAAGGACGGCGTAAGTGTCCATGACCTTGTCCTCGTAGCTTAATGTCACTCGGACCACCTTCAAGAGCACCCGGGAGCCCCCGCTGCTGGCGGGGTCAATATACATGACGCTTACTCTGGTGCTGCTTGGGGGTGCGGGTTTCTTCCTGTTGCTGTCATGCAAGACGTCCAAGTGGGCTCCGTCACACCGGCTGCACCTCTTCTTCAAGCGGCACTCGGCTGCCATATGGCTGCGCGCACAGCGGTAACAGCGGCGGTTGGACTTTATCCATTGACTCACCTCGTCGGCGGTCATCTTCTTGAAAGTGTCACATTGTGACAGCCAATGTTCTTTCTCGCAGTACTGGCATACAATCTTCCACTTCTCTTTCGTCGAGGGGGTGCTGTGGTTCTTGTTCCGCGGTACTGATTCGGCTTGGTGCATGACAGTCACCAGCCTGCGGTTATCGTTGGATCTCCGAGGTCCATCTCTGGGGCTTGGTCCACTCCGCACGAACGTATCCAGTCGTAGGCTGCTGACTTCTCTCGCGAGGAAGTCGGCCAGGTCTAGGAGGGATGGCTCGGGACCGTTGGGATCACGGTGGTCTCTTTGCCGCCTGAAGCGCTCTTGTCGGGCGGGAGGAAGCTTCTCTAATATCCTTTCCACATTAGAGTTAGCGTACAGTTCGTGTCTACCCTTTTCCTTTTGTGCCCCCAGCATCCCTACCAGGGATTGTACCTTGATAGAGAGGTCATCCAATGAGCGATTGTCTGTGGCTGGGGGGAGACGGTCAATATTCCTTATCTCTTGTATCACGTAGTCCCATATGCGTCCATAACGTTGGTCGAGGGCTACTAGAGCCGCGGTGTATGGGGTACTTGAGTTGGAATATGCCAGCGCTATATTATGCGCTCTGGGCACCTTCAGGTGCTTGAGGAGGATAGCATATTTGTACGTCTCATCGGGGACATCGGACATCATAGTCTCTAAGCACATCCGTAGTTCCGTGTACTGTGCTCTGTCCTCGTGTGTAAAATCCGGGAACGTCGGTGTGCCAAGGTACGATGCCATGGATGGCTGGCACATCGGTGAGCGTTGGGGGAGAGGCCTCCTGGGCGAGTCTCCCCGTATGTGTCGTCGTGGGCTGGTACTTGGTGGGTACCAAAGCCCGGGTACCCAGGTGCTGTTCCTCGGGGCTGGCTGTGCGTCAAACTCACCCTTGAGTTGAGTTGGGGGTCTTTAACGCAGGGCCTCGGGGGTAAAGTCTGGGCTGTACTGGACCTCCTGGTCCTGTGGAGTACGATGCTGCTGGTGGGCTTGACTTTCCTCCTCTTCCTCTTCCTCTTCCTCTGCTAGGTCTTCTAGATCTTGCAGTCGTCTATTCAGTCTCTCGGCGGCATAGGCCGGTTCTTCCCGGTTGCTGGGTCTCGCATGGACCGGTCGGGGAGGGGGTTCGGAGACGTGTATAGGCTCTTTCTGTTGGCCGGGCTCCGGGTCGCTTGGTCGGGTAGGGGAAGGTGCCCTAGACCCTTGTCTTGATGCTCTGGAGCTCCGTGCGGAGAGAGGGGGAGTCGCCCTGGCAATCTGTTGCTCCATTATCTGCGCTTGTAGTCGGTCGCGCTCGGCTTCGCGCTTGATGTGAGCGAGGTCGCGCTCTGCTTCGCGCTGGGCTTGGGCTGCGTCGCGCTGTGCATTGGCGGCGTCGCGCTGTGCATCGGCGGCGGCGCGCTGGGCATCGGCGCGGTCTCTTTCAATATTCTCTTCCGTCTGGAGGCGTCTGGTCTCCAGGCGTATGCGGTCGTCTTCGCTCCTTTGCTGCGCCTGGAAGCGCTCTCGCTGGGTCGCAGAGTGTTCGCGTTCACTAAGGGCTTGCGCTTGGAGTTGCGCGTGAAGGCGCTCTCTTTGGTCTGCAGATTGTTCGCGCTCACTCAGTTGTTGAGCCTGCAGGCGTTCTCTTTCCATGGTAGAGTGTTCGCGCTCACTTAGCTGTTGCGCCCGGAGGCGCTCTTGTTCCATGGAAGAATGTTCGCGCTCGCTAAGCGTCTGTGCTTGGAGTCGATCGCGTTCGGTGGAGGCTGCCAGGGTGGCGATGAATGCCTGCGCCAGCATCTTGTCCGCCTCGCTGGGGGAAGACACTGATGGAGGTGATCGGCTTCTGACAGTGCTCGTTGGAGATCCGTTCTCCTGGCGCGCTTCGAGGAGGTCTATCTCCTGGGCGTGCTTCTCTTCTGGTAGTGGGTCGGGTTCCGTCCCTGGAGCGCTTTCTTTATTCTGGAGCTCTCCGGGGACCGTCCTGTTGACGTTGTCGGGGGGTATAGTCATGTCATGTCCCTCCTGGTCCCCCCCGTGAGCTTGGTCAGTTACGTTAGAACCCACTAGGGTCTCTACTGGCAAGGTCGCCTGGTCGTTTGACATGCTTTTACTATCCGCTTTTTCCGCATTTAACGTCTGTATAAAGCTAGGTATTAGACTGGCAGCGTAGTCCTCTAGGTAAGGAGGTGGCTGCTGTCTGCGCTGCGGGCGTTCTAGCTTAGGAGAGCCGTTTGTGGAGTGTTCACCGCTGGCCATGGTTAATATCAATATTATATTTAGATATTACACTGATATTCATCCGGCTCGAAGGACCAATTGTAACTGAGGGGTACAATTCCCTGACTGTATTGAGAGTATGGTATCATTAAACCACTACTTAGTTATGTACTTTAATTACTGGCCATACAGTACACGGTATATATGGTGAACACCCACACAATAATATGGCTTAACAAAGAGTCATATTTAGAAGTATTTATTAGCAGAGCAGTAATAGTAGATTACAATATTGAGAATTATGAGTTGCGCTTATATGGCGAAGAACACGTAAATAGGTCAAGAGCGTAAGTCCATGAGCATATTACGATGGGTATAATTAATACCACCTGTAGCATAAGAATTATATAAGGCACACTCGTAGTCAGCTGGAGATACTAAGGGGGTTCCCTCCGGTTGTAAGCCAGCAGGGGAGAGGAATAGTCGGGAGCAAAAGTCTGGATCAACGAGGAATAAAGAGACTCCAGGTACAGGAGACGGTGCAATAATCCCTTGGTCCTTAGACAAAGCAACAGCTATACTCCGGTATGCATTGCAGCATGGATGAAAGCTAGCCAGCCTCTGTGGGTCCTAGAGGCGGGCTCGACGGTGCTCCTCACAGGGTAGATCCCACACAGCAGTGGGGTAGACGGTTCTCTGCTCCAGCAGCCACAGTACCAAAGCAATATAATCCAGCCGGAAAAGGCTCTGCATTCGTCGGTGTAGGTTATCCAGTGTACATATCCACACGGTTCTCGTCTAGGACTCCTCGGATGGCGGCACAAGGTTAGGCCGCCCAGCCTGGATAAGTACACTAGCTCGGTACGACGAACCGGTGGTAATGCTGGTCACTGTAGAACGGTAGCCGCACGATACACTATACATAATAGACTATTACTTTATAATAGAATAAGTCGAACTCGACGATACAGCGTTAAACTCTGACACTTTAGCTATCAATTCGCACGCGGTTCTCAAGGCTCTATTTAGGGGCAAAAAGGGCCCACTTCACGGCACGTTGTATCGTGGTGAAGGCTTCAACTTGTTGGGTTAACTCGTTTTAGGATAAGTGCTTCTGTATCCACCTGCAACGTATTTATACGTAAGGTGAATAATCTAGTGCCAACCTCAGTTCTGTCTCGTATTACTGCGCAAACCTGGGCATGTTGAGACATGTCTTAGCGGTGGCTTTGAACTAGACATTGGGGGTATGGCCGTTGGCGCCTAGGGGGTCGCTGTCCAATAGGAGAACGAATATTATGGTCTGGCCTGTACCTAGGTAAAGGGATATTCCGTGTATATGTACAAAGAATATACAAGGGATATCAGACGATATACAAATATTATACAATATATCGAGTAATAAATATATATATTCGGTTTATCTGACCCTTTGTAACAGCCGCCTCCTAATTAGTCCGCACCTAATTAGATAAGCAGAGACAGATTAACCGTCTTGTCCACTACTCAATGTCCGTTGTGAGGAGTAGGGCAATTCACAAAGTCAGTGGGTCATGGTCGTCATCAAGGGAATCAGGTAGCCTTGGCAACTCTATCAGCCTCGCCACGGGTCGGGTGTATGTCCGTCCCTGGACAAGCACTTCTGCCGCTCTGACCTTTCCGTCGGCACCAGTGATCACTTTGCTTACGCGGCCGGCCGGCCACATAGCTCGGGGTAGTGACTGGTCTATGATCATGACGACTGTGCCCTACGTCAAATTGTCTCTTTCTTTTACCCATTTCTGGCGGGTCTGTAGAGACGGTAGATAGTGGAGGAGGAAACTGTTCCAAAACTTGTCAGCCAATACTTGACTGTATCTCCACATTCTTTGGCCGTTCGCTTCCTCAGGTCTGTACACTGTCTGTGGGAGCGCGGGGTCCAGCCGCCCAATCAAGGGAGTGTTGGGGGTGACTGCGTCGACATCTGCTACATCACTTGAGACGTAACCGAGGGGCTTTGAGTTCAATACTCCCTCGATCTCGTGAGGACTTCTTCCGCCACGGTCTGGGCCCCAAGCACGGCGTACAGGGCTGTCTTTATTGAACGTACTTCTCGTTCCCAGGTTCCCCCGAAGTGAGGGGCATTCGGGGGGTTAAACTGGAAATCAATCTGAGAGGGAGCGAGGTGGGTCTTAAGTTCTGGGCCCATAGCTTGGAAGATCTCTCTCAGCTCTCTTTCTCCGCCTTTGAAGTTTGTCCCATGATCAGACAATAATATAGACGGTTTTCCTTTCCGCGCTGTGAATCTCCGGAAGGCCATAAGGAATGAGTCCGTACTCATGGTTGGAAGGAGTTCTATGTGTATCGCTCATATATGTACAAAGAATATACAAGGGATATCAGACGATATACAAATATTATACAATATATCTCAAGTAATAAATATATATATTCGGTTTAATCTGACCCTTTGTAACACTACCCAAGCTACACAAACAACCAAGACAATTCACACACAGCACATGTCGTATCTCCAAATGTTGTGAAGTAACATGTTTTGCCTGGAAAAAAACATCGTTATTAACAAAACATTCGGGAGGGGAAGGAAGGAAGAGTGGGGTAATGTCCAATGGACATCTTACCTGCACCAAGGAACGCAGGGCGAAAGGCCGCAACACAGGTCTCCACGTTGACGAAAGGCCTCTCGCTGGCGGGACAAAAAGAAGCTATGGCCGGAGCCTTGTCATGGTGCAGGCCCGACTACATCTTCTGTCAAAGATGATGTCGTAGTCAGAGTGCCAGGGCCTGCTATTCTCACGGCTAATGTCAATGGTCGTAGCACAAGCTAACAGCTAACTCTAGGCTAACTGATAGCATCAAGCTAACGTTCCCAGCTGAGCGAAAACGAGCAGCTAACGTCGTAGCTAAACAGCTAACTGGCTAACAGTTAGCTCAACCCGGCTATCGCTAACCACTAGCTAACGCAGAAGCAAGCTATGCGGCTACCACTGAAAAACTGTACAACGTGAGAAAAGCAATACAGGCCAACACTTCAGACAGCCGCTGTGTTTTCCTCTTCTCATCCGAAGAGAGAAGGGAAAAAGAAGGCAATACACGTCCCACTACAGAGTGGTGTTTACCATAGCGGTGCCGGCAACAAGTCCCTCGCGGACTATAGCCGACTTGAGCATGGAGATATTCTCATAATGAAACACCAAGCTCACCTCCCTCGCACCAGGTGCTGACACCAGGCCACACACCATTAACTACTACAACAGCTAGCCGGCCCGTTTGGCTCCCGAGAGAGAGAGAGAGAGAGAGAGAGAGATATATCCACGGCGGGAATAGAATAGAGTGCAGTAAAAACTCACCAAACGTCCAAGAGGATCGAGACAACCGCGTGGAGTTGACGAAGTTCATCTGCCGAATGACCGTCCTCTTCATCTTGGCATAACAATGCTGCACGCGCTCTCTCTAGGTTAGCTAACGCTAGTTAGCCTTTAGCTAAGCTAGCTACTAGCCGACATCATCATGGCTATCCCGACTGAACCACACGTTAGCACTCAATATTATAACGTAGCTAAAGCTAACTAGCTCTCCCTGCCTTTAGCCGGGATGGCTAGCCTGACTGAACTGTCTAACATGCAACAACTTTCATCTTCAGTACATCTGCCGAATGACCGTCCTCTTCGTTTTGGCTGGCATAACTATAACCTCCATGCTGCACGCACGAAATAGTCAAACGCAGCTGATGCACGCCGGCCGTCTGTACACATGTAACGTAACCCCTCCCTTAGTTGAAACCAATAGTATGTCTGCTGCAGAGCCCCAGAGCTCCAATAGTGAGTGTCTGCTGCAGAGCCGCAGAGCCAGGAACATTCTACAAACGTGTCTAATGTGAAATATATAAGCATATAAGCAAAACTAGATTTTAGGTCTGTGATGAGAAAGGGCCTCGCGGGAAGGGGGGCCTCGCAAAAATAATAATAAAAATAAATAAAAAATAATAATAAAAAAAATAATAAATAATTTTTTCTTTTTTCTCGAGGCCCCCCTTCCCGCGAGGCCCTGTGCGACCGCACTGCTCGCACACCCCCTGAGGCGGCCCTGAGTGTACTAATATACAATACTATATAGTGCAAAGCAGAAATGGGATGAGGTACAATTTAGGTACAATTTACAGTAAGGTGTACGAGTTGTAGTGCAATCCTTTATCAATAAATATAAAGTGTGGGGAGTGGGTGCTACAGTGTGTTTGTTTAAAGTGAGTGTGTGGATGTGTGTGCTATGTGCGTTTGATGGTTGTTGTCTAGTGTTCATTGTTCGTTGAGCAGCCTGATGGCCTGGGGATAGAAGCTTCTTCTGAGTCTTTCTGTGCTCGCCTTGAGACTCCGGTATCGCTTGCCTGACCGCAGCAGTTCAAAGAGGCAGTTGTTCGGGTGACTGGAGTCCTTAATGATTCTCTTAGCCTTGCCCCTGCACCGCTTGTTGTATATTTTCTGGAGGGTGGGGAGCCCCCCTCCAATTGTGCGTTCGGCTGAACGTGTCACTTTTTGTAGTCTGCTTCGGTCTTGTGCAGTGCTATTCCCAAACCAGGAGGTGATGTTGCCAGTCAGGATGCTCTCTATTGTACATGAGTAGAAGTTCTTAAGGATCTTCTGACTGACTTGGAACTTCCTTAGGCGCCTGAGGAAGTAGAGGCGTTGTTGTGCCTTCTTCACAACACTGTCAATGTGTGTGGTCCATGTCAAGTCCTCGGATATGTAGGCTCCGAGGTACTTAAAGCTGTTCACTCTCTCAACCGGTGCCCCGTCGATGCTGAGGGGGCTTTAGTCCTTGACCCCCGACCTCCTGAAGTCCACAATCATCTCCTTTTGTTTTGCTGACATTCAGGGAGAGGCTGTTTTCCTGGCACCATCCCACCAGGACCTTGACCTTTTCCAAGTAGGCCCTCTCGTTGTTTGCAGAGATCAGGCCCACCACCACTGTGTCGTCAGCAAATTTGATGATTGTGTTGCTACTCCGCTGAGCCACAGTCCATTCTCCACCACACTGTCCATTCTCATTGTCACTTGAGTGCATAAACCGTGCCTTCATAATGGCTTAAAGAAAATAAAAAGAAAAATATAAGGTATATCGCACTTTTCGTTTAGGCTTTTCTGCAGGAGGCTGCAAAAAAGGCTAAACGTTGGCGCCGTTATATCAAACGCCATTTCTGCTGTATATATACGAATGAAATAAAACGAACTGCGTAGCATCCGGACTATTACAGAGCATCTATGGATGAAATGGGGGTGGCGGGGAACGCCGATCAGTATTATTGATTAGCAATAGAGTGCGCGTTCAGATAGCCAATGTCAGTAGTCTATCACGTTAGGTTATAAAACAATGTCCAATCCAGCTGTAATTTGGGGTAATATTATCCTACCGTCAGGCCATGTGATCGCCGGCAGCATTTCCTCACCAGTCATCGGATTCTGGTAGATCGATATGAACATTGGCTAATCATAAATCCCATTATTCCACGCTGAAGAATACGTTCGGCAAGCTGATCAAAGATGGAGGTTCTTCGTTTGGAATCAAGGCTCTATGATCCGCCCACAGGACTGTAAAAGCATTTTTTTTTTAAATCCACATAATGATACTGCAGTGGAGCGATGGCGCCCCTAAGCGGATCTGGCCGGTACTGCATGTTTCGAAAATCAAATATGTGGAAAGATCCTGCAAGTGAATCGGGGACCTAATAAGCGTTATAAATATGGAATAAAACAATAACAACTTGCCACGAGTATATACGTGGCTCTGGTCCACAACGCATGGAATTGAAACACGTATATACTTGTGAACGGACGCCATAGTGTTAAAAGCAAATCATGACGAGGAGAGATAAAAGCCAAGTTATGATAAAAGAGATAAAAACCATATTAAGACCAATTTGAGTTGCTGCTGAGTCATGTTTTTAGGGCGGATTTAAATCCGAGAGGGGAGTTCAGGAGTTTTATGAATGTTGGCAGGGCATTCCACATTACAGTAGCAGAGTAAAAAAAAATGCATCTTTCCCCATGCATGTCCTGACTCTCGGCGGGACCAGGTCCGTGGAACTTCCTCTTGTGGCGTGTTTGTGGACATCTCCTACTTTATTAAAATAATTTACTAGGTACTTGGGGACCGTTTCTTTCAGTACTTTAAAAACCAGTAGCATTTTAAGCTGGTGTACCCTTTCCTCAACCCTAAGCCATCCCAGACTGCTAAAGTGGGCTGGCGTTAGGTGAGTCCTAAAGTGAAGGTTGTGCAGGAGTCTCACTAGTTTGTTTTGGGAGGTCTGGAGCTTTGTCTTCATTTGTTTGGATATGTTGCTGTACCATGAAGTGCAAGCATAGTCAAAGTGACATTGGATGAGGGCAAGTGAACTCCCTGCAGGCTTTAGGCATGGGTGGCAGAGAGAGTAGCCGTGGCACTAGCTGTCCTTCCTTGTGTATCCACCCCATTTCATCAACAGGAGGAAGATCAGGGTGTGGCAGGTGAGCTTGGTTCCAGATGCTTGCTTCATAGTGTGAGCGCATGATGTGGAACTTCACTGCATCCGAGGTTGGTGTCGGCAGAGTCTCTTGTGGACGGCCTTTGCAGAATAACTTGACTCTTGCTTTGTTGCACGTATCCACCTCAGGCGCACCATAGATCTTGCAGATGAATCTCTCTGTTGATGTCACAAGATCTTCTGTGAAAGGGCCCTTCCCATGGCCAGCAAGATCAGTGTGATGGTGCTCGAACACCTG
The DNA here is from genome assembly GCF_963971535.1 of Notolepis coatsorum. Lineage (NCBI taxonomy): Eukaryota > Metazoa > Chordata > Actinopteri > Aulopiformes > Paralepididae > Notolepis > Notolepis coatsorum. The sequence goes on from NC_140169.1 coordinate 13,185,765, forward strand.
CCAGGCTGTTTTCTTTCCGTGACCACTGAACTGGGACACACTGTCACATCCGGTGAGGGCATGGAAGGCAAGGATTGTGTCCAATTGATCATCAGATAGTAGCTTTCTAATGTCATGTACTGGAAAATATTTTGGATCCTTCGATGTCCCAGCTTTCATGTAGAGATGCGTACATCGGATTCTGTCATAGTGAGCCAAGAGTAGAAGCAGCACATCTGTGTCACACGCTGACACAACGATTGTTTCCATTGGAGCCTGGATGCAGTGTAAAATCAGTCGTGTATCAGCTTCCTCATGGTAAGCACTCAGAGAGGAGACTTCAAGATCTGGATCTGTTGACTTGACAGTTGTCGCTTCAGCAACCCCCCCGATACTACAACTACAGTGTTCATCATCCGGGCTGTGTTCTATCAGGTGGTTTGAGAGTAGTTGAGCGAGATCTGATTAGTTGTCTTCAAGGGCCATGAAGCTCGACCAATCGGCAGGAAGTGGAACAGACTTGTTTTTGATTTCACAACGTACTGGTCTGTGGCGCTGTTTGCGTTTCACCCTTGTGCCTGTTTTGATGGATTGGTCATGGTATCTGTAACTGAGGGGTTACAAAACCCTGACTGTATTAAAGATTGTGATAGATTAAACCACTGCTAGTTATGTACTTTAATTACTGGCCAAACAGTACATCAAATATAGATGGTGAACACCCACAAGAACACGGCATTGACACAGAAATACTATTGGAGGGTAATTTATTATTATTAGGCAACGTTCGGTTACAGAATGAGAATTAGGGTCGCGCTTGTATGGCGAAGAATATACGTAAAGTCAGTCAAGAGCATAAGTCACTAAGAATAGCAGGAATCCTACGATGGGTCTAAGCTGACGCCACCTGTTGTATAGTAGCAATTATATAGGGCAACACCGGTACCAACTGGAGACAATGGGTTCCCTCCGGGGTGTAAGGCCTGGAGGGTAGAGGAATGTTCGGGTACTCCGTCTGAGTCAACGGGGAATAAAGAGACTCCAGGTACAGGAGTCGGTGCTTGTACTCCCTTGATCAGCAGACAAAAGCAATAGTTGTAATCCAAGATGCTCGACAGCATTGACGACAGCTAGCCAGCCCCGTCCACGAGGCAGGCCCGAGTGGTAATCCTCACGAGGTTAAATCCCAAACGATAGTGGAAATCAACGGTGCTCTTCTCCGGTAGTCACGTCCCAAATCAATATAATCCAACCAGGAATGGTTCTGCAATCGCCGGCGCCGATTCTCCTGTGTACATGTCCAACGGTTCTCGCCTAGGACTCCTCGGGTGTGGGCGACGTATTTAGGCCACACAGCCTGGATAAGTGCACTAGCTAAAGACACGACGAACCGATGGGTAATGCTACACACGGAAGGACTGTGACCGCACGATATACAATAAATGATCGACTATTGACTTCACATTAGATTAAGTTGAACTCAACGTTACTTCATTAAACTCTGACACTTTAACATTCTATTCGCACGCGGTTCTCAATGCTCTATTTAGACGCAAGGTTGCTCACTTCACTGCACGTTGACTCGTGGTGAAGGTGGGTAAGGTTTAGGTAAGGTACTGCCGTTTACACCTGCGCCGTATTTATACTTAAGTGAATATCTAGTCCCAACCTCAGTCCTTGTCTCGTATTACTACGCAGACTCTGGGCATGTTCTGACATGCCTGCAGTTGTCTTTGAACTTGCCGTTGGGGGCTTGCGCGTTGGCGCCTGGGGGCGCTGTCCAATAGGAGAGCGAATATTACTCTGGTCTGTACGCAGGTAAAGGGATATTCCGTGTATATATATAAATAATATACAAAGTATATCAAACGATACATATATATATTCAGTTTAATCTGGCCCTTCACAACAGTATCTGTCAAAGACGACATCTACCCTCTGGTATTTTGCTCCCATCTTCAACACGTTGTCAGTGAACTTGTTGGCATAGTCACCAAATGTTGTAGTGTCAGGTGGCTTTCCGAGTGCCATTACCAGAGCTTGGCCATCAATGACCAGGCAGCTGGGTCCCTGAAGGGTAAGATCTGCAGGGGTTTTAACTTGTTGGCGGGATGGGCATGAGCTCATGCTGGAGGATATTGTCAAGGTCTACCTTACGACCTGCTCTGTAAGCTGTGATGAGCCTTTGTAGAATCTGCAAAGGATCCATCACAGCAAATGTTTTTGAAAATAATAACAATAGCTGAGAAATTATTCATAGTTAATTATTTTTTCACTATCTATATCACTAGTCTATATGAGATATAAATCTGAATATGGCATCAGATCCTCCATTTAAGAAAACTTACAAAAGCACATTTAATTCAAGTTTGTACCTTGTGTAGTCACACTTAACTCATTAAGCCCCACCATTTATTTTTTGAAAATTCGCCTAAAACAGCATGCTTACATTAAAATGCTTATACCGTAATTCCTCTAATAGTAACCGGGTCTCAAATACAAGCCGGGTCTCTATTAATGGCCGGGTGCGCTCTTGAGCTAAGCAATTATAAGCCGGCCTCCTAATACAAGCCGGGTTACTAATATACTGAGCTGCATACTGAGCTAGTTACTTGATTTCACTTTGAAAACGTTGAAATGACCAGTGACCACCTGTAATTGCACTGTTTACTATTTCATACAGTACTTGGTTTCAATAAATTAACCCAGTACATTTTACTGGGTTCAAACTGACACAAAATGTTGATTTATTCATTATGATCCGTTTGAAAATTTGAAATATAGGCCTCCCTCTTATACAGGCCTCCTCCTAATACAAGCCTGGTACCCGCTACAGTTGAAACAAATACAAGCCGGGGTTACTATTAGAGGAATTACGGTATATCCAGATTTATAAGAGCTACTTGCATAAACTTGGTACCTGAATAAAGCTAAGACTTGGGGGATTCCAATGTTGGTGTCCAACACTGTACAGTTATTACCAAATTGCTGTAGTATTCCTGCAAACACTGAAGAAATGTCTTTTTTTTATATCCTCTCCTATACAAAGATTACAGTTAGTCAAAATCAGTTACTCTCATGGTTGCACCCCAGCTATATTCCTACTTTCTTCCTCCATAGGTGCAGATGTTCTGTGCAAAGTTTCATGTCAGTAGAATAAAAAAATTGGGTTTAGCACCTGTTTTTGTGGAGAGAGGGCCTGGTGTTAGCTGCCATGTTGGATTTCTCAATTTTGAGGCCTTATTTGAATTTTGAGATTGGTATACAGCAGATTTGGATTCAGCACCCCTTAACACTTTGAGTGCCACTCACGGCTTTTCTCGGGTTTACGCCCCGACCGCTGAATGCCACGTCACAAGTATTCTCGGGTATTTTTTATTTTTAGCGATCTGAAATCATATTGCATCACGCGAGCCTACCGTTGGAGATCCAGGGACCGCCGGCGCTCAGATGTGAAAAGCGCCCCCTATCGTCTCCCAGATGGTAAATCACCCTTTTGGAATGGACTCAATGAAAGTGAATGGGAGAACCGATTTCTGACTCCACATTTTACTTCTCACTGATGCAGCCGGGGTCTACCAGAGTTCATTCTGGAGCCTCTGAGCCGCGCGGATCATGTGTTATACTGTACACACGATGGATCAATACATTTATCGATTTTTTTCGAATGGCGAAATTGGAATAAACCATTTGGATACCATCTGACCTCAGGTAAGGAATCTATGTTATCAGTGTTAGGATAATCAGACTCGTTTTCACTGATATATAAGCGTATATGTGATATGACTGTAAAAGCCATGAGGAAATAAGAGCAGCGATTATCAGCGCACGGCACGAGCGTGCGTGCGTGCGCACACATATACTATCGATCATCTAGCGTTTATTTGAAAACGATTCATAAATAGGCAGACAAATGACAACGTTCTGGAATATTCCAGTAAAAGGCGATTATCATAGGCATGGGTTGTTTTTCCCTGGAAAACGGGTGATTTTCAAAATGCTATCAAACGGAAATGAAGCGATAAAAATACAATCTGCCTTGCCAATGTTGACTGGAAAATGAGTCTTTGATATGCGACGGGCAGATTAGACACATAGCCATAATTTAAAACATAGATTAGGCGATATTAACGTTAACATTGGCCGTGGATGGTGGCATTCAACGGGGTAAAAAGGAAAACACGGCCCGGCACTAAAAGTGTTAATACCCCTAGAAATGTTGTGTACCAAAAATAAACACGAAATGCCTTCAGCACTTTATACAAGCACATTTTCTGAAATTCTGCCTGATCGGAGTGCACTACTAGGAAGATTTACTCTACTATATATTTCTGCAGTCACCCTGCCAAGGTATGGACATTGAATTTGCAATGATATATTGATGTCAAAATCTTCCTACTCAGAAACATGCCGAGAACCAATGAGAATGAAGGACAATCGACCGCGACGAGTTCATCAATATCCTCTATTTGTATTGATATTGTGTGTGTGTGACCAGGTCGGATCCACTGGAGTTCAAACAAAACCTTGCTTTATCAACAGAAATAACTCTACGTTCATGGTTGCCAAGTGGCTGTTCACCTTGACCTCTCTCACCGTCAAAACAAATCCCACGCCAGGAGGCGGGAACAAACCGCAGCAACAGGAAGCAACAGGGTTTACGGGACACGTGGTGTTATTGTGAGAATCAGGCTACCAATTGTTTCAGCGATGGTCCCATTTGTTTACTGTAATAATAATAATAATAATAATAATAATAATAATAATAATAAATCAAATTTATATAGCGCCTTTCATAGAACCCAAGGTCGCTTTACAATCAGGACAAAAAATAGGGCAAGGAAAGTAGGGGGGGGGAGGGGGAAGAGGGGATGAGGGAAAGTAGGGGATAATGGACCTAATTTAATCTAAAACTAACTGATGGGGAAAGCCTTGGTGAAGAGGTGTGTTTTTAGAGCGGATTTGAAGGTGTCCAGGGTTGGGGCGTTGCGGATTTCGGGGGGGGAGAGAGTTCCAGAGGGTAGGGGACGCCACGCTGAAGGCTCTGTCCCCAAAAGTCCGTAACCTGGTGCGAGGGATGGAGAGGAGACCTAGATCAGAGGTATCAGAACTTGTAAGTCGCTTTGGATAAAAGCGGATAAAAGCGTCAGCTAAATGACTAAATGTAAATGTATATCACAATCAATCTACCAATCTGACAATTTTGTTAAAGTCTCCTTGTAGTAGCTTTGATTAGTGAAGTAAGTTTTTATGAAATTCTCCTATCCTCTTTGCCCCCCCAGTGCTTTGACCCCCCCCCCCAGCTCTTTGACCCCCTCCCCTCCCCAGTGCTTTGACCCCCCCTCTCCAGCTCTTTGACCCCCCTCCCCAGCTCTTCATCTCTTTCAGGATCTTATCACAGTTGGGGCCACAGCGTTTTTACAGAAGGTCTTGTGCTCTTGGCGGGCGGTGCACTAAGAACAAACGGAAGTCAGCACTAATTCCCACTAAAAAACACCGTTGTGTGTTGTCTCTTCTCTGCAGATATGGCCGACGGGTCAGCTCGTCCGAGGTACATGGTGTTTGGCGTGGTGACGGCCATCGACCTCCTCAACTACATCACCACGCGCGAGAGGCGGGAGCGCTCCATGTCCGAGTGCTCGCTGTCCGACGACATGTCCCTGTGAGCGTCGTCCTGTTTCCCCACATGTCGTCGCGGCCACCGCCGCCGTGGCGTAACGGCCGGGGACAGTTTACTGAGATGTAGCACCTTCTGAGCGGCGAGGATGACGGCGATCGTGTAAAAACGTAGGCGAGCGAGAGCTTGTGGTTTTAGTCTTAAAAGTGTACCCCCCCAACCACCAACCCTTTTGGGCTACATCGGAGGATTTATCGCATGCTGCGATTTTAGGTTCATGGATTAGCTTAAGAGGTTTTGAAAGCACATCTCCTCCGTCTTGCCTCTTATTGCATCTTGAATGTAACTTTTTTTCCTTTTTTTTCATTTGGTGTCGTGAGGGACGCAGCGTTTCTTCTCGCTTAACCCCTCCACTGCCACACTACCAAAGATTGTTAACCCTTTCACTGCGACAATGCAGAAGGTTAACCCCTTCACTGCCGCACGACAAAGGGTTAACCCTTTCACTGCCGCACTACAGAAGGTTAACCCTTTTCACTACCACACTACAGATAACCGTCTGTAATGTGGTAGTGAAAGGGTTAACCTTCTGTAGTGTGGTAGTGAAAGGGTTAATAATCGGTAACGATGCCTTTAACAGTCAACGCTATGAATTACACTTATGTTTACTTTGTAATGGTCGTCATATAGCCATGGTTTTTCTTTTTTTATTGCTTTTTTCTTAGAATAAGGATGGTGTATATAATCATAGATATCTATATAGAACACTAGATAGCTTACCCGCGCTGCCGGCCAATGTAGAGCGACGTCGTCGTAGGGCGGCCGTCTTGCTCGAGGCAGCTCAGCTACTGATGACATTCATGTCTACTTTTTTACTTAAAGGTAGTTTTTTTTTAGTTTTTTTTACAAACCGCTTGAATCATAGCCACGTTAATAATGCTTGTAATAAACCAACCCGTTTGTAAATCCGTTAATATTTCAGCGAGTTATGAGTATTTTTGTCTGTGCAGATCACTCACCCTCACTCAAGGCTGACTCGAGCAAGATGGCGGCGGTTCAGTGACGCTGGTGACTCCGCCTTAAGCTATCTAGTGTTCTATATAGATATCTATGTATATAATGGCATATTCACCTTCCTCTCACCTGTAGGTTGGCTCTGCCTGTGGCTTTCAATACAGGCATGTTCAACAGCTCCACCTAGTGGTTGAAAATGAAAAAGTGGAAGAGTGGAAGATGCATGGCTAGGATGTAAGAACTTTATTAAGACACTTTTGTCTGAACATTTTGCACTCTTACCAAGCACACGGGGTTGGTTAGTTTGGTACAGCCCAAACTGTAACCCCGACAATGAATGACACTCGTTTTGGGTATTATTTTCCTTGTATTAAAACGAGACTTGAAAAGGTTGTATTGAGCTGCTGCTTTTGAAGTATTTTAAAGATCCCCTCCACTCAAAAACATGTCTTTCTTACGGTTAACTCCTCTCGGAGGCACAGCTTTGACTGTATAGATTGTTATTTGTACAACTTGTCACCAGAGCGCCTTTTTCCACATTCTTCCCCTGGAGAGAGAGCTTTTCTGTACTTCCCTGAAATCTAAGTTGCATGTGTGATGTCACTAATAGGTAAAAACCATCATGTGGCAACTTGACACCTTTTAACTTCAGCATGGAATTCCTGGTTAATATCAACGGGTGCTTGTTGTTAATTTACACATTCATAGATCCTTGCATCTCAATGAGGGTAAAGGTGTAGAGATGCTGCTAAGACATTTTCAGTAGTTTATTGAACAACTTGTTGAGAACCATATTTATATTTAAGTATTATTCAATATAGAAACATTTTAAGGGTTTAAAATGCATCTGGAGGGGATCTTTAAAGAGTTGACGGTTTGTCCCCATCAGAGCAGGTCTTTTATAGAGATCGGTCTGTCGGGGTGAAAGTATTGTATTTTGAGTTGTTGTACTTTGTGACTTTGTTCTGCTGTTAACTGTACTTTATTTTTTTTTGTTAATGTATAAATCATATTGTATGCGTGGTGAGACCAGACAAGAGGTATCACTGTGTGCGTGGTGAGACCAGACAAGAGGTATCACTGTGTGTGTGGTGAGACCAGACAAGAGTTATCACTGTGCGTGGTGAGACCAGACAAGAGGTATCACTGTGTGCATGGTGAGACCACACGAGAGGTATCACTGTGCGTGGTGAGACCAGACAAGAGGTATCACTGTGTGGTGAGACCAGACAAGAGTTATCACTGTGCGTGGTGAGACCAGACAAGAGGTATCACTGTGTGCATGGTGAGACCACACGAGAGGTATCACTGTGCGTGGTGAGACCAGACAAGAGGTATCACTGTGTGGTGAGACCAGACAAGAGGTATCACTGTATGCGTGGTGAGACCAGACAAGAGGTATCACTGTGTGTGTGGTGAGACCAGACAAGAGGTATCACTGTGTGCGTGGTGAGACCAGAAGAGAGGTATCACTGTGTGTGTGGTGAGACCAGACAAGAGGTATCACTGTGTGTGGTGAGACCAGACAAGAGGTATCACTGTGTGTGGTGAGACCAGACAAGAGGTATCACTGTGTGCGTGGTGAGACCAGAAGAGAGGTATCACTGTGTGTGTGGTGAGACCAGACAAGAGGTATCACTGTGTGCATGGTGAGACCAGACAAGAGGTATCACTGTGTGTGGTGAGACCAGAAGAGAGGTATCACTGTGTGTGGTGAGACCAGAAGAGCGGTTTACAAGTTCCAAAGAGAGATGGATTTGTGTAAAAAAGGAGAGCTACAAAACGTTTTATTTCTTTCTTTTTTTATTAGCCAAATATTCTCTACCTGTTTCTTTCCATCTTTGCTTTGGGTCCAAGTTGCATTTGTTAATTCAGGATTTCTTGTTGATGTAATTATATTGTTGCTGGCTTCCAATAAAGATTTCTTTTCCCTGTTATGCTGAGAATTCTTTTTATTATTGATTTAATCACATATTGCAGACTGCAATACAATCAATTGATCAACTATTCATACTATTAATACATACATAAAATACAGTAGTAATCCATTTTACAAAGAACAAAAGAAAATACACAATATAAACCCCTTTATCTACTCCCAGCTTCTGCTACTCATGATCCACCTCTTTATAGACTATTTAAAAGTGGAGAAGGTGACTTCAACTCCATTGGTAGGCCGCTATTCCATAGTACTGCTGTTGAATACAGGAATGAGTTTTGGCCTATTACCCTGTTGCATCTTACTTGGATGAGGTGGTCTGTAGGGCTCCCCCTGGTGGCGTGTCTACATTCCTAACCCTGGTAACTACCATGCAGAGTTTAATTGAGAGACCCTTTCCTCAACCTTGAGGCTGTTCAAATGTGTCTGTGTAACTAAGGTGAGTCCTGGGTTGGAGTTTTAAGATCAGTCTAGCTAATTTGTTCTGCGCTGTCTGTAGCCTACCTTTCAGTGCTACTGTGATGCCACCAGTGTACCAGGAGGAGCAGGCATAGTCATAATGACATTGAATCAGGGCCCCTGCCAGGACTTTTTTTGTCTCTGTTTTTCTCCCCGTCCCAATTTAGTCGTTGTGCCAATCCCCCCCCCCTCCCCTGCTTGGTTGTTGTGCGCATGTTCTCCTACTGGTCGGTACAAGGGAACCATGAAGTCATCCGCACGCTTCCTCCGACACGCGCAGCGACAGCCAATGACTATTTTTTCACCTGGCAGAGAGGACTCTCATTGGTGAAGCGTAACGCGTGGGAGGTCACGCTGCCTTCATCAAGTCCTGCCTCCGCTGAGCAAGCGCCCAGACCTGACTGATCTTGTCAAGCTCAAGACTGAGTGACCTCTCAACTTCTCTTTTGTTCTCATGGGAGACCATGAGTGCAGCATCGTCTGCAAATAAAAAGTTACATTCACAGGCAGATTTCATGTAATTGACATAAAATAAATAAAAGTGGTCCTAAAATACTCCCTTGAGGCACCCTGCACGTCTGTTGGAGTGAGGAGGATATGCTCCCATTAATTTCCACTAGTTTCCTGCCTCTCAAATATCACCCCATCCACCTTAATTAAGGACATACTGTTGTTTGTAGAGAGGTATTCGTTTATTTGATCATGAATGATCCTTTCTATGACCTTGGACACCGCACTAAGAATAGACACCCCCCCTATGACGGCAACAGTAGTCATCTCCCCGCTCCTCCCCCTCCGGTCCTAGCTGACGGCAACTGTAGTCAGAGTCGAGTCCGGAAATTCTCTCTGTCCCGATTTTAAATGACCCCAGGCTTTATCTACGTTCATACTGCGATATACACATTTCCTCAGTAATATCCTCACGTACATCGTTCTCCCAGCTCAATCTCAGACCCGCCAACTTGGGTGCATTGTATTCTCTTATAACATCATAAAATCTTGACGCACCGCCTTTCCTACGCCATCCTTTATAGAATATTTCTTGAATTGCAGTAATCGGGCCACACTTTGGTCCTCCTATTGATGACGATATACAATGTCTAATCTGTAGGAATTTATAAAAGTTTGTATTATCTATATCAAAATCCTCTTTAATATCCTCAAAAGGCAAGACCCCATCCTCCCCGGCTATATCCCCTAGTACATGTATCCCCCTTTTAATCCAATCGTCCCATATGACTGATTTCTTACCAATCTTTAGTTTCTTATTATACCATATAGAGGCTCTCGTAGTTAAATATGGGCTATCACCAGTCATTTTGTGCGATTGATTCCAAGTTTCCCTGATAAATGCCATTAAAGGGTTTTTAAAAGGTATAGGTCTGTCTGATTGTCAGGAAGGATTCCAGAGATGAGGGATATATCATTTCCTCCTCCATCTTGACCCAAGCAGGTGCCTCCTCAGACGAGTGATTCAGTTTGGAGAGCTGGGAGAGCGAGAATGCATAGTGATACCAGTCTAGTTTAGGCAGGGATAAGCCGCCATTTTCCTTTGCTGCATACATTTTGGCCCGTCCAAATAGCGGCCTTTTGCCCCCCCACAGATAAACATTAATGACTTTGTCATACTGTTTGAGTAATTGGGTCGGGAGAGTCAGCGGCAACATATATAGGATATAATTTAATTTGGGAGCCAATATCATTTTTACTAGGTTTATCTTTCCCAGGAGGGACATATTCATTTTGGCCCAATTCTGGGTCAGAGCACTAATGTGTTCGATTATAGGGGCAATATTGGTTTGCATCAACTCTTTCAGACCTGGGATCAGCTTTATTCCTAGGTATATCAACCCTGACGGCATCGATCTGTATTGCCACCCCCTTCTGATATCAGGGGGACAACATTTAGAGAGAGGCATTGCTTCTGACTTGCTCCAGTTGATTGTGTACCCAGATATTTCGGAGAAGGACTCGATAATAGTTCCAATGACCCCAGCTGCTGTTCGGGGATTGCTGGATACCAATAAGATATCGTCCGCATACAAAAATAATTTATGTTCTACCTGTCCCGCTATTATCCCTTTGATGTCCTGATTAGTCCTTAGTGCGATAGCAAGTGGTTCGAGGAGAGCGCAAACATTTGGGGAGAAAGCGGAGAACCTTGTCTCGTCCCCCGCCCTAGGTTAAAGGGCGAGGATACGATCCCGTTGGTCAATACTGATGCCATCGGATTTGTGTATAACAGTTTTACCCACCCGGTAAACGATGGTCCGAACCCGAAGCGCTCTAGTGTGTGAAATAAGAATGCAAATTCCACCTTATCAAAGGCCTTTTCGGCATCCAATGAGAAGGCCACTGTAGGTTCTATATCATTCCTGACCTTCCACATTATGTGTAGGAGTCTGCGGATATTATCAGCTGAGTTTCTCCCCTTCACAAAGCCCACTTGATCTGAATGCACCAGAGTTGGTAATACATCTTCTATTCTATTCGCAAGTATCTTTGCCAATACTTTTTCTTCCAAATTGCTCAGGGATATAGGTCTATAGCTTCCACAGCATTGAGGGTCTTTGCCCTTTTTCTGTAGTAATGTAATAGTGGCAGATCTCAAGCTAGTGGGCAAGCCCCCCTTTAACAATGAATCCTCATATACTTTTAATAGTCTCGGAGCGATTATATCACTGAATTGTTTGTAGAAATCGGGAGTAAACCTGTCGTCTCCTGGTGCTTTACCCAATTTAAGGCTGTTGATTGCCGCGTGTATTTCTTCTATCGAGACCCCCCCCTCCATTGATTTTACCTGTTGTTTCGATAATGACGGTAATTTGATTTTGTCGAAGAACGCGTCCATTTTTAGCTGATCCACCGCCTTCTGTGGGGTATACAAGTCCTGGTAGAAGCACCTGAAAACATTATTAATTTCCTTTTTGTCTGTAATGATCTTGTCATCTTTATTACGAATCGAGGATATAATATTTTGATTATGCATTTGTTTAACCCGATTCGCTAGTATTTTACCCGCTCTCTCCCCTTGTTCATAATATCTTTGGTTGGTCCTAAATAACGCATATTCAGCCTTCTTTTCATATATGTTGTTCAATTCGTATTTGGATTTGCTTAGGTTTCTCCACGTTTCTGGGTCTGGTCTCTGACTGTGCTGTTTCGAGAGTATTTTAATTTCCTCATCTAACGCTGTCATTTTTTGTTTCTCTGCCCTTTTTAGTATCGCACCGTATTGTATGAGTCGTCCTCTCATGTAAGCTTTACATGTGTCCCACATTATGCCACTATCATCTATTGACCCTTCATTAAGTTCCCAAAATTCCTTAAATATAGTTCTAATGTACGCACACGATCCTTCATCATTTAACATCAGGTTATTGAATCGCCATCTCCGAGATCGTTGCCCTTCTTCCATGGATGTGATCACTAAATCAACCGGAGCATGGTCAGATATTACAATGTTCCCTATCCCAGTACTCGCCACCTGTTCTACCAGTGCGCTAGAGATCAGGAAATAATCTATTCTAGAGTATGAGGAATGCGGGTGAGAGTAAAACGTGTAGTCTCTTTCTTGTGGGTTCATAACCCTCCAAATATCCACTAGACCCAATTCCTCTATCAGAACACCAACCGCCAGTCTCCCTGTGTTGTCAGCGGTCCTGGGTTGATACGATCTGTCCATCAAGGTGTTTCCAACCAAGTTGAAGTCCCCCCCTATGATTACGTTGCTATTCCCTATTTTCCTGATCACCTCACATACCTCATGGAAAAAGTCTGAGGATGACCCGTTGGGCGCATATATATTAGCTAAAGTAGTCCTCTGTCCCTCTAAATCAGCATCCAGTATAACCCATCTTCCCTCATCATGTGAGAAACTATTGTGCACCTTTAGGTCTAAGTTTTTTCTCACCAATATTGCCACCCCCCTCTTCCTAGAAGAGAACGTACTATAGTATATTTGTCCCACCCAATCCCTTTTAAGCTTGGCCGACTCCTCCTCATCCAGGTGCGATTCCTGAATTAGTGCAATATCTGTCTTTTTTTGTTTCAAGAACGTCAATATCTTTTTCCTCTTAATGGGATGATGACATCCGTCTATATTCCACGATATTATTTTAATCAGCCCCATATTCCTCGTAATGCATCTCCCCTGTGCAATCCAGGACGTATTCTAGTGCCTGAGACTGTGAAGATATATATACAATAGTATAGCATACAATGAAATAAAAAAGAACATATAAAAAAAACATAAATACATTTCCCCCCCCACATTTACCCAAGCTACGTTCGATATGACCCCAGATAGAACAGTCGTACCGAGTGTGAGATCGATACTCACCCATGCACCTTGGTCCCCCTCGACTAACAGAGGAGTGCATATGGCACAAGGCAGGTTGCCCAAAACTGTGCCCCTACTATCATATATACCCTGATGTAACGTATGGCTCACACTGTAATCTATATACAGTGCGATCAATTCAACTGAACTTGACAAAACGGTAACGTTTCCAACAATTAACATTTGTATATCTCTCAGATATATATTGGTATATTGTAACTTCTATGACATAGCCATAATGGCCTGTGGTTCATTTCGTTATATTTTTCCTGTATCCATCCGGGATATTTCCCCTCCCACAGTTTTATCATATTCTCCTATCTATTGCCCTCTATTCTCATTACACATTTTTTTTTTTTTTTCCCAATCCCTTTTTTTTTTTTTTTTTTTTTTTTTATATTTTCTTTTATATACATATTGGCATTTTGTGATGTTATTTATTCTATGACGATGCCCCCGTGACTTATCTGTATCCATGCGCTTCATGAACTTTATCTCAATTGTCCGCCTCCGACTGTCCCCGTCTGAATCCCTGTAGTTTCTCCCGGTATCCGTGATGACCATTGCCCTGCTGTGTGGGGCGTTCAGTCCCCGTCGCCTGCATGTCGTCCCCCGGTCCCCGTTTTCTTCCCACTGTCTGCCAGGTAGACAGCCGCATTATCTCCTTTCGGTCCGGGTCGGTAGTCGGGTTCACCACGGTGATCTTGAATCCACGTTTTGCCATATCCGCCGTCGCCTCCGCCGCGCTCTGGTACAGGCGGGTGCCATCCTCGTAGAATACCCTCATCTTCGCTGGATACGGTGTCTGGAACTTGAGATTCTTCTCCTTCATTATTCTCTTGGCCTCGGCATATTCTCCTCGCTTCTTAAGTATTTCAGTGGGGAAGTCATGGTCGACATAGAAGCGATCGTTGCCACATGAGACGTTCTTCTTCTGCCATGTTCGGCGTATTATCTCTTCCTTCATTTTGTAACTCCCAAACTTAACCACGATTGACCGTGGCTTCAGCTGTGGGTTGTTAGGCCTTGGGGCCAGTGCCCGGTGTGCTCGTTCGATACGAAGGTCCATGTCATGAGGCAGTCCGAGTGCGTCCTTAAACAAGCCGTCTAGAAATCCATGCATGTCTTTTCCCTCTTTCTCCTCCGGGATACCATACACCCGCAGGTTCTCTCTCCTCGTTCTGCCCTCTTGGTCGAGCAGTTTAGCCTCCATGTCGGCCTGCCTCTGTATCAGTTTTTTTATTAAAACCGTCGCCGCATCAAGCACATTTTCATTTTCTCCGATTCTCCCCTCCGTTTCACCGAGCCTGTCGTTCATTTTGTTCATGTCATTCCTTATCTCCCGAAACTGACGCTCATTGTCTTTTCTGAAGTCTTTGAGCTCGTTGTATATGTTCAACAGCGTGGCTTCTTGTTCACAGTCATCGTCGCCATCTTTTCCTCCCGTTACTTCGTCATTCTCTGCCATTCCGTCGTCCTTTCCAGTTGTAATCGTGGTCGCCCTACGTCTCGTGATAGCCCCTTCTGTCATCCCTATTAAATATATACCCTGGTGTTGTTAATAAATGTTTCCCGGGGCTAACTCATTTTGCTGTCGGGGAGCTCGCGAGTTAAGCAGCCATGTTCTTCCGCGGTCAGACCGGAAGTCTTGATTGGCTGTTTTTAAATAAAGGCCGGCCGCAGGATTAATAATGTTAGTTAGTTAGTTAGTTTGGCCAGAGAAACAAATATACTAATTAAAATGGTTGGACCTGCGAGATTTGTACTTTGTAGGTCTGCATTTTAAATGTAAGGAGTAGGGCGGTCAGGTGGCGTAGCGGAGATTGCGCTCGTCACCAACACAGAAGATGCTGGGTCCGAGCCCAGCTCTCGGCGTTGCCACCAGCTTGGCTGGCCGTTCACACTAATACAATTGGCAGTATTAGGGGGTGGGGAAGCTGGCGGGTGGGAATCTGGCGTTGTGGACAGCGAGGCCTACAGGTCAGGTCTCTGCGCTTGCTAAGCGGGGCAGGACTTTGTGGAGATAGCGTGCCCTCCCACGCGTTACACTTCACCAATGAGAGTCCTCGCTGCCAAGTGAAAAGACGTCACTGGCTGTCGGCGCACGTCTCGGAGGAAGCGTGCGATCGACTCGGGACGCCCTTGTACCGACTCGTAGGAGAACATGCATACAGCAGCCAGGTAGGGGAGGGGGGGGGGGGGGGGGTAATTGGCACAACGACTAATTGGGACGGGGAGAAAATCAGAGAAATCAGAAACAGAAAAATAAATAAAATAAAAAAATAATGGATTTAAATGTAAGGAGTAAAAAGTATGTTTTTTTTCTCTCTGAAATGTAATTGAATAAAAGTACAAGTATACAAACTTAATAATACTCGAGTAAAGTACAAATCCCCCAAAACAGTACTTAAGTATTGTAACAAAGTACAATTACTCAAGTACTTTACACCCCTGCTTAAAGTATAGATACAAATACAATATAATATAAAGAAGAGTGAACAGTTTTAAGTACATCAGAGTCCACATATCCGAGGACTTGACATGGACCACACACATTGACAGTGTTGTGAAGAAGGCACGGCAACGCCTCTACTTCCTCAGGCGCCTAAGGAAGTTCCAAGTCAGTCAGAAGATCCTTAAGAACTTCTACTCATGCACAATAGAGAGCATCCTGACTGGCAATATCACCTCCTGGTTTGGGAATAGCACCGCACAAGACCGTAACAGACTACAGAGAGTGGCCCGTTCAGCCAAACGCACAATTGGAGGGGGGCTTCCCACTCTCCAGGACATTTACAACAAGCAGTGCATGGGTAAGGCTAAGAGAATGATCAAAGACTCCAGCCACCCAAACAACTGCCTCTTTGAACTGCTGCGGTCAGGCAAGCGATACCGGAGTCTCATGGCAAGCACAGAGAGACTCAGAAGAAGCTTCTATCCCCAGGCCATCAGGATGCTCAATGAACAATAACACTATGTAACAACCATCAAATGCACTCACAGCACACTCATCCACATGCACACACTCACTTTAAACAAACAACTCACTGCAGCACCCACTTTACCCACTTTAGAACACCTAAACACACTTTATATTTATTGGTAAAGAATTTGCACTACAACCCATACCTCATTACACCTTACTGTAAATTGTAACTAAATTGTACCTCATCCCATTTCTGCTTTGCACTGTATAGTATATTGTATTGTAACTCAGTTACTTCTACTCTGCATTGTACATTGTATATATGTATATACTGAACACTTTTGTCTACGTACTTGACTTCTATTTTATACTTGCTATACTTATTTTATACGTATCTATTTTTGTCTAGCACAGTCCCTGGAGCGTAACAGAAAGAAGCATTTTGTATAAAAGTATTCTGTACTTCTGTATGACAACTAATAAAGAAACTTGAACTTGAGAAAGTACAAACACAAGATAGTCCAGTGATGAGAGTCCAGTGATATGAGTCTCTAGTGCAAAATACAAGATAGTCAGTACGGTGATGTGAGTCTCTAGTTATCAAGTCCCGAGTTGTGACTGGCAGTGATAGTTCTGGCAGCAGATCCGGCGGCCCAAGCTACTAAGCAGTATCTGTAATCTCCTAATAAAACAAGCCATTAGAATAATATAAGCCTACTGTTCATTCATTACACAGGTAGACTATACACTACGCACGTGTGTGTGTGTGTGTGTGTGTGCATGCGCTGAACAGGTGGCCAGGCAGGAGCGAACAAGACGGTATAAATATGGAATATTAATACAGTATATTCCACTATAGATATATCCACGCGATTAGCTTTAGTTCTTATTTATTTATCCACTGTCATTTTAATGCCATAGAATGCCGTCTTCACCCGGATTGTGTAAGCCTAGGGTGCAGAGTTGACCATTTAAATAGAGCGATTGCTCACTGTTAATTGGATGGCAGGGTTCAATGTACATGATTGCTGTTCAAGTCCACCTGCAAGGTCAAGGTTTTATTTGTCACACGCAACATCATACTGGTAACATGAGCAGTGGAACGTTTATCCACTGGCTCTTACAATGTATACAATAAGCAATGTAAATAAATAAATAAATAAATAAATAAGAACAACAATAAATAATAACAACAATTATCTGATTTATTTATTTATTCAAAGTAATTTGCAGTGTTTGTGTAGTGCTATTATTTGTTTTCCAACATCAAATGCATAATTTTTTATCGTACAAATATTGTCATATTTATTTAAATTATGATTAATTAATTCCAAGGAGGCCTGTAGAGTTGACATGAATGAATCACTATGATTCCTCCAAAATAAAGCCCTTAAGAATACGGCACACACCAGTCTGTCAATTTACGACTGCTATTCAGCAATCCTAAATAAATCCTGCTCTTAGTTAGGACCGAAGACAAGACAAGGGACGGTTGGTGAATCCCAAAATCAGCCAGAAAATTTCTTAAGTGGCGCTAAGACCAAGATTTGTCAGATATTTTGTCCTAAGTCCGTTGGTGATTGTGAATGAGACCCATTGTCTGTATAGGCCTATGTCTATTGTGTGAGCTATGAGATACCCTGAATTTCCCCTAGGGGATGAATAAAGTATCTATCTATCTATTTACATTGATGCAGAAACTGAAAATGTTGATTCATGTGCATTGTCCCTGGGTAAAGAAATATGAATTAAATTGAATTAAACTACATATATTTATTGCAATGGTGTACAACATAATAATAATCATCAACACTGATGTACAAACTCCCTTTCAAATAAACAAAACATTCTGTCTTTGTCACCACACCTCACAAATACAAATTGCCAAAAAGAAAGTACCTTAATAATTCATAATAAAACAATTCAAGTCTTTTTTGATCATCTAACCAGGAGAAATTATCAGAAATTGATGACATTTTACTAAGAAATACATTATTATAATTTTTTTTTATCATAGAAAGTAAAACTTCAATTTCTCTCAAGTGATATAACAAACAAAATGTTTATTATATAAAAATTTTTACAGGTAGTAACTGTTACAACCACAGCCAGGGCCTCTCTCTCACCTGCCTGGCAGCAGGCGTCCACGCCCTTATATGGGCAGCTTCCTGTCCCTGCTTCCACACGCTGTCTCCCAGGATCAACCCACACACCTGAGACTTGTCAGATCATCACCAGACCTGGATATGAGACCTGCGTTCCTGCCACTCCTCGTCCGAGTGTTGCTTCACCTGCCTTGGTACTAGGACTCTAACCTGTTGCTTACTCTGCCTCTGTATCTGGCTTGCTCTAACCTTGTGTTTCTGTGTGTAGGATTGCACACCCCCGGTCTACGTCTCACCCCAGCCTGGACGCCATATGCCTTTTTACAACGCTTCCGGGTTCCCGTTTTGCGCTCTGATTGGCCAGGTCATGTGACATGAGCGCCAATCGTGGGACGGCAAGTTTCTACACTGGTTAAGCTTAGGCACTCTTCGAAGTTGGTTAAGGTTAGAGTTTGTCTTAGAGCATGGCGATAGAACGCCAGCTAGTTTGCAGGCTGTTTGACGCGGAAATGGGAAACACGCTATTGGGCACACATGTCACATGACCTGGCCAATCAGAGCGCCAAACGGGAACCCGTAAACACGGATGCGTTGTAAAAAGGGGATTGCATGGAGAGACCTTCCCCTTCCCCTGTTGTACATTTCAGTAAATTCTAACCCTGTCAAGCATGGTACCCAATTAAACATCCTAAACCGCCTCATTCTCCTCTGCCTTGTGTTCTGCTCTTGGGTTCAAAACTAGACGCCACCCTAACAGTAACACTAGTGTTGTGAAGGGCCAGATTAAACCGAATATATATATTTATTTATATATATATATTTAATTGTATTTGTATATTCTCTAATATTCCCTGATATCCCTTGTATATTCCTTGTACAATATGCATTGAATATCCATTCTAGCCTACTGAACATCCCATAATAGTCTCCATTCTACTATTGGTCGAGACCTTGGTGCCAGGCTGCCATACCCCCCAGACCCAGTTCAAACGTACCGCTCAACATGTACGAACAAGTCCTAGTTCCGCGTAGGAATCTGGCTACCGCACCACTAATGGTACTATTTGTTCATAGTGCGTATATATACCGCGCTACTAAAGTAGGACTTCCTCTTTTAGTCCAGTTTCTTACCCTCCAATAGAGTGACAGACGTAAAGCCTCCCCGCGACGCCACGTGTGGGAGTAAGGCCAAGTTCGGCCTACCATCGGTATTGAGACATCGTGTATATTAATATTTGAATAGTCATATTTGGCACTATATCGTCGAGTTGGACGTAGTCTATTAAGCTAATAATAGTCTATTCATATGTAGTGCTTCGTGCGGTGAGAATACTATCGTAGTCAGTACCACCATCGTTTCGGGTAGAACTGGCTGCTTATCCAGGGTGGCCGACCCCATGTGAGGCTGCACCCGAGGAGCCCCAGAGCCGACGAGCGAGTGGACCTGCATACCGGATTATTCTACCGACGACAGCCCGCCTTCCCAGGCACGGATTATGCTTTGTATACAGTGATTATTCTATGGATAAAGACCAACACTGCCGTGTGTTGGAAACCCCCCCCCGGAGAGGACGACAGGTGCGGAGACGCTCTACACGACGAGGTCGCTTCACGTCTCTCCATCGTGGACCGGAGGAAGCCGGCCCACAGAGAGTCCAACTGCTTTCATCTGTGGATCGAGGATCGCTGAGGCACCGAGCCGCACAACCGTGGGTTCTCCCAGGATACCCTCGGCCAGACGGATACAGCCAGACTCTACCCCCCCCCCCCCCCTTCTCCAGTTGTCTTACAAGCGACCGGAATTCCCCCCTAGTGTATCCAGTTCTATAATCATTAAAGTATCATTGCTATTATTCCTTAAATATTCCAGGTTGTATATTTACCGCCTGCGCCACCAGAGATTGGACGTTCTCTATTGATATACCAACGAATACTCATTTGCCATAAAAGTGCATCCTATTTCAAATCATAAATGTAATTAAGTGATTGCTCTACATACCTTTTGCTATGTATTAATTATTATTAAACGCAGACTTTCGACTTGGTACATTTGTGTTGGATCGTTTCATCTACGTGGGAGTGTTTACCATAATTATTTATGCCTAGTACTGGGTGGCCAGAGTCTAAAGTACAAGAGGTAGTGGTAGTAAGTATCATATCTAACAATACAGTCAGGGAATTGTACCCCTCAGTTACAATTGGTCCTTCGAGCCGGAGGGTAATTAGTGTAATATTAATATAGTGTTATTAATATTGAAATGGCCTATGATGAACACTCCACGAAACGATCCTCCTAACCAACACCCGCAGCGCGAACGACGGCTCCCTCAGTACTTAGAGGCTTACGCTGTCAGTCAACAACCTAGTCTTCTACTAACAGTAAACGCGGTAAAACTAGAAAGTAAAAGTATGTCTAACCCCAACGCCCAGACTACCCCGACCATAGAGGCCCCTACGGGTTCTAATGTAACTGACCAAGCTCACGGTGGGGACCAGTGGGAACCAGACATGACTTCACACCCCGCCAGTACTGAAGAAGTAGTCCCCGATGAGTCCCGGGAGGAATACAACGCTACCGAGAGAGAACTCGGCACGGAAGAAGACTGGGAGAGCACCGTGGAGATAGAGCTCCAAGGCTCCGCAAGGAGTACCCCGAGGGAAGGCCCCCCTATACAACCGCCTTCTCCCAGCGAGGCAGAGAGGACCCTACAGCAGGCCTTCCTCATCAGCCTGAACGCCGCTGCTGAACGCGACCGACTGCAGATCCAGCAGCGGAGCGAAGAAGAGCATATACGTCTAGAAATAAGACGCATTCAGATGGAAGAGAATGTGGCCCGAGACCGAGCAGACAGCCAGCGAGCAGCTGCTGGTGCTCTACGGGACGCAGAGCGCGACAGACAGCAAGCGCAACTAATAGAACAGCTGATCAGACGGACAACACCCTCTCCCTCCGCCAGAGGCTCCAGGAACTCGTCTAGACACACCTCCAGGGCGGCATCCCCTAGCCGAGTAAACAACCCTGAACTTGACCAACAGACGAGGTCTATACCCCCCACAGACCACCTCCCCCCACCGGTCCAAGCGAGACCTAGCAACCGGGAAGGAGCAGCATATCCTGTGGAGAGGCTAAACCAGAGACTACAAGCACTGGATGACCTAACTGAAGACGAAGAGGAAGAGGAGGAGAACCACGCCCGACGACAGCACAGTACTCTACCGGACCAGGAGGTCCGGTACAGCCCAGGCTATACTCCCGCGGAGCTGCGCTACAGACCCCCGACTCTATACACGGGTGAGCACGACGCACGACCCGCACCGAGGAACAGCACCTGGACAAGCGGGCCATGGTGAATAGAAAGTAAAACTTCAATTTCTCTCAAGTGATATAACAAACAAAATGTTTATTATATAAAAATTTTTACAGGTAGTAACTGTTACAACCACAGCCAGGGCCTCTCTCTCACCTGCCTGGCAGCAGGCGTCCACGCCCTTATATGGGCAGCTTCCTGTCCCTGCTTCCACACGCTGTCTCCCAGGATCAACCCACACACCTGAGACTTGTCAGATCATCACCAGACCTGGATATGAGACCTGCGTTCCTGCCACTCCTCGTCCGAGTGTTGCTTCACCTGCCTTGGTACTAGGACTCTAACCTGTTGCTTACTCTGCCTCTGTATCTGGCTTGCTCTAACCTTGTGTTTCTGTGTGTAGGATTGCACACCCCCGGTCTACGTCTCACCCCAGCCTGGACGCCATATGCCTTTTTACAACGCTTCCGGGTTCCCGTTTTGCGCTCTGATTGGCCAGGTCATGTGACATGAGCGCCAATCGTGGGACGGCAAGTTTCTACACTGGTTAAGCTTAGGCACTCTTCGAAGTTGGTTAAGGTTAGAGTTTGTCTTAGAGCATGGCGATAGAACGCCAGCTAGTTTGCAGGCTGTTTGACGCGGAAATGGGAAACACGCTATTGGGCACACATGTCACATGACCTGGCCAATCAGAGCGCCAAACGGGAACCCGGAAACACGGATGCGTTGTAAAAAGGGGATTGCATGGAGAGACCTTCCCCTTCCCCTGTTGTACATTTCAGTAAATTCTAACCCTGTCAAGCATGGTACCCAATTAAACATCCTAAACCGCCTCATTCTCCTCTGCCTTGTGTTCTGCTCTTGGGTTCAAAACTAGACGCCACCCTAACAGTAACACTAGTGTTGTGAAGGGCCAGATTAAACCGAATATATATATTTATTTATATATATATATTTAATTGTATTTGTATATTCTCTAATATTCCCTGATATCCCTTGTATATTCCTTGTACAATATGCATTGAATATCCATTCTAGCCTACTGAACATCCCATAATAGTCTCCATTCTACTATTGGTCGAGACCTTGGTGCCAGGCTGCCATACCCCCCAGACCCAGTTCAAACGTACCGCTCAACATGTACGAACAAGTCCTAGTTCCGCGTAGGAATCTGGCTACCGCACCACTAATGGTACTATTTGTTCATAGTGCGTATATATACCGCGCTACTAAAGTAGGACTTCCTCTTTTAGTCCAGTTTCTTACCCTCCAATAGAGTGACAGACGTAAAGCCTCCCCGCGACGCCACGTGTGGGAGTAAGGCCAAGTTCGGCCTACCATCGGTATTGAGACATCGTGTATATTAATATTTGAATAGTCATATTTGGCACTATATCGTCGAGTTGGACGTAGTCTATTAAGCTAATAATAGTCTATTCATATGTAGTGCTTCGTGCGGTGAGAATACTATCGTAGTCAGTACCACCATCGTTTCGGGTAGAACTGGCTGCTTATCCAGGGTGGCCGACCCCATGTGAGGCTGCACCCGAGGAGCCCCAGAGCCGACGAGCGAGTGGACCTGCATACCGGATTATTCTACCGACGACAGCCCGCCTTCCCAGGCACGGATTATGCTTTGTATACAGTGATTATTCTATGGATAAAGACCAACACTGCCGTGTGTTGGAAACCCCCCCCCGGAGAGGACGACAGGTGCGGAGACGCTCTACACGACGAGGTCGCTTCACGTCTCTCCATCGTGGACCGGAGGAAGCCGGCCCACAGAGAGTCCAACTGCTTTCATCTGTGGATCGAGGATCGCTGAGGCACCGAGCCGCACAACCGTGGGTTCTCCCAGGATACCCTCGGCCAGACGGATACAGCCAGACTCTACCCCCCCCCCCCCCCTTCTCCAGTTGTCTTACAAGCGACCGGAATTCCCCCCTAGTGTATCCAGTTCTATAATCATTAAAGTATCATTGCTATTATTCCTTAAATATTCCAGGTTGTATATTTACCGCCTGCGCCACCAGAGATTGGACGTTCTCTATTGATATACCAACGAATACTCATTTGCCATAAAAGTGCATCCTATTTCAAATCATAAATGTAATTAAGTGATTGCTCTACATACCTTTTGCTATGTATTAATTATTATTAAACGCAGACTTTCGACTTGGTACATTTGTGTTGGATCGTTTCATCTACGTGGGAGTGTTTACCATAATTATTTATGCCTAGTACTGGGTGGCCAGAGTCTAAAGTACAAGAGGTAGTGGTAGTAAGTATCATATCTAACAATACAGTCAGGGAATTGTACCCCTCAGTTACAATTGGTCCTTCGAGCCGGAGGGTAATTAGTGTAATATTAATATAGTGTTATTAATATTGAAATGGCCTATGATGAACACTCCACGAAACGATCCTCCTAACCAACACCCGCAGCGCGAACGACGGCTCCCTCAGTACTTAGAGGCTTACGCTGTCAGTCAACAACCTAGTCTTCTACTAACAGTAAACGCGGTAAAACTAGAAAGTAAAAGTATGTCTAACCCCAACGCCCAGACTACCCCGACCATAGAGGCCCCTACGGGTTCTAATGTAACTGACCAAGCTCACGGTGGGGACCAGTGGGAACCAGACATGACTTCACACCCCGCCAGTACTGAAGAAGTAGTCCCCGATGAGTCCCGGGAGGAATACAACGCTACCGAGAGAGAACTCGGCACGGAAGAAGACGGGGAGAGCACCGTGGAGATAGAGCTCCAAGGCTCCGCAAGGAGTACCCCGAGGGAAGGCCCCCCTATACAACCGCCTTCTCCCAGCGAGGCAGAGAGGACCCTACAGCAGGCCTTCCTCATCAGCCTGAACGCCGCTGCTGAACGCGACCGACTGCAGATCCAGCAGCGGAGCGAAGAAGAGCATATACGTCTAGAAATAAGACGCATTCAGATGGAAGAGAATGTGGCCCGAGACCGAGCAGACAGCCAGCGAGCAGCTGCTGGTGCTCTACGGGACGCAGAGCGCGACAGACAGCAAGCGCAACTAATAGAACAGCTGATCAGACGGACAACACCCTCTCCCTCCGCCAGAGGCTCCAGGAACTCGTCTAGACACACCTCCAGGGCGGCATCCCCTAGCCGAGTAAACAACCCTGAACTTGACCAACAGACGAGGTCTATACCCCCCACAGACCACCTCCCCCCACCGGTCCAAGCGAGACCTAGCAACCGGGAAGGAGCAGCATATCCTGTGGAGAGGCTAAACCAGAGACTACAAGCACTGGATGACCTAACTGAAGACGAAGAGGAAGAGGAGGAGAACCACGCCCGACGACAGCACAGTACTCTACCGGACCAGGAGGTCCGGTACAGCCCAGGCTATACTCCCGCGGAGCTGCGCTACAGACCCCCGACTCTATACACGGGTGAGCACGACGCACGACCCGCACCGAGGAACAGCACCTGGACAAGCGGGCCATGGTACACTGCCGGTACCAGCCCATACCAAGGAGCGGGAGGAGACTCGCCTAGGAGGCCTCTCCCCCAACGCTCGCCGATGTATCCACAGTCAGCGTCATACATTGGCACGCCTATGGTACCCGACTTCACCCAAGAGAACCGGGCCCAGTATACAGAACTCCGCATGTGTCTGGAGACCATGTTGGTGGATGTATTGGATGAACGCCATAAATACGCCATCCTACTGAAGCACTTAAAGGTACCCCGTGCACATAATATAGCGCTCGCCTACGCGACTTCCACCACCCCATACACAGCAGCGCTGGTAGCATTGGACCAGAGGTATGGGCGCATATGGGATTACGTGATCCAGGAGATCCGACACATCGACCGCTTACCCCCAGCAATAGACAATCGAGCACTGGACGACCTGTCCATCAGAGTGCAGTCCCTGGTAGGGATGTTGGGAGCGCAGAGAGAGAAGGGGAGGCATGAACTTTACGCCAACTCAAATGTGGAAAGGATCTTGGAGAAGCTGCCGCCCGCTCGACAGGAGCGTTTTAGGCGGCAGAGAGACCACCGAGACCCGAATGGCCCCGAGCCGAACCTCCTCGATCTAGCAGACTTCCTGGCGAGAGAAGTCAGCAGCCTACGGCTAGATACATTCGGACGGAGCACCCCTGGCTCCAGAGAAGGAACCAGACGACTAAATGATGGAAGAAGATCGGTGACTGTGATGCACCAATCGGAGTCAGTACCGAGCAGCAGGAGCCACAGTACCCCCTCCAGAACGGAGAAGTGGAAGATAGTGTGCCCCTACTGTGAGAAAGAACACTGGCTAGCGCAATGTGACTCCTTCCCCAAGCTGAACGCGGAGGAAGCAAGTCAATGGATAAAGTCCAACAAGCGCTGTTTTCGCTGTGCGCGCTCACACATGGCAGCCGAATGCCGCTTAAAGAAAAGGTGCACCAAGTGCGATGGAGCCCATCTGGACATACTTCACGACAGTAACAGACGGCGCCCTTCACCCGCACCATCCAGCAGCAAAGCGAGCGTCATGTACATCGATCCCGCCAGCAGCAGTGGAGCCCGAGTACTCCTAAAAGTAGTGCGTGTGACACTAAGCTACCAGAATAAAGTCCTGGACACTTACGCCGTCCTCGATGACGGGTCAGAGAAGACCCTTCTGCTCGCCTCCGCTGCGGCCCAGCTAGGGCTGCGGGGAAGCGAAACCCAAATGACAATTCGGACAATAAGACGAGATTTGAAGACGATAAAGGGCGAGAATGTCTCATTCTCTATCGCAGCAAGCGGCCAGCCTGAGCGACGGTACCAGATTACAGACGCTTTCACCAGCCAAGAAATAGGACTGTCGCGGTACACATACCCCGTCGCCAAGCTGATGGAGAAATATGCACATCTGCGCAAGTTACCGATCCCGCTCATAGACAATGCTATGCCGACCCTGTTGATAGGCTCCGACCATGCAGACCTCATTGTCCCGATAGACCGGGTTCATACCGGACCCCGAGGCTGTCCTGCAGCAGTCGAGACCCGTTTGGGATGGACTCTCCAAGGCCCGCTCGCCAAATCTCTCAACCGAAGTACAGCCACTAGATGTCTCCACTCCCGAGTCAAAGAGGGAGAAACCGCACTCCTGCAACACGTAGAGCGGCTATGGACCTTGGAACAAATGCCCTTTAAGAACGGAAAGAAAGACATTCGCTCTAAAGATGACATTTACGCCATTCACCTCCTCGAGACAGGGACCAAGAGAGTCCCGGTCAACGGCGTGTTGAGATACGCCACGCCACTCCTGCGGCGAGAAGGAATGCCTACTTTCCACGCCAAGACAGACGCCACAGAACGGTACCTGCTGAACACGGAGCGGCGCTTAGCCAAGAACCCCGCCCAAGAGAGTGTATACCGCGCTGAGATTGAGAAGCTCATCACAGCGGGACACGTCACAAAGATGGACATTAAAGAGGCCGACCAGACCACCGAATCGTGGTACGTGCCTCACCACAAGGTCCATCACAACGGTAAAGACCGCATAGTATTTAACTGCAGCTACCAGATCGGATCCCAAAATCTGAATAAAGAGTTACTGCCCGGTCCCACACTCGGCCCCTCCCTACTCGGCGTTCTACTCCGCTTCCGCCAGGAAAAGGTGGCCACCAGCGGGGACATTAAAGGAATGTTCCTGCAGGTGAGATTAGTAGAGGAGGACAAGCCCCTGTTACGGTTCCTATGGAGAGAGAAGCCAGGAGATGAGCACCCAGCCATCTACCAATGGGAAGTCCTCCCCTTCGGAACGACGTGCAGCCCCTGCTGTGCTACATTTGCACTACAGAAACATGTAGCAGAGGACCCAGCAGCGGACGAAGAGGTCCGACACAGCGTAAAGAACAGCTTCTACGTAGACAACTGTCTACAAAGCCTTTCAACCCAGGAAGAAGCCGAGGCTCTCCTGATTAAACTCCGTGCCTCATTGATCAAAGGCGGCTTTGATCTCAGGCAGTGGGCCAGCAGCGATCCGCAAGTACTGCGCAGCCTCTCCTCCGAGGACAAGGCAGCCAGCAGCGAGACCTGGATGGCTACAATCCCGGGAGAAGCCCAGGAGATGACCCTGGGATTGGTGTGGCGATTCAAAACAGATTCGCTTCACTACGGACACAAGCCCCTGACTACGGAGCAGGGAAGGCCGGCGGCGGCGCCGACCACCAGACGGAGTGTGTACACAGCACTCGCCCGACAGTATGACCCGCTAGGATGTATTCTACCGTACACCACCAGGGCAAAAATGATTGTACGAGCATTGTGGGACAAGGACCAGGGCTGGGACGACCCCATTCCCGCACACCTTGCATCCACCTGGAGAGAGTGGGAGATGGAGCTCCACTCACTCCCAGGCGTTAATATGCGCCGAAGCTACTTCCCACCCACGGTGAGGCCAGAGACATGTAAAATGGACTTACACGTCTTCAGTGACGCCTCAGAGGTTGCATACGGATCAGTAGCCTACTTGCAGGCCCAAGAAGAGGGGGGAGAGATCTACACAGCATTTGTCCTCGCCCGCTCGAGAATAGCCCCACGCAAGCAACAATCTATCCCACGTCTAGAGCTCTGCGCAGCCCTAGCCGGAGCGCACCTAGCCACGCTCATCCAACGTGAGCTCACCATACCGGTGTCTAGAACAATCCTGTGGTCAGATTCCACGACAGTACTCGCCTGGATCAAATCGGACTCATGCAAGTACAAAGTCTCCGTGGGAGTCAGAGTCACCGAGATTCAAGACTTAACCGAAGAGTTAACCGGAGAAACAGAGTGGCGCTACGTTGATACAAAACAGAACCCAGCTGACGTCATCACCTGGGGAATGCCCCTAGATGACCTCACCCGTCGCAATGTCTACAGTGACGGCCCAGCATTCCTAAAGCTCCCGGAAGGAGAGTGGCCCACGCCTATCCCGAGGGAAGCAAGTCAAGAGGAGGCTGAGAATAAGAAACCTATGTTCTGTGGATTGAGCACTGTTATCTCCGCAGACCCCAACATAGATGATTGCACTACCATAGAGAGTGCACAACAAAGGACATTCCTACTGCACTACCTACCGTCTCTACAGACCCGCCAGAAGTGGGTAAAGGAGAGAGACAATTTGACAGAAGGAACAGTCGTCATGATTATTGATCAATCACGGCCCAGAGCTATGTGGCCGGCCGGCCGCGTAAGCAAAGTGATCACCGGTGCCGACGGCAAGGTCCGAGCAGCTGAAGTGCTTGTCCAGGGTCGCACTTACACCCGTCCCGTGGCGAGGCTCATAGAACTGCCCCGACTCCCAGACACAATCGATGATGACCATGACCCTATAACCCTATGACTTTGTGAAGTTGACTGACCCCTACAGCAAACCCTTATGTGTAAATAGACAACGCGATTAATCTGTCTCTGCTTAACTGATTAGGTCTGGGACCAATCAGGGGGTGGCTGTTGTGAAGGGCCAGATTAAACCGAATATATATATTTATTTATATATATATATTTAATTGTATTTGTATATTCTCTAATATTCCCTGATATCCCTTGTATATTCCTTGTACAATATGCATTCTAGCCTACTGAACATCCCATAATAGTCTCCATTCTACTATTGGTCGAGACCTTGGTGCCAGGCTGCCATACCCCCCAGACCCAGTTCAAACGTACCGCTCAACATGTACGAACAAGTCCTAGTTCCGCGTAGGAATCTGGCTACCGCACCACTAATGGTACTATTTGTTCATAGTGCGTATATATACCGCGCTACTAAAGTAGGACATCCTCTTTTAGTCCAGTTTCTTACCCTCCAATAGAGTGACAGACGTAAAGCCTCCCCGCGACGCCACGTGTGGGAGTAAGGCCAAGTTCGGCCTACCATCGGTATTGAGACATCGTGTATATTAATATTTGAATAGTCATATTTGGCACTATATCGTCGAGTTGGACGTAGTCTATTAAGCTAATAATAGTCTATTCATATGTAGTGCTTCGTGCGGTGAGAATACTATCGTAGTCAGTACCACCATCGTTTCGGGTAGAACTGGCTGCTTATCCAGGGTGGCCGACCCCATGTGAGGCTGCACCCGAGGAGCCCCAGAGCCGACGAGCGAGTGGACCTGCATACCGGATTATTCTACCGACGACAGCCCGCCTTCCCAGGCACGGATTATGCTTTGTATACAGTGATTATTCTATGGATAAAGACCAACACTGCCGTGTGTTGGAAACCCCCCCCCGGAGAGGACGACAGGTGAGGAGACGCTCTACACGACGAGGTCGCTTCACGTCTCTCCATCGTGGACCGGAGGAAGCCGGCCCACAGAGAGTCCAACTGCTTTCATCTGTGGATCGAGGATCGCTGAGGCACCGAGCCGCACAACCGTGGGTTCTCCCAGGATACCCTCGGCCAGACGGATACAGCCAGACTCTACCCCCCCCCCCCTTCTCCAGTTGTCTTACAAGCGACCGGAATTCCCCCCTAGTGTATCCAGTTCTATAATCATTAAAGTATCATTGCTATTATTCCTTAAATATTCCAGGTTGTATATTTACCGCCTGCGCCACCAGAGATTGGACGTTCTCTATTGATATACCAACGAATACTCATTTGCCATAAAAGTGCATCCTATTTCAAATCATAAATGTAATTAAGTGATTGCTCTACATACCTTTTGCTATGTATTAATTATTATTAAACGCAGACTTTCGACTTGGTACATTTGTGTTGGATCGTTTCATCTACGTGGGAGTGTTTACCATAATTATTTATGCCTAGTACTGGGTGGCCAGAGTCTAAAGTACAAGAGGTAGTGGTAGTAAGTATCATATCTAACAATACAGTCAGGGAATTGTACCCCTCAGTTACAACTAGTCTACTTGTTTCTGTGATAATGGTAATGTGCCTGAATGTAACTGTGCACAAAAGGAGATAATTAACATAACCTAATGGTTCTGAGCTGCAATTATTGATAAAACAATATGTTCATGTTGGTTTATAATACATTTACATTTACATTTAGTCATTTAGCTGACGCTTTTATCCAAAGCGACTTACAAGTTCTGTACGGCAAGTCATCAGGAAGGGCACAACTCTATCAGCTGAGTAACAATGTTCATCAAAGTGTTGCGTGTTACAGTGTAGGTTAGTTTATTAGGACAAGTGCATGACAGTAAGGTTAGTTAGGGTTCGTTTTTATTTTATTTTTTTTAATTTCAGATAATGGTTGAAGAAGTGCGTCTTTAGTCGACGGCGAAAGATTGGACGGGATTCGGCTGTCCTAACTGGGGTGGGTAGTTGATTGATTGATTGAAAATTTTATTAATAGATTGCAGAATGGGTACAGTACAGTACAGCTCAATACATACAATTGTTAAGGGGATGCAGACCAGAGAAAGACTTTCGTCTTGTTTACATCAGGGTCCTCCATTTTCAATTCATCATATATATATGACATACATGTGGGCGGCTACGTGGTGTAGTGGGCAAGGCGCTCGCCACGAAATGCTGGAGACGCTGGGCTCGTCAGTTCGAGCCCAGCGCTCCACATTTGCTTTCAGTTTAGCTGGTCGTCCGTACTAATACACATTGGCCGTATTAGGGGGTGGGAAACTGATGGGTGGGGATCGGGCGTTGTGGACAGCGACTCCTACAGGTCGGTTGGTGCGCCTGCGCAGTAGAATCAGGAAGTGTCGGGGGCAGCGTGAGCCTCCCACGCATTACTCCTCGCCACTGAGAGATCGAGCTGCGCAGGTGAAAAGATGCGACTGCTGTTACCTCAAGTACCGGAGGGGACTTGTGCTATGTATGACTTAGTCCACATTGCAGCCGGCTTGTGGGAGGCAAGAAACAGCGTCCGTGACAGGGGAGGGTTGAATTGGATGATACGAAATTGGGATGGGAGAAAAATATAGAAAATGGGAGAAAAGGTGTATAAAAAAAAAATATATATATATATGACATACATGACATACAGATAGACAGTACTGCTACATCTATACATTTATGACATACCAGATTTGCAAATACAGTACTGTTTGTGATAGAAAAAGAGTCCAGAAAAGAGAGTATATACATTTGACATAGAAACTGTACATTGGAGGAGGTTGAGGGGGGGGGGAGGTTGGAGTGGGTGGGGGACACTGTACAACTGAACAAGCAAAACTGTACATTGGAATATTGACAAGACCATACTTGGTAATTTACTGTACATTGGGGGGGGGGGGTTGTGTTAGGACATTTACAGGGGCCAGTTTAGAATTGCAGTCTCCCGTAGGTGCTCTTTAAGAGCGATTTTGAATGTGGGTAGGGATTCACATTCCTTTACAGCTTTGGGTAGGGCGTTCCACATTGATGTGGCATAATTGCGAAACGTATTTAGTCCCTTGTTTGAGCCGAATCTGGGTTTAACATGATTTGTTGAGCTTCCTCTGGTGTAGTGGTTGTGGTATTCACTGACCTTTGGGAAGTATTTTGACATGCACATTGGGTACCTTAGTCGTATAGTGTATCTTGTAGACCAGGCCCATTGCAAGTTGCTCTACTCTGTCGTCTACTCTAAGCCATCCTAGGTTGTCAAAGTGGGCAGGGGTGAGGTGGGTTCTGGGGGTAAGGTCAAGTAGTAGTCTGACCAGTTTGTTTTGTGATGTTTGTAAGTCTATTCCAAAGTCAAAGTATCTCACATTTGTGTCTGTCTGATAGTTTGACTAACAGGCAGAACTGGCGTGAGTTTATGAAATTCTAGAAACGATTGAATGGTTCTGTATTGAATTGTGTTATAGTTTGCATGTTCGTGAAAACCCCCAGACTCCAGAAGCATAGTATGAAACAGAACACACATAAGAAGCTTTAAGTTTTAACTTTATTCAGTACTGACCTCAGTGCTCAACCAGCTACAACACATGCCTTCCTTAAATGTCAGATGTTCATCAAAGGTCAAATATGCAAGAACAAATAGCAAATAGTAAGTAGCAAATAGTGAAAATAGAAACATAGCAATAAAAGTAAGAATAGTAAAAAAGAAAAGAAAAAAGAAGAACTTGCATGTGCACTCACATGCACACATTCCACACAGATTCACAAATATCGATTTGACACGTACACATACTTATTAATACTGAGTAATGAGTTAGATAATGGGATATTGCACAGTATAGTAGTATTGCACAGAATAAATAATACAATAGTATTTCACAGATAAATGTCAGTTATTGCACAAAATGAGTCTATTGCACAGGGTAGAGGTAGTGCAGTCTTCAGATTGAGTATTGTCTATGGGGGGGGGGGGGGGGGTGCTCTCAGTGCAGAGTTCAGTGTGGTGATACATCTTTGATTTATCATAAAGTACTTAATAAACCTTCTGCTTTTTAATAAAGTACCTAATACACTTTTTTTAAATTCTTTTTTTTGCGTTCTTTGCGGCTCACTTTTCCCTAAACCTTTGGTACCAAATTTGTACATAATATTGATCCAATTAGTTAGCTATTATTGTGTTTATTACAAGTTTATGATACTATTATACAAGTTTAGGGCCTCGCCCCAAATGGCAGTCTCATGCCTGTCCTTTGTAACCTCTACCACAGGGTGGCAGTGCAGGCACATGGCGGTGAATGAATGAATGAATGAAAACTTTATTAACAGATTGCAGAATGGGTACAGTACAGTACGGCTCAATACATACAATTGTTAAGGGGATGCAGACCAGAGAAAGACTTTCGTCTTGTTTACATCAGGGTCCCCCATTTTCAATTCATCGTTTAAAAAAAAAAAAAAAATTTAATATTGGCCTGGGGCCGCATGGAACGTCGGTGAGGGCCGCATGCGGGCCGCCAGTTGCCCCTCCCTGCTCTAGTGTAATGCTCATGCACAGTATTACTAAATCTCTCTCTCTCTCTCTCTCTCTCTCTCTCTCTCTCTCTCTCTCTCTCGCTCTTGCTCTCTCTCTCTCGCTCTCTCTCTCTCGCTCTCCCTCCCTCCCTCCCCAGACTACCAGAGGCTGATGACGGTAGCAGAAGGCATCATGACTCTCTCTCTCTCTCTCTCTCTCTCTCTCTCTCTCGCTCTCGCTCTCGCTCTCTCTCTCGCTCTCTCTCTCTCTCTCCCCCTCCCTCCCTCCCCAGACTACCAGAGGCTGATGACGGTAGCAGAAGGCATCATGACTCTCTCTCCCCCCCCCCCCTGGTATCCTCCTACAGTCTCTTGCTCACTGCTTGCGCCCCCTGACCCAGTAATTTGTATTGTTTTAATGTAGCTTTGTCCACATGACAGCTGATAATACAACACTCTTTAATGCCTGCATCAGATAAAGCCACTGTTTCTTTTGATACCCTCATGTTTCGAAGGAGGAGCCTTATGCACGTGTGTTAAATCAAACAAATCAAACTAAATGTAGACACGTGAATATGTCCAACCGTAATTCAATGTGTCTAACTGTATTCATTGTGCTCTAACTGTTTTATGATAATGCTGTGTAACTTGATGACCCGTTTTGATTCTTCATACTCTAATATGGACATTCAGTAGTGGGACATGGCGCTGGACTGCCGCCAGGGGGAGCTGGTGCGACGTTGGGCTGGCAAAGACAGGTGAAGAAGAGGCTGGTATGAAGGAGGAGTCTGACCAGGAGACTTTCTCTTTCGTCGAATTCCACAGAAGCAAGCAGGTGTATCGGCGACGAGCTTACCATACAAAAGACACGCGGGATACGGCTCCCGCGTCCAGTCCGAACAAGTAACGTCGCTGGCCCATAGTTTATCATCCCAGTATAGTGATTACGGCACGTTGATCCCAGAAGAAGATGTTCGACAGCCGGACTGCAACGTTGACCCGCCGCGAGCAGCGTTTAGAACGTATAGTCGGATGAATAGTTTGGTCACACTGACCAGAGCTTAGCTTCAAGTATAGGCCTGCTAGCCCAGTTAGCTGACACGCCGCCCCACCGTCTTCCAGCCCTGGGAGCAGACACCGCAGCAGACGTCTCCGGACTGCACCCGCCTCCAGCATTCTCCTAGCCGACCGCCAGTCCAGCGATTCGCCTGCCTAACGTCAGCCCAGCCAGCCCCCTTGCTATCACAGGTGACAACCACGGGACCGTTCTGCGGCCAACTCGCGTCATAGACATTCGTTGCGGGAGCAGGCCAGCACTTGGTTGGTACACTCACAACAGGTGTGAATGAATGAATGAAAACTTTATTTAACAGATTGCAGAATGGGTACAATACAGTACGGCTCAATACATACAATTGTTAAGGGGATGCAGACCAGAGAAAGACGTTTGTCTTGTTTCCATCAGGGTCCCCCAAAGGTACTGTTAGCGCTCCAAGCGCCCTGGAACATTATCGGCGAACATTCTCTTTTTCGATAGCATGCCCTCTAAGGGCGAAGAGGATAAGGTACTTTGAGCTTGCACGTGCACCAGTGACTAAGGGCACCCCAACTTTATTATTTTGGTAATGCCGGCACTTATAAGGTATTTTGTTTCAGTGTGGGCTCACTCTATTGCATGTGTTGTGTTGTGTTATTGTGCGGTGCATATGGCACCATTGTAGAAATACGTTGTTTCCCACTGTGTGGCTCCCCGAGCGTCCTGCCAACCTCCTCGTTGTTTGTACATGAAAAGCCTATTAACCCTTACGGGGACTTGTTCATGCAGATACATGTAACCTTCAGTAAAAGGAGAGGCGTATAAATGGCACCACTGTGTGCGTGTGAATTAATGTGCATTATCGCTTAACCCTTTTTTTTTTTTTTTTTTTTTTTTTTATTAATGTGCATTATTGTTTAACCCCTTCTTATCCACGGCCTATGTGTAATTGGGGCAGGTGCTCTGTACAGGTCTCCACCAGTCAACAAGGAAAGGTACTGCTTTGGGGAGAAATTATATCATCTACCATTACAGCCACCGGGGGTGAGAGGGTGTGGGACGTATTAGGGGAAGTGTGGGTGTTTGGGGAATTACTACAGTCGCCCTGGAGGGCAAGAAGGACCAGCGTAGAACCCCTAGGTTAGTAAATCCTAGGCCCCATCTGCTCCCTCTACTAAATCCCAATTCTAGTACCCCTACACTACAGTCGGGGACTCAGCCGGACCCAGATCTGCTGTGTTCCCACTACCTGGTGACAGTTCATATCCACTCTCATAAAGTAGGGATAATCCACCCTTCTACATGAACTTGAAAGTTAAATCTAGGATATTCTAGCAGGAGCTATAAACCTTTACAATGTGAAATCCACTCATCCCATTTCTTATTTCAAAATGGCTCGTTTCAAATGCAATAACCACGTGACTGAAAATAATTTAAAATCAGAACGTTCAGCAAGTGGCAACTCGCTACGCGTTTTGTCTGTGATCTCAGTTTGTTTGTTCACAAAGGAATCCTCTTGAGAGGGTGTGGTAGTGGTGCTGAAATGTAATCTCACCCCCTGAACAATTGGTAATATTGTACGGCTCATACCTCTCTGTGCCTCGAGGGGCTGGTGAATGGGAGAGGTAACAATGGAAGGCTACTGGAAATTCAAATGAT
Source organism: Notolepis coatsorum (assembly GCF_963971535.1). NCBI lineage: Eukaryota > Metazoa > Chordata > Actinopteri > Aulopiformes > Paralepididae > Notolepis > Notolepis coatsorum. The sequence continues at coordinate 13,221,972 of NC_140169.1, forward strand.
TGACACAGATGACGTAAACCAGTGCCAGTACTTTTGGTGTCAGATTTAGACTGTGCATAATAGAGAAAAAAAACCATACGAGTTGACATTATATGTGGGTAATTGCATGTCAATACACACCTCTTGTACAATAGTATCACACCTCTACCTCTGCTGTTTACGGACATAAATTGTGATATTGTGGTTTTTGTATTTAGTATCTATGACTATGTATTTAACTGGATGTAGTATGTATTGTAAGTGATGTTCTATGTTGGAACAATGTTATATGCACTGAAAACAAATTCCACCCGCCTGGCTGTTCATTAAAGAATCAAATCTAATTAAATAATCTAATCTAACATGTAAATACGTATCTCTGCAATAGTATTGCTTCAAACTCACTCACTGTGTACACAACTGTGTACTCACTGTTACACACATGTCGATATCTACTGACTCCCTTACCTATATGGCTGTACATGAATAGTACATTGTTTATTTTTTATGTTCATATGTAGGGGAGAACGGGGGACGTTGTCACACGGGTAGGTTGTCACATTCATTATATTTCACCACCAGAGGGTCCTGTCTCCCATACTTTGGTATTTAAATATCCAGAATTGGGGTCAGAGTTCACCTACATTGTCATCTTTGGAGTGAAACAGCTGAATTTGAGGTGAGAGGACTTTTTGTGTTTTTCATGTCCATTTGTAAATATTCCGCTCCTCAGTATTTTTCTTCTAGGCTTTTACACAATTGGTTTATAATGAAACAATTATTACCCTTAAAAAGTGTGAAGGGATATAGTTTAGATTGTTGTTAGCTAGCTAACTAGTTGTTAGATGGCTGTTAGCCTTGATGCTATCAAGACATTCCAGTTGTCACATGTTGTGTAGGTTATTATTGTTAGGCCGATTTATTGTGTTCTTATTTTGTTATATAGGACGGCCCAGAGCCGTATAATTAAGAGTTCCGCCACTCCGACCCACCTTGGTTGTTATCGTGGAATGCGGAAGTAAAGCGCCTCAGGGGGGGTCCGTAGTTCAAGCTCTCAGCTCATCGCCATTCATTTAATTGTTGCCGAGGCGGCACTCGCTCGTAAGTTTACTTTACTTTACTTACTTACTGCATTTTTTTTTTTACATTTTAACGCATTAGCAGACCACTCATGGATGTAGTCAATAGTGGTATTTTATGTAGCAATCTTTAGTTTATGTTTATCATAAGTTAATAGCTTGTTAGATTCTAAATGCAGTTAGATAACGTTACCATGTATATGTAACGTTAAATGTATACACTCTTTTTCTTGACTCCTTTTGTATCACAAACAGTACTGTATTTGCAAATCTGGTATGTCATAAATGTATAGATGTAGCAGTACTGTCTTATCTGTATGTCATGTGTGTCATATATGTCCTGATGAATTGAAAATGGGGGACCCTGATGTAAACAAGACGAAAGTATTTCTCTGGTCTGCATCCCCTTAACAATTGTATGTATTGAACTGTACTGTACCCATTCTGCAATCTGTTAATAAAGTGTTCAATCAATCAATTCAAAACCATACTGACGTTGGTAAAGTGAGCAACACTAGTTTACTTTCGATCGTATTCGTATTAGTACATCTGATTACAACCAAGAATCAAGAGGTTTATTTGTCACTGTCACATCATTCCAGGTTCAACTAGAAGACTGATAAGGTGAATATGCCTATCATATTACTACTACACCTGCATATAACCCATACAACTCTGTATGATATCAATAATGCTGTATATACCGTATACATATATTTATATTTACCGTATATATATTTATACACATTTGTCGGTATATACCTGCATATAATCCTTTTTTCATACCTGTAGTTACTATATCTATATCTGTACATATCCCTTACTAGTTATACCGCTGGCCAGTATGACTTACTACCATAGTGTCTTTAAACCTGTATCACTGTAGATAATAATACTATAACACCGTACATCTGGTTATAATTATTACTCAGTAGTACTCTTTATATATTTTGTATCCAGTCTAATCACCTGTACATTGAATATTGCTATTGCACTTTACTGCTATATTTGCACTCCGGTTGGATGCCAAACTTATTTCCGTTGTACTGTACTTGTGCTGTATAATGACAATGCATTTTAATCTAATCTAATCAAATTTTGTGTTGAGCGACATTTTATCTCATGGCACAAGGGCATATTAAACATATTTTCCCTTATTCTGAATATATACTAATATATATAATATATACTGAAAATTGTAAACATCTGTCCACGGACCAGGTTCTTCACCAGATGTGGGACATCTGGCATGAAATATAGCCTCCTGTCTGGTCTTGCTGGATGTGGGACAAACGTTTTGTTTTGGTTCACTCCAAAGGCCTTCCACATTGCCAGATAGGGCTGCCCATGTCGGTGGTGACATTAATTACATGTAGCCCTATGGAAGCTGCTCTGTCAATAATGTCCAGAATGATGGGTTTATAAATTGCTCCATTAGTGGAATTGCCACTGTAGTGGTAAGCCACTACTTGTTTCCAGCGTGTCGTGGGCCCTGACAACATAAAAACACACGCATGTGTTGCCTCTCCTGTGTGGCCGGGTAACGTCACGTCCCCATAAAGTTTCCCTGTCCCCAGGTGCAGCTCCACGCTGGGTGTGATTGACATCTCGTCCAGAGTCAGCACACACTCCCTCTCCATCTCTGTCAGGCCATCTACCTTCAGCTTCAGTATGTCAAACACCTCCCCTAATACTCCTGGTTCCATCTTTATATGCTGCAGTCTCCTTTGCAGGGTTCTGATGTCGGGGAGAGGAATCTCCATCTCCTGAAGCAGCTGGTGGGTGAACTCTAAACCCTCTAAAATATTGAAATCAAATAGTTTTATTGTCACATACACAATCATACACCTCTTGAAGCAGGATGCTTGCATGCTGTGGAATGGAAATGTTAGAGATGAGAAGATACTAGATGTGTGTTGTTGTAGAGTGCATGAGCAACTCCATAACTCTCTATCTCCCTGTTTTGTTTTCTAGGATAAACTACCACTATAATGACGTGCGTGTGTGCATCCAGTCTGAGGTTTGTGAGCAGCAGTCGTGACAGCAAGGCCCGAATATAGCACTACCAACAACAGGAGTGGAAGACTGGACCCTCTACCTGGACATATTATAGGCCTATAATAATAAAAAATGTGTGGAATGCAATTGCTTGCCTTGTATTTTTTCTACTGTTGACCAAACTTCTTTCTTGGCTTAATTGAGTAGTATCAATGGTTACAGTATGAAATGTAAATGCTAAGAAATGCAGAGTAAACGGCTTGAGATATGATATATTCACTGCATTTTCACATGTGCATGTAAGAATGTCTTATAGATAGCATTAGGATGTGTAGAAGCACAAGTCTCTCTGCCACTCCCCTGAAATGCTATTATATATATTGAATATAAATAGCCCATATATAATGTGGGCTGATTAATACAATGATGCTTGATTGTGTAACAACTGGTGATATGGCTAATGTAAAATAAGTCAGCTAGCACAGCTAGCATTTAACGTTCGAAATTGCCATCATCGCCTAGTGATATAATGTAAATATTAAAGTAGCAGATATGTAAATGATATATCGCAACAGTGATCAATGCACATTGTATTAATAAGTACCAAAAATTGCTGTAACAGTAGTAGCAGAGCCGTATAATTAGTTCTGCAGTTCTGTACCGTTAAAATCAAGTTGACAGGAAGCCAAATTGGAACTACCGGTAGCTACGTGAGCCACGTGATATCCTGTCGGCGAGATCAAAGCGTGTCATAACTCTTATTAAAGGGCTCTGGGATGGCCTAAAGATGTGTTTCCTGTTTATGTTCATGTTAAGATGCATTAAGTTATGTATTTGTCAACTTGTCAATGCAATTAAACGTTCAAATTTAGTTCTGCCATGATGGGGTTGGTTGTCACAATGTGTCAGAGTGTCTTTGATAGGTGATTAACTATTTGTTACAATACGTTGGAAAATGAGAGGGATACACATTTCAAGCCAACATCTTAAGCTTCAATTTAATGTAGGAATGACTATTGAAAGATGTTTTGATGATGAGCAATTCACACTAGAGTAAAAAGTGTGACAACTAGGCGGGGTGGGGTAACTGTACATTGGATTATCCACGAAACCTTACTTGGTCCCAAGAAGAGGGTCTTGTGTATTATTGGGTTAGGAGTGGACATTGAGGGTGTGTTCACATCTGAAAGTCCGGACTTTCCGTGGATAGTCCGGACTTTCTGGTCGACCAAATGTGAAAATGATACATTGTTTGCTTTTGGTCTGCGTTCACACTACCCTGTTTGGTGCGGATCTAATTTGTAAACAAAGGACATGCTGTCGCATCTATTGGACTATAGCACTCACAAACGTAATCAGTTGCCGGCAGCGTAATGAGAGAGATACTATTATGAGCACGGCGCTAGTCGACGAGAGAGAGAGAGAGAAAGAGAGAGAGAGAGAAAGAGAGAGAGAGAGAGAGAGAGAGAGACCGACCGACCGACCGACCGACCTTCCTGCGTAAGCTGTCAACTACTAGACAGCTGCATAGAAGCAGCTCGAGATGCGTTGTTGTTACAGAGCTGGTCCACGCTGCTATTATGAAATTACCCAAAAAGTATGTAAGCTTTTTTTTTCTTTATCTGAGAGAATGTCCGCGAATGTCCTCATGCAGGAGAAAGTTGGGGGGTGCGCGCGGCGCGAGTCTATAGAGAGAGAGGAAGAGAGAGACTGCGTCTAGAGAGGAGAGAGAGAGAGGGAGGAAGAGAGAGACTGTCCGCGTGCGGCGCCAGTCTAGAGAGGAGTACGCTACTTTGCTTCCTGGATTAGGTACTATAGTTCGATTGAAACGAACCGAGTCCCAACTTTTCAAGAGGACCATGGTTCGGTTGTTTGGTCCTCATTATAGTTCGGTTTGCGTTCACACCTGTACAAACCAAACGGACTATCGATCTAAAGGGACCATGGTCCACTTAAAGGGACCATGGTCCACTTAAAGTGGACCAAACAGAGTAGGTGTGAACGTGCCCTTACTGTACATTGGAGGGGGTTGGGTTAGGACATTTACAGGGGCCAGTTTCGAATTGCAGTCTCCCGTAGGTGCTCTTTGAGAGTGGTTTTGAAAGTGGGTAGTGATTGGAGCGGCTGGGTGGCGCAGCGGACATTGCGCTCGTCACCAACGCAAGAGACACCGGGTTTGACTCCGGTTGTCGGCGTTGCCTCCGGCTTGGGCCGGCCGTCATACTAACTCAATTGGCAGAGTTAGCGGGGGGAAGTCGATGGGTGGTAATCTGGACGTTGTGGACAGGTCGGTTGGGGACGCCTGCACAGCAGAGACAGGAAATGGCGGGGGTAGTGTGAGCCTCCCACTCGTTACAGGCTGCCTCCACATGTATCGGAGGGGACATGTGATGCAAGGCTTCTATCCTCCCTACAACCGGCCAGTGGGGGGCATATGCGAGCAACGTTCAAGACAGGGGAGGGGAGAATTGGCACAGCGGAATTGGGATGGGAGAAAAAATTGAAAAAGAGGAGAAAAAGTGGATAAAAAAAAAGAAAGTGGGTAGTGATTCACATTCCTTTACGGCTGTGGGTAGGGCGAAACGTGTTTTGTCCCTTGTTTGAGCCGAATCTGGGTTTCACATGATTTGTGGAGCTCCCTCTGGTGTTGTGGTCGTGGTATTCACTGACCTTTGGGAAGTAATTTGACATGTACATGGGTACCTTAGTCGTGTAGTGTATCTTGTAGACCAGGCCCATTGCAAGTTGCTGTACTCTGTCGTCTACTCTAAGCCATCCTAGGTTGTCAAAGTGGGCAGGGGTGAGGTGGGTTCTAGGAGTAAGTAACTCACCTTTAACATTAACTTTAGACACTTTAAACACTTATAACGCTACACCATATTTTATCTATTTATTACAAAAAGATTTGCACTACATCCATACCTCATTTTAGCATTTAGCATTTTCTTAAAATAAGTTAGCATTTTGTACTTCATTTTGTACTTTTTAGGATGTACTTTAGTTGTATATTGTATAATTATTTTGTATAGTGTTTGGACTTTATTCTTTTGACTTTTTTACTGAATGAAGCACAATCTCAGGGGGCTCATACAGAACCAAGCATTTCACTGTAATGTACATGTACTTTATACGTGACAAATAAAACAAAACTTGAAACTTGTACTCTAATATTTGTACATTCTCTTCCAACTGTTGCCTAGTAGTGGTGTTGACAACAACAACAATGCAATTTCTCTTTCTCTTCCTCCCCTTTTCTCAGCCACCTTGAAGTTACTACAGTTTTATTCATTTAATTGTTAATTTATTAAAAAATACAAAATCAGTCACCACACATAGTACATGCCCTTTCTCACATTCCAACCCACATGTTTATTACTGAATACATTTGAATACAGTTGTTCTCACAAAGGGAAGGCGTTGCACGTGAAGTCAGACTGGGACAAACAGGAGACCGTCGGGGACCCGCGGGACCACTGACGTTATGTGTCGACTGCACTCCTACACAAGGCACCAACACCATTATCAAGTTTGCAGACGACACAATGGTGGTGGGCGTCATCAAAAACAACGATGAGTCGGCCTATAGGCAGGAAGTCCAGCACCTGGTGGTGTTGTGCGCCGACAACAACCTGGCCCTCAACACCAAGAAAACCAAGGAGCTCATCATGGACTTCAGGAAGACCAGAGCAGGCGCACACGCCCCTGTCCACATCAACGTATTATCATACATTTCTAGGTGTCCACATCTCCGAGGACCTCTCCTGGACCCCAACACCTCGTCACTGGTCAACAAGGCTCACCAGCGTCTCTTCTTCCTGAGGAGACTGAGGAAAGCCCACCTGTCTGATTCTGGTGAACTTCAATCGGTAGAAAGCATCACTGACTGCATCACAGTCTGGTACGGCAACTGCCTTGGACCGGAAAGCACTGCAGGGGTGAAAACCACCCAACGCATCACTACAGAGGTGAAAACCACCCAACGCATCACTACAGAGGTGAAAACCACCCAACGCATCACTACAGAGGGTGGTGAAAACCACCCAACGCATCACTGCAGAGGTGAAAACCACCCAACGCATCACTGCAGAGGTGAAAACCACCCAACGCATCACTGCAGAGGTGAAAACCACCCAACGCATCACTGCAGAGGTGAAAACCACCCAACGCATCACTACAGAGGTGAAAACCATCCAACGCATCACTACAGAGGTGAAAACCTCCCAACGCATCACTGCAGAGGTGAAAACCACCCAACGCATCACTACAGAGGTGAAAACCACCCAACGCATCACTGCAGAGGTGAAAACCACCCAACGCATCACTTCAGAGGTGAAAACCACCCAACGCATCACTGCATAGGTGAAAACCACCCAACGCATCACTACAGAGGTGAAAACCATCCAACGCATCACTACAGAGGTGAAAACCTCCCAACGCATCACTGCAGAGGTGAAAACCACCCAACGCATCACTACAGAGCTGAAAACCACCCAACGCATCACTGCAGAGGTGAAAACCACCCAACGCATCACTTCAGAGGTGAAAACCACCCAACGCATCACTGCAGAGGTGAAAACCACCCAACGCATCACTACAGAGGTGAAAACCTCAGAACGCATCACTTCAGAGGTGAAAACCACCCAACGCATCACTGCAGAGGTGAAAACCACCCAACGCATCACTACAGAGGTGAAAACCACCCAACGCATCACTGCAGAGGTGAAAACCACCCAACGCATCACTTCAGAGATGAAAACCACCCAACGCATCACTGCAGAGGTGAAAACCACCCAACGCATCACTACAGAGGTGAAAACCACCCAACGCATCACTTCAGAGGTGAAAACCTCTGAACGCATCACTTCAGAGGTGAAAACCACCCAACGCATCACTGCAGAGGTGAAAACCACCCAACGCATCACTACAGAGGTGAAAACCACCCAACGCATCACTGCAGAGGTGAAAACCACCCAACGCATCACTGCAGAGGTGAAAACCACCCAACGCATCACTGCAGAGGTGAAAACCACCCAACGCATCACTACAGAGGGTGGTGAAAACCACCCAACGCATCACTACAGAGGTGAAAACCTCCGAACGCATCACTACAGAGGTGAAAACCACCCAACGCATCACTGCAGAGGTGAAAACCACCCAACGCATCACTACAGAGGTGAAAACCACCCAACGCATCACTGCAGAGGTGAAAACCACCCAATGCATCACTACAGAGGTGAAAACCATCCAACGCATCACTACAGAGGTGAACACCTCCCAACGCATCACTGCAGAGGTGAAAACCACCCAACGCATCACTACAGAGGTGAAAACCACCCAACGCATCACTGCAGAGGTGAAAACCACCCAACGCATCACTTCAGAGGTGAAAACCACCCAACGCATCACTGCAGAGGTGAAAACCACCCAACGCATCACTACAGAGGTGAAAACCTCAGAACGCATCACTTCAGAGGTGAAAACCACCCAACGCATCACTTCAGAGGTGAAAACCACCCAACGCATCACTGCAGAGGTGAAAACCACCCAACGCATCACTACAGAGGTGAAAACCACCCAACGCATCACTGCAGAGGTGAAAACCACCCAACGCATCACTTCAGAGGTGAAAACCACCCAACGCATCACTGCAGAGGTGAAAATCACCCAACGCATCACTACAGAGGTGAAAACCACCCAACGCATCACTTCAGAGGTGAAAACCTCTGAACGCATCACTGCAGAGGTGAAAACCACCCAACGCATCACTTCAGAGATGAAAACCACCCAACGCATCACTGCAGAGGTGAAAACCACCCAACGCATCACTGCAGAGGTGAAAACCACCCAACGCATCACTACAGAGGTGAAAACCTCAGAACGCATCACTTCAGAGGTGAAAACCACCCAACGCATCACTTCAGAGGTGAAAACCACCCAATGCATCACTGCAGAGGTGAAAACCACCCAACGCATCACTACAGAGGTGAAAACCACCCAACGCATCACTGCAGAGGTGAAAACCACCCAACGCATCACTTCAGAGGTGAAAACCACCCAACGCATCACTGCAGAGGTGAAAATCACCCAACGCATCACTACAGAGGTGAAAACCACCCAACGCATCACTTCAGAGGTGAAAACCTCTGAACGCATCACTGCAGAGGTGAAAACCACCCAACGCATCACTTCAGAGATGAAAACCACCCAACGCATCACTGCAGAGGTGAAAACCACCCAACGCATCACTACAGAGGTGAAAACCACCCAACGCATCACTTCAGAGGTGAAAACCTCTGAACGCATCACTTCAGAGGTGAAAACCACCCAACGCATCACTGCAGAGGTGAAAACCACCCAACGCATCACTACAGAGGTGAAAACCACCCAACGCATCACTGCAGAGGTGAAAACCACCCAACGCATCACTGCAGAGGTGAAAACCACCCAACGCATCACTGCAGAGGTGAAAACCACCCAACGCATCACTACAGAGGGTGGTGAAAACCACCCAACGCATCACTACAGAGGTGAAAACCTCCGAACGCATCACTACAGAGGTGAAAACCACCCAACGCATCACTGCAGAGGTGAAAACCACCCAACGCATCACTACAGAGGTGAAAACCACCCAACGCATCACTGCAGAGGTGAAAACCACCCAACGCATCACTATAGAGGTGAAAACCATCCAACGCATCACTACAGAGGTGAAAACCTCCCAACGCATCACTGCAGAGGTGAAAACCACCCAACGCATCACTACAGAGGTGAAAACCACCCAACGCATCACTGCAGAGGTGAAAACCACCCAACGCATCACTTCAGAGGTGAAAACCACCCAACGCATCACTGCAGAGGTGAAAACCACCCAACGCATCACTACAGAGGTGAAAACCTCAGAACGCATCACTTCAGAGGTGAAAACCACCCAACGCATCACTGCAGAGGTGAAAACCACCCAACGCATCACTACAGAGGTGAAAACCACCCAACGCATCACTGCAGAGGTGAAAACCACCCAACGCATCACTTCAGAGGTGAAAACCACCCAACGCATCACTGCAGAGGTGAAAATCACCCAACGCATCACTACAGAGGTGAAAACCACCCAACGCATCACTTCAGAGGTGAAAACCTCTGAACGCATCACTTCAGAGGTGAAAACCACCCAACGCATCACTGCAGAGGTGAAAACCACCCAACGCATCACTACAGAGGTGAAAACCACCCAACGCATCACTACAGAGGTGAAAACCACCCAACGCATCACTTCAGAGGTGAAAACCACCCAACGCATCACTACAGAGGTGAAAACCACCCAACGCATCACTACAGAGGTGAAAACCACCCAACGCATCACTACAGAGGTGAAAACCACCCAACGCATCACTGCAGAGGTGAAAACCACCCAACGCATCACTACAGAGGTGAAAACCACCCAACGCATCACTACAGAGGTGAAAACCTCAGAACGCATCACTTCAGAGGTGAAAACCACCCAACGCATCACTGCAGAGGTGAAAACCACCCAACGCATCACTACAGAGGTGAAAACCACCCAACGCATCACTGCAGAGGTGAAAACCACCCAACGCATCACTTCAGAGGTGAAAACCACCCAACGCATCACTGCAGAGGTGAAAATCACCCAACGCATCACTACAGAGGTGAAAACCACCCAACGCATCACTTCAGAGGTGAAAACCTCTGAACGCATCACTTCAGAGGTGAAAACCACCCAACGCATCACTGCAGAGGTGAAAACCACCCAACGCATCACTACAGAGGTGAAAACCACCCAACGCATCACTACAGAGGTGAAAACCACCCAACGCATCACTTCAGAGGTGAAAACCACCCAACGCATCACTACAGAGGTGAAAACCACCCAACGCATCACTACAGAGGTGAAAACCACCCAACGCATCACTACAGAGGTGAAAACCACCCAACGCATCACTGCAGAGGTGAAAACCACCCAACGCATCACTACAGAGGTTAAAACCACCCAACGCATCACTACAGAGGTGAAAACCACCCAACGCATCACTGCAGAGGTGAAAACCACCCAACGCATCACTGCAGAGGTGAAAACCACCCAACGCATCACTGCAGAGGTGAAAACCACCCAACGCATCACTACAGAGGGTGGTGAAAACCACCCAACGCATCACTACAGAGGTGAAAACCTCCGAACGCATCACTACAGAGGTGAAAACCACCCAACGCATCACTGCAGAGGTGAAAACCACCCAACGCATCACTGCAGAGGTGAAAACCACCCAACGCATCACTGCAGAGGTGAAAACCACCCAACGCATCACTGCAGAGGTGAAAACCACCCAACGCATCACTACAGAGGTGAAAATCACCCAACGCATCACTACAGAGGTGAAAATCACCCAACGCATCACTACAGAGGTGAAAACTACCCAACGCATCACTGCAGAGGTGAAAGCTATACCCAACGCATCACTGCAGAGGTGACTGCTATACCCAATGCAACACTGCAGAGGTGAAATCCATTCCCCAAGTTCCAAGTCAAGCTTAGGAACAGATTCCTCCCCTAAGCTGACATCTCCCTGAACTCAGTGACAGCCCCATCAACCCCTCCCCTTCTCTCTCTCTTCTCTCTCTACCTACCTCAACCTATAGTCTACCCATATAACTCTGTATGATAGCCATGTACAATAATACTGTATATACTGTATACTGTATATTTATCTATATCTGTTTGAATGTGTCTGCATATCTTCCTGTTTACTGTACATAACTGTATATACAATATCTATATCTGTATATATCCCATACCTACTCTTACTAGTTATACCACTTGCCAGTATGGCTTACTACTACCATAGTATATTTATACCTGTATCACTGTACATAATACATCAGATTAGCATATTTACTCAGTAGTTTTGTTATATATATTCCATTTTCAACCACTCACATTGTATATTGTTATGCACTTTACTGTTACCTTACACTCTGGTTAGTATTTTAACTCTGTTTAGCGAGGTAAAATACCATGTTCTCTTATACTGCAGTTCTATGGTTGTTCCACTAGTCTAGTGGAATGCTGGCACAATGCTACCACATCCATCACAGTCTGGTACGGTTCCACTGACAAACACACCAAACACAAACTCCAACGCATCACCAAGACAGCCTCCAAAATAATTGGCTACCCCCTCCCCTCTCTGGACTCCATCTACACCTCACGCACAGTCACCCGCTCTGGTAAAATAGTCAACGATCCCTCCCACCCAGCACACCACTTATTCCAGCGCATGCCCTCAGGTCGCTACAGGTCCATTCTAACCAGACACACACCCTTCACAAACAGTTTTTTCCCCACAGCAGTCCGAACACTAAACACCCTGGCCCGCCCCCCTTTGCACAGACGGGCAAGCATCTGTCACTGACTGACACTGTTACATGTGACTGTCCTGTATGTATTTGTATGTATTTATTGTGGGGATTGGGAGATGGGAGGGGGGCGTTTGATGTCTGATGTTTCATGTTGATGTCCCAGTGCTTTTAACTGTACCGCAAACAATTACCACCACCCATCGTTGTGTGGCATTAAAGTATCTTGTATCTTGTATCTTGTACAGTGTGGAGAGAGGTCTGGCTGGCCAACACGCTGTTCCCTAAGCCTAATGCATGCACAGAGAAGAAAAGGGTATGTATCTGCTTGTCTAACTCCAGGGTAGATGGCAAATAAGCGAATTCCCCAAAAAGTTGCTGTGTTCCTTAAGTGGAAGGAAAACATCAGAGCGGAACGAAAAACATATTCAGATTGAAATACGATGTGTTGCACATGAGAGCTGTGAAAATACACTGTCGCTCTGTTGTGATAGCGAGCTAGATATTCAACCAGGGAGAGATAGAGAAACTGAAAACACGATGGAAAGGTTTCTGACACGGTCAAGAACTCAAAGCATGAGGGGAGCCTAAATGCTTCCAATTACTCGGGAGGGCCCGACTGAAAATGTTTGGGAACTACTGTTGTAACCATGCATGCCGTATCCCAAACAAGCTTTCAGCACTACGCCCCAAAACTCTGGAACACTCTCCCGCAGGTCATTAGGGCAGCAGACTCGGTTGGCACTTTTTAAAACCAGGTCAAAACGTACCTTTTTAAACTAGCTTTTAAATGAATTATTATCTTTAATTAATTGTCTTATTTTTCTTTATTTCTATAATTTTTTACTTAAATATTTTATTATAATTCTTATCATTATTTTATGTAGTTTTTATCATTTTATTTGATATTTTTGAATGTCTTATTTTACTGTTATACATTTTTTTCTTATTGTTTACTGTCTAATTTAACTATTATTATTATTTTAACTATTTAACTTTTCAGTCTTTATTATTATTTTATTTGTCATTTCTTATAGTCTTGTTATTGTCTTATGTTATTGTCTTACTTTTTGTCTTATTCTGCTATTTCTATTATCTCATCTAATTTTTTTATTACCATTTTTTTATCACGTTAATGTTTTTTTAATCCTTTTGTTTCATTTGTTGTGTAAAGCACTTTGAGCTGCAATCTGTATGAATGGTGTTATATAGATACAGTTATTATTAATATTATTGGTACGGCCCAGTAGGACGTTTCATAGGGTCTACATCCCAAATTGTATATCGTTTTATGGTAATCAGTTAATTTTTTAAATAGAACCACAGCAGGGGTGTTGAGATGATTGCTCTTCATTCTCAAATAATCTAATAAATCTAAACATATTTGATTGCTGTAGCCTCCAGATATTAAGTATATACAGTATATATATATTTAGATGGCAGCATTGGTTTAAAATTAAAAGGTGAAAATGTTATGACTACAACATGAATACAATTCCCAAGACCTTTAGCACAGGTCACAGGTCACTGGTCAGCACCGGATCAGGAAAACGTGATCTGAACAGCGTTAAACTATTAATGGGACCTGAGTACAGTGATCGAGAATGGTCACCCAATTATCTTAACAAAAGTGCATCATTAGCATTATGTTTGTTGTCTAAATGGGAACATAATGGTACAATTTAAGATTTGAATGTTATCCGCATATAAAGGACAAATAAAACATCGTTAATTTGTAAGAAACCTCAATGAAAACGGCGCAGGGTAAGTTATATTCACTATTGTTATGAAAATGTGATAGAATCCAAAAAAAATGTGGACGTGTCACCTGACCCCCACGGGAAGCATCCAGGTCTAAGGCTAAGGTGTGCACATGCACGGATACTCTTCCCAAAGGGGCCAGCTGACCTACCATCATGAATTTCCCCAGGACCACAAACAGACACGGGAGAATGCGCCGAGAAACAGTAAGAAAGCTTTTATTGCATGAAAATAGATATTTAATACAAGGTTATATTTCTATATAAATAATTGGTCGGTTAGCCTATTTAAAAGACCCACGCCTCTTAAGCCTAGGGTAGTTAAAAGGAGGAAGTGCTCAATGCCCCATAAACCCACCCCCAGACTGTTACTCCCACCCACGCCACCTATCCCCGCCCCTGAGACACACACTACACACGTGAAGGAAAAAAGGGTCTGCCCTGCACACGGGTCTATGACTATCAAACGTTAATTTAGAATCACACTACACCACACGGTTCACTGTAAACAGCCTGAAATAGGTATCGATATCAAACCATCCCTCGGGGAGCCACGGCAAATGATTAGGGAGAATATAGGTAGATAAATACACACTAAGTGTTCACACAGTAAATTAAGGGGGTTTGGATAGGATAGTGGGTGCTGTTTACCGCTAGGGGTTGTGACCAGGCCTAGAATACTCCTCTTATATCCTAACCTAGGTTTGGGGCAGTGGAAGCGCTGAGTTACAAACAATACAAAAAGGTTAATGATAACCGGGGCCCGAAGGTGAGGGCCGGAAGGACGTCACCTCCTTCCGCTCCCGTAGCCCCTCCCGCCTTCGGGCTAAAAACTGTTCTGTCTGTACTGGGGTGTTTTAGGCACTCCAAGCACCAGGCGTGCAATAATGTCCTCCCGCCTGCAATGAAAGGCACAGTCAGTAAGAGCAAGGTCCCCCCGTTCACGGGTTCGTCACAATGCACAATGGATTAGATATCCTCCATATGATTTAGAAAAGAGAGAAAGGTAGTTCACAGAGGATGGAGAATCCACAATACTAGGTTCAAGTCTTCGACAGTTTTACTGGCTTTACTGCATGCCGTTCCGATAATCTCCAGCTTCACGCCACTAATAATATTCCTAATTCCAATGCAGTCACTGTTCGTCTATGTCTTCATTTACCACTCGGGAAACAGTTCGCTTGTCAGGCACGTATTCTACTGTCTTGACTTGTCAGGACTTCCTGGACTCCGTCTAAACAAACAACAGGGACAACATGGTGCAGTACAGTGACGGCACTTCACATATCATCATCAGCTGATATTCACTTGCCTGTTCCATCAGCCAGGTAAGCCTTTAGGTCCTCTTCCAGACCATCCCGGGACACGTCCTCCTCTTAGGCTCCCGCAGGTACATACACACCCCCATACAGATACCCCTATACCCCCACCCGCGACAGACGCATTTGGTCACTGTGACGTTAGATGTAGTATTTAATGGTATTGGTGTATTAATTGCATCTTCCCAGTTGATCAGCATGTCTGTTGGACTTGGTGACAGATTATTCCTCCATATAGAATTCATATTTATTTGTCTTTTGCCCTCCAAGTTGTATTTCTGCTTGTTTCATTCACTTTTTATTATTTCCCCTTTCCATTCATCTGGTATTGTTTGGGTTGGGATGATAACATTTTGATGGATTGCACACATTACCTATAATCTGGAAAGATTCATGAGTCATAATATTTCCATTTTCATCCAGAAACACAATGCCACCCGTCAACATTTGCTTCCATACAAAGGGTTGCCATCTACCAGTAGGTTCACGATTGAACCGTAACATTTCCTGCCGTATGTCCTTTGGTTTTTTAGGCGGCGGGTGTCGTAGGATCTGGCTTCCTCCATACAGGGGTTCTCAAACTTTTTTATACCACGACCCCATTTTATTTAGGATATTTTTTTGGCGACCCCACGTATCGTGTAATTTCAATGTGGATGTTACAAAGGGTCAGATTAAACCGAATATATATATTTATTGCCTGAGACTCATGTATAATATTTGTATATCGTTTGATATCCCTTGTATATTCTTTGTACATATATACGGAATATCCCTTTACCTGGTACAGGACAGACCATGATATTCGTTCTCCTATTGGAAGCGATCCCCTGGCGCCAGTGACTTACCCCCTAGACCCGACTTGAAAGGTGCCGACGAACATGCCCGTACTAGCCCCGGTTCCGCGTAGGAATACGGCTACCAAAATACGAATGGTACTATTTGTTCACCGTGCACATAAATAGGGCGCAAGAAATGTAGAATTCTCTTAGTCCCTTGTCCCGTTCAGTCTCGTTCAGTTCCAGTTATCCAAGTGACGTCTCTCCCCACTACGCAACGTGGGCAGAGTAGGGCTCGCATCGCCCCAAGATAGAGTCTCGTGTTATCCTAATACGTTCGTTTAACGTATCGTTCGCTATTTATTAGTAAACCTTCATTACGAGTCAAAGACCACGTGAAGTGGGTAATTGTGCGTCTACATAGAGCATTTATTGCCGCGTGCTAATAAGGATAGTAACGTCAAGTTCAACCGTGCACTACCGCGCACCGGAGGATACCTACACCGGACCAGTAGAGCCACTTTCCGGCAAGGATTATTATTCTTCATTGCTTTGACCAAGCTGCTGGAGCAGAGAACCGCCTACCCCACTGCTACTGTGGGATCTACACCTGCCCGTGAGACCATCACTCGAGCCCGTCTGTCGTACCAGAGGCTCCACGGCTTTCATCTGCGCGGAGCGCACCCTGGGATTACCACTGCCTTTTCCCCGCTGACTCAGGGAGCAATATACCGTCTCCACAGGTGCCTATTGAAGCCCCCTTTGGAACCATTGACTTTCATAGAGCATTGCCCCCCCCTGCTGGCTTACAACCGGTAGTACACCCCCCCTTCCCAGAATATCCCTAGATCTAATTACTTAATATTCATTATTGATTTGCCTGCACATTCTTTGCCTTATAAGCGCATCTAAAGTGACCAAAGTAATGTAATATCATATTCTTAATGTAATAAATATTCTAAACGAGTATTTGTGTGGAAACCGTGTTATTGTGGAAGTGTTCTAATCTAATATACCTTTGTACGGTATTGGCCAGTAATGTACAAGACGGTAGTAGTTTAATGATACTAGTACTTGATTAATACAGTCAGGGAATTGTACCCCTCAGTTACAATTGGTCCTTCGAGCCGGATATAATTAGCGTAATATTAATATAATATTAATATTGACATGGCCGATGACGAACACTCCACAAACGGTTCTCCTAAGCTAGATCGCCCGCAGCGCAGACGGCAGCCACCTCCCTATCTAGAGGCATACGCTGTCAGTCCAATACCTAGCTTTAAAGGGAAGTTAAACGCGGAAAAAGTAGAAAATAAAATGATGTCCGACCCTAACAACCAGGCTACCCCGCCAACAGAGGCCCTAGTGGGTTCTAATGTAACTGACCAAGCTCACGGTGGGGACCAGGAGGGAACTGACACGACTTTACCCCCAGACAATACCGAAGAAATAGTCCCCGATCAGCTCCGGGAGGAAGACAACCCTAAAGAGACGCGCACCCAGGAGACGGATCTCCTCGGTACGCAACCGGAGAACGGATCTCCAACAAGTACTGCCGGGAGCCGATCGCCCCGAACGGCGTCTTCCCCCAGCGAGGCGGACAAGATGCTGGCGCAGGCACTCATCGCCACCCTGGCAGCCTCCACCGAACGCGATCGACTTCAAGCGCAACAGACGTGCGAGCGCGAACATTTTGCAGGCGAGCGAGAGCGCTTCCAGGCGCAACAAAGGAGTGAAGACGACCGCATAAGGCTGGAGACCAGACGCCTCCAGACAGAAGAGAACATCGAGAGAAGCCGCGCCGACGTCGCAAATGCACAGCTCCACGCCGCCCATGCCAGCGCCAATGCCCAGCGCGACGTCGCCAACGCACAGCGCGACGCTGCCCAGGCCAGCGCCAATGCGCAGCGCGACATCGCCAATGCCCAGCGCGAAGCAGCGCGCGACGCAGCCCATGCCCGGCGCGAGGCAGAGCGCGACCGGCTGCAGGCGGAGCTGATGGACAAACTGGTTGCCATGGCGACACCCCCTCACTCCGCACGGAGCTCTCAGAGATCGTCAAGACATGGGTCTAGGACACATTCCCCTACCCGACGAAGCGACCCGGGACCCCGCCAACAGGAGGATCCTGTCCACGTCTCGGAACCCCCTCCCCGGCCGGTCCATACCAGACCTAGCAACCGGGAAGAACCGGACCACGCCGAGAGACTGAACAGAAGACTCCAGGTCCTAGCAGAGGGAGAGGAGGAGGAGGAGGAGGAGTGTCAAGCCGACCAGCAGCAACGTGCTCTGGCCCAGGAGGCCCAGTACAGCCCCGACCAGCAGCAACGTACTCAGGACCAGGAGGTCCAGTACAGCCCAGAAGTCAGCCCCGAGGCCCTGCGCTACAAACCCCCGACTCAACTCACGGGTGAGTTTGACGCACCGTCAGCCCCGAGGAACAGCACCTGGGTACCCGACCTTCGGTACCCACCAAGTACCAGCCCAAGACGACACGCAAGAGGAGACTCGCCTAGGAGGCCTCTCCCCCAACGCTCACCGATGTGCCAGTCATCCATGACATCGTACATTGGCACACCGACGTTTCAAGACTTCACCCATGAGAATCGAGCACAGTATACGGAGCTCCGGATGTGCTTAGAGACAATGATGGTGGATGTCGCTGATGAACGCCACAAGTAGCAATATTACTGCAGCACCTGAAAGTGCCCCGGGCGCACAATATAGCGCTAGCCTATGCCACCTCTACGACCCCATACACCGCGGCTCTAGCAGCGCTGGACCAGAGATATGGACGTATATGGGATTACGTAATAGAAGAGATAAGGCATATTGACCGCTTACCCCCAGCAACAGACAATCGCTCACTAGACGACCTGTCTATAAAAGTACAGTCCCTGGTAGGGATGCTGGGAGCGCAACGAGAAAAGGGTATGCACGAGCTATACGCCAACTCTAACGTCGAGAGGATTTTAGAGAAGCTGCCGCCCGCCAGACAGGAGCGCTTCAGGCGGCAAAGAGACCACCGTGATCCTAACGGTCCAGAACCATCCCTCCTAGACTTGGCCGACTTCCTGGCGAGAGAAGTCAGCAGCCTACGATTGGATACGTTCGTGCGGAGCACACCAAGCTCCAGAGAGGGACCTAGGAGAGTAAACGATGGCCGAAGATCGGTGACTGTTATGCACCAAGCCAAATCAGTACCGCAGCACCAGAACCACAACACCCCCTCGACGAAAGAGGACCAGTGGAAGATTGAGTGCCAGTACTGTGAGGGAGAACATCGGCTCTATCAGTGCGAAGATTTCAAGAAGCTGACCACGGATGATGTGAGCCAGTGGGTCAAGGACCACCGCCGCTGCTTCCGCTGCGCGCGCAGCCACCTAGCAGCTGAGTGCCGCTTGAAAAAGAAGTGCAGCAGGTGCGGTGGCACCCACCTGGAGGTCCTGCATGACATCAACAAGCGTCAGCCAGGACAACCGAGTGGGCCCGTCGCGGTAATGTACCATGCCAAGGCGGTGGCACCAGAACCAAAGTTCCACCAGACCGCTCCCTGGTGTCCCGACTGCTACGGCAGACACTGGGAGTCAAGGTGCGACTCGTACCATATAGAGTCTACGTCACCACCCACAGGAGTGCTCCACCTTGACCAGCACAGCGAGACCCCCTGTGTGCTCCTCAAAGTGGTCAGAGTGCTCCTGAGCCACGAGGACAAGGTCCTGGACACTTACGCCGTCCTGGACGATGGGTCCGAAAAGACTCTCCTCCTCGCTTCCGCAGCAGCCCAGTTGGGCCTGCGAGGTGTCAAAGATACGATGACCATACGCACCATCAGAAGGGACCAGAAGACCATAAAGGGTGAAAAGGTCTCCTTCGAGATAGCAGCGGTGGACCAGCCCGAGAAGCATTATAGTATAAGTAACGTCTTCACCAGCCACGACATAGGCCTGTCGCAGTACACCTACCCCATCCCACAGCTGATGGCTAAGTATGGGCACCTACGTCAACTACCTATACCGCTTATCGACGGCGCCACACCGACCCTGCTCATCGGCTCCGACCACGCGGACCTCATTCTCCCAATTGAGGCGGCCCACGTCAGAACCAAAGGATGCCCGGTCGCGGTTCAGACCCGACTGGGATGGACGCTCCAAGGCCCCCTCTACGGACTTGACAGTCAACCCACGTCTACAAGCTGCCTACACACAGAGGCGAGCGACACCGGCCTCTCCCCCGTACAGCAGAGGCTATTGACATTAAGCGAGAGGCCCGTGAGAGAACCGTGGGTACCAGAGGGAGTTCGGAACTCCACCCCCCTCAGCTGCGCTTCAGACGTAGCTGACCTCGAACCCAGCACCCCAAGCGACTCGTTGACGGGGCGGCCGGGACCGGCCCCTCCTCACACGGGGTACAGAGCGAACAAGAGAAACAGACGGAGGAGGAGAAAGCACAGCCAAGCACAGATCAAAGCAGTCTCAGGCCCGCTTCCTCCTAAGCCCCCCTTCATCCCGTCCAGTCGTCATGACCATAGACCAGTCACCACCCCGAGCTGCGTGGCCGGCCGGCCGCGTAAGCAAAGTGACCACTGGTGCCGACGGAAAGGTCAGAGTGGCAGAAGTGCTCGGCCAAGGGCGGATCTACAACCGACCCGTGGCGAGGCTGATAGAGTCGCCAAGGCTCCCCGACTCGCCTAATGATGACCATGACCCCTGACTTTGTGAACTGCCCGACCCCTCACAGACATTGAGTAGTGGACAGTGCGGTTAATCTGTCTCTGCTTAGCTAATTAGGTGGGACTAATTAGGGGGCGGCTGTTACAAAGGGTCAGATTAAACCGAATATATATATTTATTGCCTGAGATCCCATGTATAATATTTGTATATCGTTTGATATCCCTTGTATATTCTTTGTACATATATACGGAATATCCCTTTACCTGGTACAGGACAGACCATGATATTCGTTCTCCTATTGGAAGCGATCCCCTGGCGCCAGTGACATACCCCATAGACCCGACTTGAAAGGTGCCGACAAACATGCCCGTACTAGCCCCGGTTCCGCGTAGGAATACGGCTACCAAAATACGAATGGTACTATTTGTTCACCGTGCACATAAATAGGGCGCAAGAAATGTAGAATTCTCTTAGTCCCTTGTCCCGTTCAGTCTCGTTCAGTTCCAGTTATCCAAGTGACGTCTCTCCCCACTACGCAACGTGGGCAGAGTAGGGCTCGCATCGCCCCAAGATAGAGTCTCGTGTTATCCTAATACGTTCGTTTAACGTATCGTTCGCTATTTATTAGTAAACCTTCATTACGAGTCAAAGACCACGTGAAGTGGGTAATTGTGCGTCTACATAGAGCATTTATTGCCGCGTGCTAATAAGGATAGTAACGTCAAGTTCAACCGTGCACTACCGCGCACCGGAGGATACCTACACCGGACCAGTAGAGCCACTTTCCGGCAAGGATTATTATTCTTCATTGCTTTGACCAAGCTGCTGGAGCAGAGAACCGCCTACCCCACTGCTACTGTGGGATCTACACCTGCCCGTGAGACCATCACTCGAGCCCGTCTCTGTCGTACCAGAGGCTCCACGGCTTTCATCTGCGCGGAGCGCACCCTGGGATTACCACTGCCTTTTCCCCGCTGACTCAGGGAGCAATATACCGTCTCCACAGGTGCCTATTGAAGCCCCCTTTGGAGCCATTGACTTTCATAGAGCATTGCCCCCCCCTGCTGGCTTACAACCGGTAGTACACCCCCCCTTCCCAGAATATCCCTAGATCTAATTACTTAATATTCATTATTGATTTGCCTGCACATTCTTTGCCTTATAAGCGCATCTAAAGTGACCAAAGTAATGTAATATCATATTCTTAATGTAATAAATATTTTTTATTTGTGTGGAAACCGTGTTATTGTGGAAGTGTTCTAATCTAATATACCTTTGTACGGTATTGGCCAGTAATGTACAAGACGGTAGTAGTTTAATGATACTAGTACTTGATTAATACAGTCAGGGAATTGTACCCCTCAGTTACAGTGGAATTAAGGAATATCAAAACAAAAGCACACGTTGTTGAACTTGACCATGCATATTTATTAGAACATTTAATTACAGTAATATCAATACACATGTATAAAACGAGGCATATTTAGCCAAAATATGTTGCCAGAACATAAAAATGCACTACCCCACTGTCACCTACCCACGACCCCACTTTGGGTCATGACCCGTAGTTTGAGAACCGCTGAGCTGGACACATGAGGGACGAGGAGGAAGCTGAGTCTGAGTCTCTCTGTTCTGGGAGGGAAGAGGTCTCTCTTCTTCTGCATCGCTGTTCCCACCAAACTGTAAACAGCCTGTTCCTGAAGACACTCAGGACAGACAGCAGGAGAGGCAGCTGATGATTCAGAGTAGACCGAGAAAACATGTTCAAATGACTATTCCCCCCATCACTGAATGTTCACTTTTGAGGTTTAATAACCTGAAAAACTAAAACCAGTAACTCTACCTATGACCAATACGCTAACTGTGCAAGGATTGCTCAAAAGTGAGTCACATGGGTTTTTGTTGTTGTTATTGTTCTTCTAATCACTTCTAATCACTCACTCACTCACGCAAACACTCACGCACACACACACAAACACACACTCATTCACTCATACACTCACGCACACACACACACACACACACACACACACACACGCACGCACACACGCTCGCACGCATGCACACACACACACACACACACACACACACGCGCACACACGCACACACACACACACACACACACACACACACACACACACACACACACACACACACACACACACACACACACACACACACACACACACACACATTGTGTTAACAGATCACACTGTCCTTGGCTGTGCTTTGATGCTCTTTCTATTGTTGTTTAGCCAAGATGACACAGAGCCACTATAATCAGTATCTCTTTATATCTGGGTCTGTATGTTCTCTCTCTCTCTCTCTTACACACACACACACGCACACATGCACGCACACACGCACGCACGCACGCACGCACACACGCACGCACGCACGCACGCACGCACACCAAGGCCAGATTAAGACTTCAGAGGCCCCTGGGCCAGATTCTTGTGGAGGCCCCCCCACACACACATACACGTGCACGCACGCACAGTGGCGTTTTTATATGTCACTTTAAAAAATATATATCGAATATTTAGAAGTGGTGGGCTCTGAGGGCCAAGCTAAAAGGACTTTGATCACCCCTGCCCACATTGACAACCTAGGATGGCTTAGAGTAGACGACAGAGTACAGCAACTTGCAATGGGCCTGGTCTACAAGATACACTACACGACCAAGGTACCCATGTACATGTCAAAATACTTCCCAAAGGTCAGTGAATACCACGATCACAACACCAGAGGGAGCTCCACAAATCATGTTAAACCCAGATTCGGCTCAAACAAGGGACTAAACACGTTTTGCAATTATGCCACATCAATGTGGAACGCCCTACCCAAAGCTGTAACGGAATGTGAATCACTACCCACTTTCAAAAACACTCTCAAAGAACACCTACGGGAGACTGCAATTAGAAACTGGCCCCTGTAAATGTCCTAACACAACCCCCTCCAATGTACAGTAAATTACCAAGTATGGTTTTGTCAATATTCCAATGTACAGTTTTGCTTGTACAGTTGTACAGTGTCCCCCACCCACCCACCCCTCCCACCCACCGAACCACCTCCAATGTACAGTCCCCCCCACCCCCCCAACCCCACCCCACCTACCCAACCTCCTCCAATGTACAGTTTCTACGTCAAATGTATATACTCTCTTTTCTGGACTCTTTTCGTATCACAAACAGTACTGTATTTGCAAATCTGGTATGTCATAAATGTATAGATGTAACAGTACTGTCTATCTGTATGTCATGTATGTCATATATGTTATGATGAATTGAAAATGGGGGACCCTGATGTAAACAAGACGAAAGTCTTTCTCTGGTCTGCATCCCCTTAACTCTTTCAGTGCCACTCACGAGATTTCTCTGTTTTCTTTATAGGTGGTTGCGTGCCACTCACGAGATTTCTCGGAATTATTATTATTATTATTTTTTTGCGATCTGAAAAATGATTGCATCACCCGAGCCTACCCGAGTATAGCCGAGCTGCACCGGTGATCACTGTGGAAAAAAGCGCCCCCTGTCGTCTCCCAGATGACATAAGTGATTTTGGAATGGACTCAATGAAAATGAATGGGGAAAAAAATCCGGTACTCCACATTTTCCAGTTCACTGAAACCAGCCGGGGTTACCACAGTTCATTCTGGAGCCTCAGATCCCCGCGGATCATGGAGATCTACAGTGTCGCGTTGGATCCATACACGTATCGATTTTTTCGAATGGTGATCAGGAATTGGAATATACCAGTTGGATACCATCTGATGTCAGGTAAGGACTCTATGTTATCAGTGGTAGGATAATCGGAGTAAGGTTGATGAAGTTATAAGCTGTTTTGTGAAATGTCTTCTTTCGGTTTCACTGTAAAAGTCTGTGAGGAAATCAACGGAGCGATTATCAGTGCGCGGCCGTAATGTGCTTGCGTGCACGTATAATATTGATCATCTAGCGTTTATTTGAAAACGATTCATAAAAAGGCAGACGAATATCAACGTTGTGGAATATTCCACTAAAAGACGATTTTCATAGAATGCTCCAGAATGAGCTGTTTTTTATATCAAAACGGGGGCTTTTCTAACTGCTCTGAAACGGAAACGACGCGATAAAAAAACAATCTGCCTTCACAGCACTGACTGGAAAATAGTCTTTGATAATGCGATGGGCAGATTAGACACATAGCCATAATTTAAAACATAGATTAGGCGATATTAACGTTAACATTGGCGCCGATGGTGGCATTCAAGCGGTAAAACGGAAAACCAGGCGTGGCACGAAAGAGTTAACAATTATTGAGCTGTACTGTACTGTACTGTACTGTACCCATTCTACAATCTGTTAATAAAGTTTTCAATCAATCAATCAAGAAGAGAAAAGAAACACATCATGTTTAGATGGGGGGATGGCGCCATCCTCAGGAAGAAAAAAAACATACACACACTTTGGAGACAAGAATATAATATTAGAATAGTAAGCTTACTTTTACGTGAATGTCAATTTAAATTATAATTATGGAAGGGAGGGGGTTGAAATGTGTTTTTGTCCTGTGTTACTGTCTGTGAATGAATGAATTAATGAAAATTGTATTTAACAGATTGCAGAATGGGTACAAATAATACAGTACGGCTCAATACACACAATTGTTAAGGGGATGCAGACCAGAGAAAGGCGTTTGTCTTGTTTACATCAGGGTCCCCCATTTTCAATTCATAGTGACATGTATGACATGCACAACATATATGACATCATGACATTTATGGCATAGGGACATACATGACATACAGGTACTGTATATAGTACTGTTACATTTGTGACATATGATATGCAAATATACAGTACTGTTACCCATAGATCCTGACAGAGAGTATATACATATGATGGGGAGGGGACTATACATTAGGAGGGGGTGGGTGGGTGGGAGAGAAATATACATATGGTGGGGAAAGAATATATACATTACATACGGTGGGGAGGGGACTGTCTATTATTAGGTGGGGGTGGAGCTGTATGTATGTATGTATGTATGTATGTATGTATGTATGTATATATGTATGTATGTATGTATGTATGTATGTATGTATGTATGTATGTATGTATGTATGTATGTATGTATGTATGTATGTATGTATAAAAGAAAAAAAATACAATAGAAATATTGACTGACGTTTCTTTTTTTTTTAAACTTAAATTTTTATTAACAGTTTTAGACAAACAGCACTTACAAAAAAAAAAAAAAAAACTAACATCACAATAAAAACAAAAAGAAAAAACAGTGCACATAAATATTTACATGGGTATCATGGTTAGTTGTCTGGTTCCCCTACAGTTGTTTTCCAGGTACTTAATACAAAGGCTGATTGTGTATCTCCCTTAAACAGGCATAAACAAGTAATTCCTACTCAAAGATGATAAATACTGACTAAGGCTTGTATGTGTGATCTGGGTCCAGAGACCCTCCTTGAGCTTCTTTCTTCCCTTATCCTTCGTCCTTTTTTTTTTTTTTTTTTTTTTTTATTAACTTTCACTTTGCCTTTTGATTCACCCATACACAAACCACATCATCACTGAATATTAATATCACACCGTTAAACAGACATAAATAATAAAGTATAAAAACATTCAGCAATTGTAATATCCCAAAAAAATAGAAAATACTAACTAAAGCATAGGTGTGTGACATGGGTTCAGAGACCCTCCTTGAACATCTTTCCTCCTTTACCCTTCGCCCTCTTGTGTTGCATTTGGTTCCTCCTCTGTGATGTCGTTTTCGTTCCCTTTATAATCCTCCCACTTTCCCCATCTTTCCCCAAATTTCTCTTCCTGTAACCTCAGCATGTGTGTTATCCTCTCCATATCCTGTATTTCTCCCACTATTCCTACCCATTGTGCTATTGTCGGTGGGTCTTCCTTGTACCACAGTCTCGTTATTGCTTTTCTGGCCGCTATCAACATTATCTTTATTAAATATTTGTCCCCCCCTTGTATTCCCTCGTGTGTCAGGTCTCCTAAGTAAAGCACCAGTCCTGTTTGTGGTAACCCGTATCCTAATATTCTGATCATTGCTTCCCCTATCTCCTCCCAATACCCCTTCAGCTTCTGACATCCCCAGAATATGTGCGTGTGATTTGCCCCCTCCTTCCCACACATCCTCCAGCATGCTCTTTGTGTTGGTGCATATTTTCCCTTCAGCTCTGGGGTTATAAAGAATCTGATTATGTTTTTCCATCCAAATTCTTTCCATATTCTCGATCCTGTTGTTGAATGTTGCACCTCGCATATGTTCCCCCATTCCTTCCCTGTTATTCCTATCTCTAGTTCTCTCTCCCATTTCTCCCTTATATAATCGGTCGTGTGTCCCTTGCTGGTCATTATAGCCCGGTACAGTGCTGATATTACCCTTCCTTTCCCTCCTTCGTATGCCCTTACTATCAACCTAATTATTCCATTCTGTTCTTCTTCCTTGTCCCCTCTTATTTCTCTATTATAGTAATCTCTAATCTGTAGATATCTGAAGTGGTCCTTGTTTTCTAGTCCAAATTTCTCCTTTAATTTTTGTAGTGTTTGCATTTCCCCCTTCTCTATCATTTTGCATATCGCTGTTGCCCCCCCCCCCCCCTCTCCCACCTTCTGAATCCATGGTCTAACCTCCCTGGTTTGAATCTCTTGTCATGTGCTACCCATCTCAGGACCCCTGACTGCTTCTCCAATTTGTGTGTTTTTACTACTCTGTTCCATATGTTCAAGGTGCATTTGGTGATTGGATCTAATAGTCCCTCTTTCTCTTTAAATAGTTCCCTATCTCCCACCAGAGCTTGTACCTTGTATCCCTCCCCTTCTTTTTCAATGTCTTTCCATCTTGCCTCATATCTGTCGTTACACCAGCACGTCACTGCTCTCAGTTGTGCTGCATAGTAATAATCTTGTAGGCTGGGTACTGCCATCCCTCCCTCTTCCTTTGGTAGTTGTAGTGTTTTATATCTGACCCGTGGTCCTCTCCCCGCCCATATGAACCTCGATATCAGTCTGTCCCACTCCCTGAATTGATTCTGTGGTATTTGTATCGGTAGTGACTGGAATAGGTACAGTAACCTTGATAGTATGTTCATTTGAATGACCTCTATTCTTGAATTGAAGTCCAAGGGCATTACTGTCCATCTCTCTAAGTCTCTCTTGATGTTCTGATTTATCTGTGTATAGTTCGCCTCAAACAGTTTCTCCACCCCTCTCGTGATGTTCACCCCTAAGTATTTAATCTTGTCCATGTCCCATCTTATCCCGTACTGTTCTCTAATTTCCGTCGTTGGGGTATAGTTCCATGCTAAGGTCTGTGTCTTTGTCACGTTTAGTTTGTATCCTGAGTAGTGGCCATATTCCTTCAGTAGATCCATCAGTGCCGGGAAGCTCTTGTCTGGTTGCCTCATGTATACTATCACGTCGTCTGCAAATAGGCCTAGTTTATATTCCGTTCCCTTTATCCTTACTCCCTTGATGTCCTCGGTCTGTCTGATCAGTTGTGTCAGTGGTTCTATGAAAACGGCAAAGAGCGTCGGTGAGAGACAACATCCCTGTCTGGTAGCCCTCTCTAATCTGATTCTATCCGTCAAGCTGCCATTCACCTTAACCCTCGCTGTCGGTTCTTGATATAGCGCCTTGATCATCTTCATCGCCCTCCCGTTCAGTCAGAACCTCATCAATGTTTTATATAAAAATGTCCAGCTCACACTGTCGAATGCTTTTTCTGCATCTAGGCTAATCAGTACCGCGCTACCCCCTTGTTTTTGTATCTCCTCTACTATGTGTAATGTCTTTCTCACGTTGTCCTGTGTCTGTCTCCCTTTAATAAATCCAGTTTGATCTTCATCTATAATGTCTGGCATAAACGTCTCAAATCTCTTTGATATTATCGATGTATACATCTTGTAATCCACGTTAAGTATGGACACGGGTCTGAAACTACTACATAATTCCCTATCCTTCCCTTCCTTCGGTATCGTGGTGATTATGGCTTCCTTCCACGAGGGGGGCATTTTACCCTCTTCCATCGTGTGTCTGAACACCGCCCCTAACATGGGTGCTAATTCAGTTCTAAATGTCTTGTAGAATTCCGATGGGAATCCGTCGCTCCCCGGAGACTTGTTGTTTTTAGCTCTACTAATTGCCTCTTCCAGTTCTTGTTCCGTAATTATTTTATTTAATTCTTCATTCTGTTCTTTCCCTATCGATGGTAACTCTAGCTTCTCCAGATATGTTTCTATTTCCTCTTCTCCCGCTGCTTTTGGCTGTGTGTATAATTTCTCATAGTATTCTCTAAATGTCCTCTCTATTTCAGCTGGGTCCCTCAATATTTCATTAGTCTTTGTATCCCTTATTGTGTGTATCGTGTTCAACTTCTGTTGCGTCCTAATTCTCCTAGCCAACAGTCTGGTCGCTTTTGGTCCCCCTTCATAGTACGTTTGTTTCATGAACCTCGCTTTCTTTTCTATTTCCGTCAATAATTCCCTATTTATCTTGGCCTTTACTTCTTTGATTTCTCCGAGCGTTTCCTGTTCTTTTGATATCTGGTGTCTCCCCTCTAGTTTCTTCAGCTTCCCTATCAGATTGTGATATGTCTCCGTTCTGGCCTTCTTCAGCATTGCTGTTTTTTCCATCAATTTCCCCCTTATCACCACCTTCAGTGTGTCCCATAGAATGTTCGGGTCTACCGCCCCGTTGTCATTTTCTTCCTTATCTCCTCCTTGATCTGACTCACCACCCCCTTGTTATTTAATATTCCTACTTTTAGTCTCCAAATCGTGTTCCTCCGTCTCCCTTCTAGATCTACTGTCAGATATATGGCACTGTGATCCGATATGTCCGCCACTCCTATACTGCTCTCCCGTGCCCTGTAACTGTCCCCCGTCGTCATCAAAAAGTAGTCTATTCTCGCATATGTCACGTGTGGGTGTGAGTAATGTGTGTATTCCCTGTCCATGGCGTGCATCCCCCTCCAAACGTCTGTAATTCCCATTTCCGTCATCTGAATATTCATATATCTACTGATGGGCGCTCGTCCTTTTCTAGTACTCGTGGTGTCTAGGTCGTGATTCAGTACTACGTTAAAATCTCCCGTGCATATCAATATCCCTTCTAGTTCCACCACTATCATATCAAAAATGGTCTCGTATAAATCCCTCTCACTCTCTGGGGGTGCATAAACATTCACTAACGTAACCATTTGGCCCTCCATTTTCCCCTTCACCAGAACAAACCTTCCCTCCTTGTCTCTTACTTCCTTGATCAATTCAAATTTGACTGTGTTTTTGATTAACGTGATTACTCCTCTCCTCGGGTTTTGTTTAAAGGAACTATAGTATGCATTTTCATATCCAAATCTCTTCAGTTTCTCATGATCCTGTGCTACCAAATGTGTCTCCTGCAGAAAAATCACTTCCATCTCACTTTTTTTACATTTCAACATCACTTTGCCCCTCTTTATCGTATTATTCATTCCATTAACGTTTAACGACATCATTTTTATACCTTTAACCATTGTCATCTTTCTTCTTCTTTCGTCTGTCAGTCCCCCCCATGTCACACTCATTCCCCCCTCCGGTTGGAGCCTCCGCTCTCTTCACCGAATACATATAATGATTAACATAAATAAAAAACATACACTTTACATAAAGTGCTCCCAAGGCATTCGGGGGGTCCCTGTGTCCCCCCCTGTCCCCTGCTGGTGGGTGAGGGGTAATTGCTCTCCTAGCGAGAGGCCCCCTCCTGACGGCTTGGGGGTTTGAAACCCTTACCCCCAATCGCTCGTCATATTTGTCCAGCTTTCTTACTGTTTTTTTTTTGCTGTCGAGCTCCTGGTCAAAAGCGCTCTGTCCTTCCTTCTGATCAAAGACCCTCTTTTCCTGGTCCCTCTCAATGTGACTCATATGTTTCAATGTCCCTCCTTCCTCCCATACCCGTGTGCGGTGTCTCCTGTGTACCCCTTTTTACTTTCTTTTCCTCCCCTCTATTTTCTATGTGATGTCCATTTATCCCCTTAATCCCTCCCAACTGTGTTACTCACAGCGTGTGTCTATGTATTTGTTTCAGTATGTTCTGTGTCTCGCCTATCAAACCTAGTTATATTTCCATTTATTTCCTCCATCAGCTTGTGTATTATGTGTCCATGTATACGTTATGTTCATTTCTATATCCTGCCTCTACCTGGGAATGTGTGTTTATGCATATGTTATTTCAGTTTCTATATTTTGTCTCTATTTGAATAGTTTTTTCAATCTCTTGTGCGTGTACTCATCCGTTCGCCTCCTCCCGCCTCCTCTCCGTCTCTGGCCTCCTCATCCGTCTCCGTCCTCGTTCTGTCACGTTTCACCTCGGCCTTCTCCTCTCTCCTCCCTCCTCTCCCTGGTTTCGGTCTCCTGCTCTGGTCCATCTGCGTGCCCCCTCCAATCTCTGCTGCAAGCTCCGCGTCTGGTCCTCCTGCCTCCTTCCTTCTCCGTCCTCCGTCATCTGCATCCCCCGTCGTCTCATCTCCCGCTCTGCTTCTCGTGCCGTCGCATACGTCGCCGCCCCTTCTTCCCAGTGAATCCTTAGCGAGGTCATGGGTGACTGGAATCTCATTCCGTTTTCTTTCAGAGTTTTCTTCAGTCCCGCGTAGGACCTGCGTGTTATTGCTACCGCTGTCGAGTAATCGATCAAATGATAGTCCGACAAGCTGCTGGAGCCAGCTACCGTTAGCTTGCCGAGGCTATTAGCACACCGACAAGCTGCTGGAGCCAGCTACCGTTAGCTTGCCGAGGCTATTAGCACACCGACAAGCTGCTGGAGCCAGCTACCGTTAGCTTGCCGAGGCTATTAGCTAGCCAGCAGGCTGAATGCTCCGCGACGCTGGT
>NC_140169.1:13256319-13321847 GCF_963971535.1 Notolepis coatsorum
GCAGTCGCATCTTTTCACCTGCGCAGCTCGATCTCTCAGTGTCGAGGAGTAACGCGTGGGAGGCTCACGCTGCCCCCGACACTTCCTGATTCTACTGTGCAGGCGCACCAACCGACTTGTAGGAGTCGCTTGTTCACAACGCCCGATCCCCACCCTTCAGTTTCCCTCCCCGTAATACGGCCAATGTGTATTACTGCGGACGACCAGCTAAACTGAAAACAATGTGGAGAGCTGGATTCGAACACGCGAATCCTAGCGTCTCCACACTGGTGGCGAGTGCCTTGCCCACTACACCACCTAGCCGCCCACCTACTGTTACACTGTTAGAGACTGTGCTAGACAAATGAATGACTAATTCGGTCAGAAATAACGTAACTAATAACGTTAGTAAGCACTGCGTATATGCTTATTATGTCTGCGGGGTACAGTAAACGTTTCTCCCGGTACATTCTGAAGAGCACACCGCTGTATGTTGGAGAACCAGCGGTCTTCCGAAGTTCCGCTCCTCCTCACTCGAGTGAGACTAAAGCCGTGCACAGCTCAGCCCTGTGAGACGCGAGCAGGAAGGAGCTGGGAGTCCTTCCAATCGGAATATGTTGTTTCTTTACACATATGTTGGATTATGAATATGTCTTTATAGCTACAAATGAATTCTGCCAGGCTGGTCCGCGACCCTCCGTGCTGCGATCACCAGCGGGGAGAATATGCTCACGCGAGCGGCATCGCTGAGCTCTGGTGACGGTCTTATTGGGGCTTATGCCGAGAACAGCAGTAACACAACATTGCAACTGTTGTGTTACTGCTTTCTGACCGAATTAGTCATTAATTTGTAGCTATAAAGACATATTCATATTCAGAATGTACCGGGAGAAACGTTTACTGTACCCCGCAGACATAATAAGCATATAAGCAGTGCTTACTAACGTTATTAGTTACGTTATTTCTGACCGAATTAGTCATTCATTTGTCTAGCACAGTCTCTAACAGTGTAACAGTAAGAAGCATTTTGGATAAAAGTATTCTGTACTTCTGTATGACAACAATGTATGCCTTTCAAATGTTAAATGATACACAGCGAAATCTACGCTCTTGCCTCTCATCCTGCTTTCACCAACGGCAGCGATGTGAAAGGCGAAGCGAACTCCAGCAGTAGCGCGCTTGCCGCTGGGGCTGCCGCGGGGCGTGGCCGCGGCGGGTCACGTGCCTGTCGGGGCCAATCAGGCCTACCCCGGAAATAGGAACGGTTGCGGAACTGATACAGGCCTCCCGGCTGCCCTTGGGGGGAAGGACGACGGGATGTGCAGAGAACATTTCGTCAGCGACTCAGTGCATGTGTGTGTGCGTGTTAATCTGATGACAAATAAAGACTTATACTTATACTAATTATCATCATAATAATAATACACTTTGCAGCTCAAAGTGCTTCACAGCAGCAAAAATGGCATAAAATGAGCACAAAATGTACAAAAACAGTGCCCAAACATTTGTAATAAAAAGAATAGACAGCAGCAAAACAGACAAAGTCAAGGTAAGGCATAGAACATCAAATCACACAGTTCTTCACATTAGGATCTAACTGCAATGTATAGAGCCATAACATATTGGAATAGGATCCCATTACATATCATACGGGCGGAAAACAAGGACAGTTTAAAAAAGAAACTTAAAGGAGCCATAATCCGGAAGGAAATCAATATGTCATGCATGAGTGTAGCTGCAGCCATGTTATCCAAACTTCTTCTGTTTACTTTGTGTTTTTTTTTGTTTTACCTTTTGTTTTTTCCCCTATTGATTATATATGTGATATATGACTGATTTACACTCAATGTTTCATATTTGTATGTGTATGAATGAATGAATGAATGAAAACTGTATTTAACTCTTTAACATGCCCCGATTTAAAATGGTTCACGACAGTATACATAATGCTAACGTTAGCGGGGTAACGTTAGCCAGAGCCATATAGCCAGTAGTACTATGACCCGGACGGGCATAAGGCATAAGTTGCCTTGAGTGACGTCACGGCCCTGCTAGCGTCTGATAAGCTTTTTCATTCGCTCCATACATGTTATTCGTGCGTGGACCTTTTTAACCCTTTCTGAGTGGCATTTCCGGCGTCAAATGGAAAAAAAATATATGAAATTAGATACAAATGATGTAAACTACCCATAATTGAAGAGTAGGGTTTAACCTGCAAGTTGGCCTTTAACAGATTGCAGAATGGGTACAATACAGTACGGCTCAATACACACAATTGTTAAGGGGATGCAGACCAGAGAAAGACGTTTGTCTTGTTTACATCAGGGTCCCCCATTTTCAATTCATAGTGACATTTATGACATACACAACATACATGACATCATGACATTTATGGCATAGGGACATACATGACATACAGGTATATAGTACTGTTACATTTGTGACATATACGATATGCAAATATACAGTACTGTTACCCATAGATCCTAACATATAGATATATACATATGATGGGGAGGAGACTGTACATTAGGAGGGGGTGGTGGGTGGGTGGGAGAGAAATATACATACGGTGGGGAGAGAATATATACATACGGTGCGGAGGAGACTGTACATTAGGAGGGGGTGGGTGGGTGGGAGAGAAATATACATACGGTGGGGAGAGAATATATACATACGGTGGGGAGGAGACTGTCTATTAGGAGGGGGTGGGGGTCGGGGGGTTTGGACATTTACGGTGGCCAGTTTCGAATTGCAGCCTCCTGTAGGTGCTCTTTAAGAGCGGTTTTGAATGTGGGTAGGGATTCACATTCCTTTACAGCTTTGGGTAGGGCGTTCCACATTGATGTGGCATAATTGCGAAACGTGTTTAGTCCCTTGTTTGAGCCGAATCTGGGTTTAACATGATTTGTTGAGCTCCCTCTGGTGTTGTGGTCGTGGTATTCACTGACCTTTGGGAAGTATTTTGACATGTACATGGGTACCTTAGTCGTATAGTGTATCTTGTAGACCAGGCCCATTGCAAGTTGCTGTACTCTGTTGTCTACTCTAAGCCATCCTAGGTAGTCAAAGTGGGCAGGGGTGAGGTGGGTTCTAGGAGTAAGGTCAAGTAGTAGTCTGACCAGTTTGTTTTGTGATGTTTGTAATCTTGTTTTTAGTGCCTTTGAGGTGCTTTGGTACCATGAGGTGCAAGCATAGTCGTAGTACCCTTGAATGAGTGCTCCTGCCAGAGTCTTCAGGGTATTCTTGTTTACCAGAGAGGAGATCCGGTACAAGAATCTAGTTTGTTGGTTGACTTTTTTTTATTACATTGGATGCCATTTTGTCACAGGAAAGATTTGCCTCTAGGTATTGTCGTATATTCTGGGTCAGTATCTGCTTCTTCTATGGCTACGTGTCTGGTCGACCACCGGTCTGGTGCAGGTGTAGTGCAGAAGAATCTGAATCCACACAAGCCAGTTGGAGTGGTATACTAGAGCTTTTATTTAAAAAGAGTCCCTGAACGTGGTCGTCTTTGAAGCTCTCTGAAATATCATAATACACACTCTCTCTGGATGGTTGTTTACAAAATTATTATTTCAGCAGGTTTGGTCTTCGTTTGGCATTTTGCATAGTCGTAGTCATCATTGGCATGGCAGAGCAGAGAGCCTTAATCCTGTGTTCAATTTTGGTCATTTCTCCTCGTCATCTTCATCTTCTCCATCTGGCCTCATCTGCCTTGTGTCTGTTGTGTGTGTGTGTGTTCCCCCGGGCACAGACATTTTAAACCTTTTCAGACCTGCGCCCCCCTGCATGAAGGACACCCACCCTCAACCAATCAAAACAAGCCTGAGGCCGTGTCTGGCCTGTGAGTCAGAAAGACGATCCTCCCTCTGTTAGTTCTAAGAAAATAGTTTTCTTCCAATTAAACCTTTTAGATTAATGTTTTCCAAATTAGAGTTAGGCGATCAGTATCTACCTCTTAAAGACAAAGATATAGATTCTTTACTTAATATTTGTACTGTTTGATTTAAGCTAAAAGCTAGGTTAAAGAATATTATCCAGCCAACCAGTCATTCTGAAGCCCTTGTTGGAATGTGCACCAGACAGAGGAAGCCTCCCTCTTCGTAAATGCAACTGTGTTTGTCACACAAGGTCTTTGATTGATTAAAATACACTTGTTTTCAGCAGTTGGACTATTACAGCATATTTGGACCTTATGTCCCAGTGCTGAAGTAAAGTTTCAGCCCCTCTTATCCACTGAATCAAACGATACCAAACGATCTGCTCAATAATTCCAGTTATAATATAAACCAAGTGTTTGATATCCCTTTATTCAGATGGACAAGCCACCAATCCTATATTTTGTTAGCTTTTGTTATTGCTTAATTTTAACTAGATATTGCTTGTAATCAAAACTCCTCTGTCTCCCAAAAATGGAGGGAAATTCTTAGGGATGTCCGATATTATCGGCCGACCGATATTATCGGCCGATATCGGCAGTAAAATGTGATATCGGAAAATATCGGTATCGGTAAAAAAAAAAAAAAAAACAATAACATTTATTTAACCTTTATTTACCCAGGCAAGCAAGTAAGAACCAATTCTTATTTTATTTATTGTCAAAAGTATGCATGTTGGTTTAAAATGTTCATTTTTACTTTTTTAATTATCATATTTTGCACAGATAATGCTTACATTTAGAAAGCCTTTTGAATGCATCCAGTGAAATTATTAGTTACCTGAAATTATTCCGTTTTTTGGGGGGGAAACCCTGCATATATCGGTATCGGTTGATATCGGTATCGGTATCGGTATCGGAAATTGGAGTTGGACAATATCGGAATATCGGTATCGGTAAAAAAGCCAATATCGAGCATCCCTAGAAATTCTACATGTGGCTTCTAGCAGTGTCTGTTTCTTAGATGCTCATTTGAGGTTTCTAAAGTGAGTGTCCTGTTTACTTTAGACAAACTGATCCGTCCTTCAGGGCTTTCCCAACTAATTCTACTCAAGGTCTGTATCTGACCAATGTGTAACATATTTGCATGGAGTATTAGATTGTATGATTATGGATACCAAAGTATGTAATTTCATCTTTCCTTGTGACAATATTGTCACCCACTGTAACTGAGAAGCCGTCGGTCTTGCTGAGTTTGTTATTTGATCCGAAGAGAATGGACTCTGTTTTACCCAGGTGTAACGATAGTTTGATAGTATATCTGTGAGGACCCCAGGAAGAATAGTCAACACATTGATGATGACTAATGGGGATCCTAATAAACATAAACATAAACATAACTAATAAATGTACTTGAGGAACGCAAAGGTGGTTTTATTCTTCCAGTGTAACCGTGGGAACCCTGGGAACAACTGGTTTATAAGATTCAGGCCAACCAGATATTTTGTAACGTGTGGGTCTGACAGAGACAGTCACAGAGACCAGATTTATCTTCTCAGCCCATTTGATTTAGTGGTAGTAGCTTTCGCGATGTAAAAATAATTTCACCAAATATGGTTCTAAAAGAAATTGCCTACCCCACCTTTAAGCTATGACAACAAAAACACAAGACAGACTTAAAATGTAACTACTTGAAAATCAATTTATTTGTTCATAAAACTGTTTCATCAAATGTGATTATTTGAATTGCAAATATTAATTAATTCTGAAGGATCCCTTTGATTTCTAGTGCTTCCATTTTCCTTTAAGCAGCAATGCTGATCTGAGAACAGATTAGCTCATGCATTGATGTGTAGAACTCCTTCTTTGGAAAACAACACATCCAATTTTCCAACAACGTCACGGACGTCTAAAGGCCCTTTGACTCCTTCCTCTCCGTCTTATTGTTCTCCATCAAAAAACACCTCCCCTTTCTTCCTCTCCTTCTTTCTCCTGAACTCTTTCTCGCTCTGCATGCCGAGGGGGAAATCCCTGGCCTCCACAGGCCTGACCCCTACGACCCCTATGACCTTTGACCGCTTTACAAGCAAATACAACCTCTTCTCTTCAAACAGAACCAGCGGTGTGTCAAATACTTGAAAGCCACGCTTGATTAAAAGTAAAGATATCTTACTTGAAAGTGACTCCGGTGAAAAGTAAAAGTCACGGTAAGAAAATTGCCCTGACGCTTCACCCTCTAAATGTGAAGAATTCCTAAACTTCTTCATCAGGAAGGTGGAAACCATCAGAGCAGCCATCTCACCGTCCATCTCCAACCCCCCTCCTACCCAGCCCTCCTGCCCGACCCCCCCTTCTAACCCCCCTCCTACCCAGCCCTCCTGCCCGACCCCCCCTCCTACACCGCCTTATACACCCCCCCCTACCCAGCTCTTCTGAGCAACTTCCAACCCATCTCTCTAACCACTCTCAGAGAGTTGGTGTCCGGCATGAGGACTGTCACATCCCCCCTTGATGCCCTCCCTACCCATCTTCTAAAAGACATAGTAGGCCCCAGTGGCGGCTGCTAACCAAATTTCTTGGTGAAGCACAAATTATTATATTATATTATATATTAAATTATATTTTTAAGACATCCCCAAGGCTGCAACACCCCTGTTCTGAAGGTCCAGATTAACACTGAAAGTCTGCGTTTATTATTTTGTATAACTTATATATTGTTTATATATATAAGATATATATTTTCACGTCATCTGTTTGCCTAACAGGATTCATCATTCGCTTATTTGTATATGTCCCATTCTTAACGCTGTAGGCGCCAGTGCGCGCGCCCCTCTAGACATGTTTCAGAACATGTTCAGACATGCCCGGACAAGTGAGAGAGCGTATTGATCTGTATGGGTGAACAGGCTCAGTCCACAGGAAAACTAACAGAGTGAGAGAGAAGTAACGTTTGGCGCACTTGTAAACAGGACGGCCAGGCAACGTATCGCTATAGAGAGCCGAACGGCTAATTAGATACAACCATAATATTGTCGAGCCCTTATTGGCACAGTATAGTGACTTGTGTAAGTGAAGTAACGTGGAGAGACTTATAGTTGAACCCAGCGACGTTCTGGACATAACTACTCATTGAAGACCTCCTGCGGGTTAGCTTCAAGTACAGACGGAGCTAACTAGCATCAACCATGCCAACGGGCTTTCGGACTAATAGCTATTAATCCTGCCATCGGGCGCTAGGAATACAAGGACCGGTCTGTACGAGACCCTTTCCTCCCCAGCGACGACCGGATTATCCTAAGTGTGTCTGCACTCTCTGGAAGTAGGAACTCCAGAGGACCACCGTCTCCAGCCACCATCTTGCTTTTCCCTGTGCCGCTTCGCTCCGTCTCACTCCATTCAGAGCTCCACCGGTCGGGTATCCGTAGTATAGGAACTATAGTTACCTCTGACGTTGTTGCACTGACATTCTATTATTAAAGGAGAGCTGTGTTATATAATATGTATGTTTACTATTAACATTAAAATGCTTGTTCAACTTGTATCCCTGTCCCTGCGCCGTTAATAGAGTGTCCGCCATTTTGTGTACTTATACTGTCTGGCCATTAACGTTCTTTAGCAGTGGTTTAATCTAAACATCTAAATACAGTCAGGGTTGTGTAGCCCCTTAGCTACAACCCCCATTCCTCCCTGGTGTCAGGCTCCTCATTCGCTTCCATTCATTTTGGGGACCATGTTTAAATATCATACTTCTGAAGTATAAACAAACTATACTGCTGTGACGATTTCAATAAAACAGACCAATCTGAGTCAATGGTACATGATTGTACAACTGTACAAGCAAAACTGTACATTGGAATATCTAACATGTATTTACCACCTTCCTCTGCACGAGGCCACAGATGGGTTTTATGTAACACAAGGACAATTACGTGGGTAATTTTTTTTTATTCCAGTCAACGCATACTGCGTGTGAGAGAGAGAGAGAGAGAGAGAGAGAGAGAGAGAGAGAGAGAGAGAGAGAGAGAGAGAGAAGGAGAGAGAGGCAGTGAGAGAGAGAGAGAGAGAGAGAGCGAGAGAGAGAGAGCGAGAGAGAGAGAGAGAGCGAGAGAGAGAGAGAGGGAGCATGAGAGACAGGGAGAGAGAGAAAGAGAGAGAGAGAAAGAAAGAGAAAGAAAGAGATATATCGCGCCACTCACTCATATCAGACCTCACTGCACTTATGTGTATCAAATATCATGTGTGACAAATAAACCTCTTGAATCTAGACTTGCCATATTCAATCAGTTTCAGTAACTACAGAACAGTACATATTGTTAGACTCACTTGTTGTTTGGTTGCATCAGGTTGGAACGAGCCTCGAGCCGTCGCGTAAATCCAAATCCAACACTGTCAGTAATGTACAGTATCTCGTGCTGATCTCTCCAACTCCTGAGAATACACTTCTTATATCTTGTTATTACCGAACCACGAGCCTAGCTAAGCTAACACATTGAATTGAAACTACTAAACTGGACTGACTGGCGCCGCCCCAATAGGGTCTAGCTGCAGTTCTGTAGCATTAGCTGGCACCATTCTCTGATTGGATTTTAAGGCTGTCAACACAATGTGGTACCACGTGAACACCAATCAATCGAGTGCGCTCCGTCTCATGACCCGTCTTTTTTAAACTCAAATTGCCTATTTTGATTGGATAATTATATACTTAAGCCAAACCCGTGCAACTATTATTGCAGTAAGTGATTGACAGCTGGCCATTACTGCAGTCAGGTCAGAGAGCTCAGAGCTGTCACTTGGACATTTTTGAAGAAAAGAAAAATTCACTGGCATTGTTTTTGTTGAAATTCACTGGCATTGTTCACAGAAGAAAACATTTCTAATAAAAAGAAATAATAATAATAATAAAAAAAAAATATATATATTTCTTTATTATATATATATATTTCTAGTGAAGTACTGCCTCACTAGTTGTCTTGCAATAACCTCCACTGGTTCATTTACATGTTGTATTAGCTCAAAGCCGTCCAGTAGGTTGGTAAGCTCAATAGCCTTGGGGTCGTTCTTGTGAGGGTTCGCCTGTCCCTGGGAGGACCTTCTCCTCTCCTCAACAGCCCCCACCCTTGCACAGACTTTCCTCTCCTCCTCACCAGCCCCCACCTTTGGAGAGACTTTTGTTCTTGGCTTTTGTATTGTCTCCCATGTGTTTTAACTAGAGCTGGGCATAGATTACATTGTTTAATCTAGATTAATCTACCTGCAATCCTGGAATTAATCTAGATTAATCTAGATTAAAATGGCCAAAAAAAAAAAAAAAAAAATATCTGCCGAAGGCATTCAAAATAGGTGTGTTCTACCCAAATAATGACCAGAGGAGGAGATTTATCCTCTCCTCTTCATCTGAGGAGTCACTAGCTGTTCTATCTCCTTGTTCAACAGCATGAACATGTCTCTTCTTTTTGTAATTTCCAGTGTTTCTTTTAAAACCAGATTTATCGTAATTTTCTGTGCCCTTCCTTTGATGCCATTAACATTGTTACACTGATATTGACAGCTCTCTCCAGTGTCAAATCACTCTCTGTCAGTAGTTTCTTCTGTGTACCTTCATTTCTTAATACACACACAAACCTGTCTCTCAATGTGTCTTTTAGTGAATCTCTAAATTCACAATGCTGCTGACTGGTTGCTCACACACAGACTGCTGCAGAAGCAGGTTTCTCAACAAATTCAGTGCAAGCTCAGTGTAACAGTTCCATGAATGAATGAATGAAAACGTTATTTAACAGATTGCAGAATGGGTACAATACAGTACGGCTCAATACATACAATTGTTAAGGGGATGCAGACCAGAGAAAGACGTTTGTCTTGTTTACATCAGGGTCCCTCATTTTCATTTCATATTGCTCCACATTGTCATTAGCCCCTTTCGTGACTGTGATGCACCGAGTGAATCCACAGTCACTTGCTCCTCAATAGGAAACCAACCTAGATTTACCATGAAGGACTGGTTCTGGCCGAACCGTTCGTTATACAAGTATCACAGAGAAATTACAAAGGTACTCACAGTTGCATGAGGGTTTCGGACAGAGATACGCAGTGTTAATTTTGTTGACTAAATTGATGACGAAAGATGTTCGTCAACGAAGGTTTTTTTCATGACGAAAACTAGACGTGACGTCACGTTATTGAAGACCACGTGACGCCAACGCGACTAAATAGTTAATTACATATCGTTGACCACAACTGAGCACACAAAAATGTAGTTTACAAAAACCATGACGAATTCTCCCTTAATTTATGTTGACTAAAACAAGATGAGACAAAATAATTATAACTTTTAGAATAAGTCACGTTATTATTTCAGCATTTCCCATTTCCGTTTCCGGGTTAAGCTCAGCAGCGTTTATGGCTAAAAGCCAAGCTACATAACATACGTGAGGCTAAAAACCGTGTCCCGGGTCTCTCGTGACTACAGCTTATACCAATAACCATGAACGGAATCTGCTACTCTCTCAACACTCCTGCGGCAGCCGAACAGTTCTACCAAAATAACATAGCATTTAAGACGACGGAGGCTGAGAGGATGGCTAGGCTGCCAGAAGAG
Organism: Notolepis coatsorum; assembly: GCF_963971535.1. NCBI lineage: Eukaryota > Metazoa > Chordata > Actinopteri > Aulopiformes > Paralepididae > Notolepis > Notolepis coatsorum. Next base: position 13,266,777 of record NC_140169.1, read on the forward strand.
CTAATAGCTAATAGGCTGGGAGTCGGGACCTATATCCCAGACTACTATCAATATTACACATGGATACAACAAGGACAAGACCACGTTCACTTAAAAAGGTAATGTTGGTATGAAAAGAAAAGAAACAGACGAGTACTAACACTGAGATTGACCCCGCTATAAGTTATGAATCCCTTTAGCGCTTGAAGTGCACTAAAACGTCGTAATGACTTTTTATTTTTCATATAATGTTGGGTACATGCTCAGTAGAGTTAGAACGCTCCCAGTCTTAGGGGCTGTGATATTTTGTTACCACACTTTATGCACATAGAAGTGCGGTGGCAGGGTCGCTAAGCTAATGTTATTAGCCGAATGCTCTGATGGGGGCCGCCATTTAAAGTGACGTCAGCGATCTACGGTACGACTCAAAGGGAATGTGTGTGAAATTTGTACAGTAGGTCCCAGTAAGAATTGCAATCAGTGTGTACTGTGTATTTACACTATCCTAATGTTCCATTGTTGGTTAAAAAAAAAGAAGCAATTTAAATCAGAATATGTTCCATTCCATGTCTGACTATTTCTGAATCTATTGACCATTTCAAGGAATGTTTGGTTATTATTGGGCTTCTAGCCTTCTACTGAACTTATTGTGAATCAGCTGATAGGGTTTGGGCTAGACTATACTTAATAAATAGAATTGCATTATTTACAATATAAAAATATAAAATGCCTTTTTTTCATTAGCGAAAACTAGACAAAAATCATCAGTTTTCTGCGACTAAATCTAGACAAAAACAAAAAAGACAAAATCGAGACTAACACTGACTAAGACTAAAATGCTCAGACATTTAGTTGACTAAAACTGACTAAACGAAAAATAAATGCAGATGACTAAATATGATAAACGAAAAAGGAGCACTTGACACATGACTAAGACTAAAACTAAAATGAAAATAGCTGCCAAAATTAACACTGGAGATACGGGATGGTGCGCATGCGCTGTGATCACCCAACGGCGGCAATAATGCCGTTTTGAGCAGTTTATAAAAATTATTTAAAATGTTTATTAGCAATGCAGAGCTTTCAAACCATCCCGTATCTCTGTCCGAAACCCTCGTGCAACTGTGAGCACCTTTGAAACGTCTCTGTGATACTTGTATAACGAACAGTTCGGCCAGAACCAGTCCTTCATGGTAAATCTAGGTTGGTTTGCTATTGAGGAGCAAGTGACTGTGGATTCACTCCGTGCATCACAGTCACGAAAGGGGCTACATTGTCATCAAACGGTCCAATATTTCCAATAACCCAAGCCATTTCTGTTGGAAACACTCACGATAGTCCAGTCGATCCTTCCTTTAGTGTGTAAAGTGGATTTCCTCCTCTTGTAGATGTTTCCAAGTGCCACCCGATCAACGTGAGCTAACATGCTAACTCGCTAACGTTAATAATGTAAACAAAGCTCGCAACGGACTTCTTCTTTCTTGCATTGCGCAGATTCAGACGTCCTCATCGCCGAATTGTGTTATATCCTGAGGACTTCTTAATCTCACCTGTATAACAATGATTACCGGACCACTACTTTAGTTTAACACATTATTCTGACTACAACTCCGGTAGTGCAATCACTTCTTGGTACCACAGCTGGGAACTACGGCAAGTATTTAAGGACAATACAGACCCAACGTTGAGAAAAAGATTAACGGCGTCAATTATATTATCGCGCGATACTAGTCTCGCGTTAACGCAGCACGTTAACGCCGTTAACGGCCCAGCTCTAATATATATATATATATGTATATTAATAATAATAGAAATAGTTTTTCTTCTGTATACTAGTGAAGCACTATCTCACTAGTAGTCATGCAATAACCTCCAGTGTATGTGTGTGTGTGTGTGTGTGTGTGTATGTATGTATGTATGTGTGTGTATCTGTGTGTGTGTGTGTGTGTGTGTGTGTATGTATGTATGCACTGGCGCCTACGTAATGTAGCAGTCGAAGCAGCTGCTCCCCCACTATTGAACTTGGGTGAGCAAACTTATGTTTTTGCTCCCCCACTTTTTGATCATATGAAAAATATGATATATCCCCCCCAATATATAAATCTAACCATAACTACGTAATTTCAATCAAATTAATAATACGCAATGACACTTAATAGCAAGTTTTTAAGTTTCCAAAGATTGAGACCCCCCCTGCCCCATATGGTTTGATCCAGTGCCTCCCCACTCCCAGCAGACCGTCGTGCGCTGCACACGCTGAAGGCCTCTACATGCTACAGCAAATTCAAAGCAACTTCAACACAACATCGGCGCGATTTCAGCGCGCTTGTTGCAGACAGTCTTGTAGACTGTGTTGCGAGGACGTTGCGTACCTGTCTCCAAAATCTAATCTAAAGACCCGTTGCGTTGGTATTGCGTAGCAGTGATTGGTTGGTAGTGAATGGGGGCGGGGCTGTCTGTCACTTCTAGTGTTTTCCTGGCTCGAGACCAAAAGAAAACTTTCTGACAGGAGCTCGAGACCAAAAGAAAACTTTCTGACAGGAGCTCGATAGCTAGTGTATTGTTTCATTACACTTGTTTAATTGTTTGTTTAAAATGAATCAAATGCAGGAACGTATTGCAGAGGAGGTCCGAAAGTACAAACATTTATATAATAGCGGGTCTAAAGACTACAAGGATAGCATTATGACGATGAATTCGTGGAAGGAGATTGGGGAAACAATGGGGATGGACTGGGTTGATGTGGCGATATAACTATATTACACTATATACAAGAACACAAGCGAAAACAAACATAAACAGGGCTATTATTATACTAACGATGTATGGTTGAGAAGGGAAATCCGTTTGTAATTGCTAGAGTGCGCACTGCGCACCTTCGGCTGCCCAAAGTATTCAGGCGGGCTGGGCGCGCTCGAGCCGCACATCCGGGGTACATTTTGTTGCATCATAGGCTGCGCGTTGATTTTGCAGAAGCATAAAGGTAATGTGTCTGCAACACCGTTGCTTTGTCGATGTTGTGTTGAAGTTGCTTTGAAGTTTCTGTAGCATGCAGAGGCCTTGAGGCACAGGCTGAGTCAGTGTAAATATCAAAGCCCACCGAGTGTGTCATTGGTGGCAGGCAGGATTTTCCAGTAAGTCGTTCAAACAAAGGATTATGTTAGACATGTCTTTACTATTGAGTGGTAGAACTTCTACCACGCAATACAATAAACGTGTTTCACGGTCCCGAAATGCCATCTGGTCATACCGTGAATCCTCTAATAATAATAATAATAATAACAACGTTTCCCTCTGGTTGGCGTTAGCTTTAGTGCTAGCCGCTAGCTAACGTTGTCATATTATCTAGATATGTGGTGTCAGCTGGATGACGTTGACTTCGTTTGCAAACGTTAACGTTCTATCTATATGGCAGACGAGCAGGGCCGGATTAACGACGGCCGCGGCCCGTGGGCCTCTAGTGACGAGGGGCCTCCAAATTTTTTTAACTTTTATTTATTTATTTTTTATTTTTTTTGGAGATCGATGTCATGACTGTGCACTGCAGACTCAGGGAGGAGGCAGAGAAGGAGAGAAAGAGACACAAGAGTTACAGGTAATGGAAATATATCTGTTTTCTCTTTCTTATTAAAAACTTGGCCTATTTGAAAGGAGATTGATTTAATAAAAATAAATGAGCGAAAAATCAATATACAGTATATATACAGTATATATATTAATATATTATTATTATAGTAATTGGCTATCATACTGCAATATAAACTGAGTTTTATAGTGAAAAGAGCAGCTTTATTGGTCAAGATTGAAGGCTCTATATTGCAGGAAATTGCACGTACAGGTTCATTAAATTAAAAAAAAATCTGCCATGGAGGGGGTCCGAACCACCCCTTGCCTGTCCCAAAGAATTAAAAATTAAAAAACTATAAAAAAAAAAATTGCACCTCCACCCACTTTCAACTATAACTAGGCGGCCATGTATGTGTGTGCATGTGTGTGTGTGTGTGTGTGTGTGTATGCATGTGTGTGTATGTGTGTGTATGTGTGTGTGTGTGTGTGTGTGTGTGTGTATGTATGTTGGTTGTATGCCAATGGTTTTTGCCAGACAGGATAACTTGGAGAAAGTTCTGTAATTATTTAGGTCACTTTTACCCCCCCCCCCTCCTCCCTTTATGCAAGGGGGTCACATGGACTGTTTCCCAGGCAACAGGAACGTTAGGTTATAACTATAACCAAGTTCTGTTAATTAGGGGTGACGCTTGGCATCACTCTGCACTATCTCGCGTACGTGCACGCGCACTGAATAAATTCCACAAATGTACCTTTAATACCAGTATTAGTCTGACCACACCCCTCATCAGCTTACCTTCATAAGCAGGTGTGTGGTCACCTGCTCTCCTCCTTCCCAAGCTTTCACCACAAGGTGAGGTCAAGGGCTGCAGCGGCCGTCGGATGCCAAGCGTCACCCCTAATTAACAGAACTTGGTTATAGTTATAACCTAACGTTCTGTCTCATTAGGGGCTCTGCTTGGCATCACTCTGCACAAAGGGAGGCCAAGCGGAGCCACTGGCCGACAAAACACCCCGCTGAAGGCCCCCCACAACCAACAGAACAGGGAGGGCCGAGCCCCCCCGACCCACCCTAATGGAGGGCACCCTCCCTATTAGAGGTTTACCGAGAGGGCGACGGACCCGACCGCGCGAAGAGGCACTCAAGCAACTCAACGCACAGGGTGAGCAGACCGTGGCTTGACCCCACGACTACACCCACGCACAACCCGCATGCCACCCGGGAACGAACGTAGGGAACAACCTCGTTACTGCCCCCAGAATCACGGGATCAAGGGCAAACCCAACCCCGTGGCAAGGCCGTAGCAGCGGAGCGCGAAGGAAGACCCAGACCCAACAAAAGGACTGGACTCCCTGGAATGGGGGCGCGGAGAAGTCCATGATGCCAGCATCAAGACCCCACCAGGTGGGCACCTAGTGACCCCGCCCCCCACATCGCCAGCGTATTCGGACAAAGGCCCCTCAGCCGAGCGGGCCCTGTCCTCCCCAACAGCACACCGCCTGGCACACTGGCCCTGCAACAGGCAGACAGCATGGTCGTAACACACAAGAGTTAACCAACGGAAGCAGGCAGTGCACCGGGAAAAAAGACCAGGAAACAGGCTGTCAACCCAAGCCTGGAGACTGCGGACGAGACAGGCGCCAGAAAGGACAGCTGAACACAGCCGCCCCGGCGGAAGGGGCGTATGCTGGCGTTGTCGCATAACCAAGCCTCCACAGAGAAGGCTGATACGATCGGCAGATGTCATGAACGTGCAGGGGCACCCTCAACCGGAGAAACCGGGAGTTGACACTGCAGCAACACACCAGAGAACCAACCACCCAGGCATTACCCTATGCAATGGTTGGTCCCATAACCCCTCAGGAAAGAAACCCCAAAACACACCTGCGGCACTGCCGCAGCCCGCGTTCCGGTTTCCAACAGGGCTATCCCGGGCCTACGGGTCAACGAGAGATTACCCCGGACCGGGCCCGGTGATACGGGGAGCACAGGGTCCCCCGAGGAGGCAAAAACCACCCCAACAGGCCCCTCTTCGCCAAGCGCAAGAGAAGAGCGTAAAAAATGGAAGACCAGCCCCAGCACCCCGCACTTAGTATTCCCAGGAGGTCACCCAACCAAGTACCAACCAAGACCAACCTGCACAGCGGCCGAGATCCGACGAGATCGGGCGCGTACAGGTTGGCACGGCCGTAAGCCATTACGACAGTGCAGAATACAACGTACCCAACAAGGGTTCCATAACGCTCAACCCTGTGACACCCGGACCGACCTAGCATTTTTTCCCCCTGAAAAAAGCCCAAGTCCCTCAGGGTACCAGAACAGCAGATCTGCATCCCCGGCGGACAACGGGTGTAACTGATCTGGACCAGCGCGACCAGAACCAGTCCCGTGCCCTAACCACGCCGACCTGCCAACCCCAGGAGAAGGGGCAGATATGCGCGTTGATCCTAAAACATAAAAAGAAGGCGCCACCCAGACGTTTCGGTACGAACCGCGCCCGGCGGCCCACCCCCAGGGCGTGAGACCCTTCCCCATATGTCCAGACCCATTCCGTTATCATCCCCTGACATGAACGGGAACCCATCGACAACCACACAGGGTGTCGGAAGAGGAAAAACCCCCATCCCAATTGCTTCATAAAAACGCTGTTTCAACCCCAAGCAATCAAGGCGCGCCAGTCAGCTAATGTCCAACAGAACATCCTGAGCTAGCACTATGTGTGCGTTTTGACATACCCACATCAACAATAGGTTGTTTAGACCACCTTATTGAATCCCCAAGACGCCCAGGGGAACGACAAGAGGGGCGAGATGCAATCAACTCCATGAATGAATGAATGAAAAACTTTACCCAACAGATTGCAGAAAGGGTACAACCCAGTACGACAATACACACAATTGGTTAAGGGGGGGCAGACCTGAGAAAGACGTTAGTCCTGTTTCCATCAGGGACCCTCATTTCCAATCCATATAGACACATCCAACTCTTTATAATAATAAAGAAAAAGCATCACCCGTATGACCCAACTGCACAGCTGGGAGTAAAAAACCTGTTTTCACATGATTTTAATCCAGTCACCCTTTCTAATCAGAGTGTAAGACCAGACCCTCCCAGAAACCCCTTCCCACATGAGTTCATAGTCATGAAAAAGATATGCCAACTGTGAGTCACGTGACCAACAAACCCAATTTACACATAAATCGGGCGCAGCAGAACTGTGAGCCCTACGCCCTAACTCGACACCTTTAAGACACCTCAACTCATGGAAGGCGTCGCCATAGCAACACCGCTACAACGGGCGGGGAAACCTGCCGGCTCCTGTCATGTAATAGGAGTCGGTAGAATAACCCCCCCCCCCCCCCCCCCCCCGCCAAGACGTCCCACCGGCTTGGCCCTGACTGGCTCAGCAGAAGAGATCAAAAATCCCCTAAACCAATCAAGTGGGAAAAGGAGGGGTTTATTCGACACCCCCTCCCGAAAAACACCCTTCATACCCTACACACAGAAAAACAACCGTAGCCATCTTGAAAACCTCCGGTAGAAAGCAATGCATAGCATAAGCTAATACAATGCCCGCTACCCACAAATGTGTACAGGATTTTACAACAAAACACAAGTCGCCTGTGTGTGAATCCTACCCCCGTTGACTATGTCGTACATAGGAAAAAAACGCTGATCGAGAGTAAACGGCTAGGCCGTGAAATGTGTGTGTACGAGTATTACTGCAACTAAACAACACAGCATTGTGAGACACATATACTTAGTTCAAGCAATGGAATAACACCAGTTTCTACCTGCATGTGGAGCATCAAGCTAATAGAACCTATTACTGAGTGTACGTTGCAGACCTTGCTTAACCTCGTAACACAACACGACTCATCACACAACGTAAAAGGGCAGATTCATATATACACAACCCCACCATATGAATTGTTTGAAGAAACACACAGTTTGTTCGGCCAAAACACAGTCCCCCTTATATCGGGGAACTTCTTTTTATTAACTAAAAAGTGTTCTAAGGCACAAAATCATAGAGGGGCCGGGGAGGGTGTAGAGGAGAGGGGACACAGAGGGGAAAAGTCACTCAACGGCGTCTGCCACCTCGCACCGCTCGAGTCTTGCCACCCCGAGGAGCCCCGGAGGGACGGTAGGTTACAGTCTGCTGGACACGACGTTCCCTACCGTCTCCTCCGGTCGTGGATGGGCCGGCGGTGGCAGAAGCGCCGTTTCGTCCCCTGGCCCTCTTGGCAGGGCCAGCAGCGGCGGCGGAGGCAGTGGTAGCGGCGACGGAGACAGCTCGACGTCGCGGAAGCCTTCTGACTCCACCGGCAAGGACGGGAGGCGGAAAATGGGGTTGGAGAATGGACCTCTCCTCTGCCATCTCTCTGCATGTTGAGGTCATCAACCGCAGGGCCTTCCCGAATAGGCCAGCGTCGGAGAGGGCGGCCGTCAGAAGAGGAGCTCTCTTCTTCTCTGGCACACGGGCCTGCTCCAGCCAAAGGTGACGCTGGCCCAGGGTGGCCAGGGCACGCACTTTCCCCATGGCTATGGCCAGCACCTGGGAAAGGTGCAGGACAGCTCCCGCAGCCTGGGTGATCTGATCGCATTTCACCTCGTTCAGATCCGTGCTGCCCGTCATTATCCCCGATACAAATCTAGCCAGGTGGGCGATGTTAGACGCCGCAGCTAGCGATTGTGTACCAGTGATGAATGACTGGTCACCCCAATAAGCCAATTGCCTAGCCGATTTCCCCTGGAGGACCGGCTTGCATAGGGGTTCCCACACCATATCCGGACAGAGGAGCGCGGCCATCGGACTGTCAAGCCGAGGCACGCCCTCCCCCATACCTTTGACTAACCCCGACACCCGCGTAACTGGTACGTAGGCGGGAGTTAGTCCCATGATGTTGGACACCGCCTGACCCCGACGAACATAGGCCCCCATCGATGGGAAAAATGGGTAGATAACGTCCACCCCTTTCACTGGGGGACGCTGCCAGGGATGGCCTATGAGGTCATCAGGGACAGGTGCAGGCAATGGCAGCGGCAGCGGCACGCCGTTTGCGGCGGCGGCTACCGCCATGAGCTCGGGAAACAAGGCCCGCAGTTCCCCCTGCGAACCTTCCTCCACCGACCCTGCATCCCTCACATGCAGCAGGCTGCGACTGGTCAAGGAGCCACAGTCTGATGTGGCCGACAGTAGGGCATCCTGCTGATGAGGCCAAGGTGGTTCCTCGACATCCTCGAACAGGGCGCCCCATGGAGCCATTTCCCCCCCCTCCGGGGTCTCCTGAGGAGGGATACTCTCCTCCACGGGGCCATCATACAAAAACCCGTCCGCCTCGTCCATGAAGTCCTCAGTCTCCATTGGAAATCCAGAGCCGGACGCATCTTCGCTGGTCTCCAGCAGTTCCCCAAACCCAGGCCGTTCGCGCCTGCACGCTACCATCTTGCGACGTGAACGGGCAGACGCGAAAAGTTTGCGTCGCAAATCCTCTGGATCCAAGACAACCCCCCGTTCACCAACGGGCGATTCCCCGGAACCAGAGGAACCAGAGTCGAGATCAGGCCATCGCCGGAGCGTCGGCACCGACTCCTCGGCTCTTCGGTGAGGCAAACTATCCACCGGCAGCCTCCCGGGCTGGGTCGGCAACCACGAAAGTGGCAACAGCCCAGCACCAAGGCGCACGACGGAGGCGGGAATGGAGAACCGCTGGTGAAGAGTAGGTCTAGCGGGTCTACTCTCTGCGGAATACATTATGACCCAACTTTCTCTTGTACAACAGATGTGAGAGAAGAAAAAATTAAGCACAATGTAAACTCGTCACAACTCTTTTCAACTAACAACACGTCAAGTGGGGTACTACCAGGCACTTCCTTGTGGTGAAAGCGAGAAGGAGGAGAGCAGGTGACCACACACCTGCTTATGAAGGTAAGCTGATGAGGGGTGTGGTCAGACTAATACTGGTATTAAAGGTACATTTGTGGAATTTATTCAGTGCGCGTGCACGTACGCGAGATAGTGCAGAGTGATGCCAAGCAGAGCCCCTAATGAGACAGAACCACACCTGTTAGTAGTGAAAGATAAAATAATATGTGTTATTTGCTCCGAAACCAATGGTGCAGCTAGTTTGAGGAAAAAAGGATCCAACCCATCCTCTTCCAGTTGATTTCCAGAACAGAGTTTACAGACAAGGGTTGTAAATTAAACTGAAAATAATTTCCTATCTGCACAGGGAATGTACCAGGTGGCCCTACATGGCTATTCTCAAATAGATGACCAGCTTTCGATGAAATGTTTGTTTATGGATAAACAGACCTCTTTTTGTTCCGAGATCAAGGAGTCACCCTTTCTAATCTCTTGTTTAAATGTACCGCCTTCCAAAACCTAGCAGGATCTGAGTAGGAGCTGGTTACTAGTTCTAATTATTACATGGCGTTTTAACATTCGCCGAAATGCTTGATTGTGATTGGTCAATAGCCCCCGACAGCGGTGAATTCTTTTTCGATAACCACCAGTGATTATTGTTTTTCGCAGCTGGAGTAATCAAGCCCCACTGACACACACTGTTTCAGTGCAATTAGACACACCTGCCGGGCTGCCGGCGATAATAATAACTTTATTTGGGCTGACAGAGCCACAGAACAACTGCGTCTGCATTTGATCTCGTCTTGTCGATTTTGTAAAATGAATTAGTTATATTGTTAGTAAGTTAGCCATGTAATAAGCGGGATAATGTATAGCTATACTCGGTCATCATCGCAAAATAATTTACCTTCACTGACGTTTAAAACACCTCGCCGAGGCGGCTCGGTATTTTAAACTCCGTGTCGTCAATTATTTTGCGACAATGACCTCGTAGTTATACATTATCCCTTACGTAATACTCAACTTTAGCCGTTCTCACAGATGCTGTACATTTATTTCTGAGCCGTCTAAATGCTGCCCAGTGTGACTGATCATCAGAGCGTCTGGCAAGTGACCAGGCTCTATCTCTCTCCAAGGCAGATAATTCAGGTGTGAACCAAGGTATTAATTAATTTTAAGCCTTTTATAAGGTCCATGTTTATTAGCCGCTTCAGCAGTGCCCCACACAATAGGGAGGTGTAGTGGTTACGTCATTGTTGTTTCCGGCCGGTCCACCTCGCTTGAAATTGCAATGTATTTCCAACGGACACATTTTTAAATCATCTCGTTTACAAAAAAACAAATAAAGCATGAACATTGGCACGGTGCACCTTTCTGTGTGTATTCATCCACAATCTATAGCTCAACGTGAAACAATTAGCAATTCATCGTAAAATAATTACGTATAATTTAGGGACGCTCGATATTGGCTTTTTTACCGATACCGATATACCGATATTGTCCAACTCTTAATTTCCGATACCGATATCAACCGATACCGATATATGCAGGGTTTCCCCCCCCAAAAAACTGAATAATTTCAGGTAATTAACATTACATATCTCTTGTCGTGTAATTAACACAACATTATGCATACTTTGACAATAAATAAAATAATAATTGTATTATATTTCAACCAAAAATGCTTAAACAATAATGTTAGTGATAGAAGGGAACTAAATGTTGTGCAAAAATGGAAAGCTTGCCAATGTTCATGAGGCAGAATTATTACAATAGCCGATAATAAATTTCACAATGATAAATCCCTATACGGGTGGACCGTGTGGGAAACTAAAGTGACATCAGACTACACCTCCCTATGGAGGGGAGAGCTAACAGCCAGCAGCAGAGCAGCCACCTAAGAGGCTAGGCCAGCCACCAGATGCTCTTTGGGGTTCTCTGTAGAGTTGTATTTTCCTGGTGCAGGTCTGAGGCCTACCAGGCCTGGAAGGCTGGAAAAGTTTAAGGTTAGATGTTTTAGTCGATTGCAAAGTCGAGTCAAAAACCTCATTCTTAATGATAATGTACCAAAGTAAGCGATTAAACCATTTTAGTTTGCAGTCGCGTACCAATGTAGGAGAAGGTGTGTCCTGCACCGACACGTTAGCTGTCAAAACATCTCTAAGGCTCGCCGGAGAGACAATTAGAAAGAAATAACAAGATTCAACAAAAATAGTAGGTTTCAGTGAATGATCAAAATAAGCATAATACATTATGGCAATCCGAAAGTCACTATGAAAGATAGACAATAGCAATAGAATGAGGTGAATATAGTGAATATACCTTGGGTGGAGACTAGAGAGAGAGCCAGTAGGGAGGGGAGCCATGTTTTATGGCCTCCTCTCTCCAAGCGCAACCAATTCATCAGATGACCAGTATGCCTATGGAACGGTGTTGGTGGGTGTGTCGTCGGTAGTGTATGACAGATATATGGGGTGAGTGATGTGTGTGTGGGTGTGGGTAGATAGGTGTGTGTGTATATAGAGGTGTGTGTGTGTGTGTGTAGGGGTAGAGAGGTGTGTGTGTCTGTGTGTGGGTAGAGAGGTGTGTGTGTGTGTGTGTGTGTGTGGGTAGAGAGGTGTGTGTGTGTGTATGCATGTGTGTGTGTGTGGGTAGAGAGGTGTGTGTGTGTATGAAAGTACAGAGTGTGACTTTCCATATCAACGTATTTGGGGGATTTAATGGATACTGGAAAAGGGATTTCTCTATGAGATAATGTGTGTGTGTGCATGTGTGTGTGTGTGCGTGCGTGCGTGTGTGTGTGTGTGTGTGTGTGTGTGTGTGTGTGTGTGTGTGTGTGTGTGTGTGTGTGTGTGTGCGTGCCTATGTGTGTTTACATTTGTTTACACAGGATGACAGGGTAAGTGCTCATTATTGTTGTTCAACCGGGACTTATTCCCATCCACCCGCCTCACTTCTTCTGCTCTTCAAGTCAATTGTTCTCCATTATTGTCCTGAGTGAGAGGGCTCTTCCATCTCTTCCCCCTGATTGGCTGAGCCGGGTGGGGTCTTCTATCTCTTCCCCCTGATTGGCTGAGCTGGATGGGTTATTTCAGTCTGATGAGCTACTCAGGATGAAGAGAGAGATCTAACTTCAGTGGAAACTGTGATTAAACTTCCTGCCCCATCCGTCTCCTACCATCTGCTCAGTTAGACCCCGATGTTGTGTTTGAAACAGGTGTTCGGTCCGACCATTGTGTGCGTGTGTGTGTATTTGAGTGTGTATTTGTGTGTGTGTGTGTGTCCGTGTGTGTTTGAGTGTGTGTGTGTGTGTGCGTGTATCTGTGTTTGTATTTGTGTGTGTGTGTGTGTGTGTGTGTGTGTGTGTGTGAGTGAGTGTGTGTGTGTGTGTTTGAGTGTGTGTGTGTATTTTAGCGTGTGAGTGTGTGTGTGTGTGTGTGTGTGTGTGTGTGTGCGAGTGTGTGTGTGTGTGTGAGTGTGTGTGTGTGTGTGTATTTGAGTGTTACGTAAATTAAAGTCCAGTTCCTCTCTCTTCCTGCGCTGCAGCAGAGTGAAGGTCAGAGTGGGAACACAGCAGGATGTGATCTCACCTCCCTTTAAAGGAACACGCCAACGTTCTTACCAGAGTCAGACAAGAAGATAAGACAGACTTTCCTCTCTGTGTGCGTTGAGCGGAAAGCTATCCGGCTGCAACCTAGGCTGGCTTAGCACGACGTAATGGAAGGGACTACGGATCAGGAAATGAGCATCTATCTTTGTGTAATAATGTTATGTAGTAATTGAATAATGCATAATGTTGGCATGTTCCTTTAAGAAAGTGCTAATTGATGGGCGGCTACGTGGTGCAGTGGGCAAGGCGCTCACCACGAATACTGGAGAATGGGCTCGAACAGGAATGCCTCCCTGTTCGAGCCCAGTGCTCCACATTGCTTTCAGTTTAGCTGGTCGTCCGCACTAATACACATTGGCAGTATTAGGGGGAAGGAAAACTGATGGGTGGGGATCGGGCGTTGGGGACAGCGACTCCTACAGGTCGGTTGGTGCGCCTGCGCAGTAGAATCAGGAAGCGACGGGGGCGGGGCCCCTCCAAAAGCCCAGACCCCTGCCGCTGAAAGATCGAGCCGCGCAGGTGGAAAGATGCGACTGCTGTTACCTCGAGTATCGGAGGGGACTCATGCTATGTATGACTTAGTCCACATTGCAGCCGGCTTGTGAGAGGCATGAAACAGCGTTCAAAGACAGGGGAGGGTTGAATTGGACGATACGAAAATTGGGATGGGAGAAAAATAGAAAATGGGAGAAAAAGTGGATAAAAAAATAAAAAACGTTAATTGGGCGGATGGGTGGCGCAGCGGACTAAGCGCTCGCCACCAACGCGAGAGACACTGGTATCGAATCCGGCTGTCAGCGTTGCCTCCAGCTTGGCCGGCCGTCATACTGGCTCAATTGGCAGAGTCAGTGGGAGGAAAGCCGGTGGGTGGGTCTGGGTCGTTGTGGACAGCGACTCCTACAGGTCGGTCAGGGTGCCTGCACAGCGAGGGAGGGAGATGGTGAGGGTAGTGTGACCTTCCACACGTTACACCTCACCAATGAGAGTCCGCGCTGTCAGGTGAAAAGAGGCTGCTGGCTGTCTCCTATGTCTCGGAGGAAGCATCTGATAGACTTCAGGGCTCCCTAGACCGACCAGTGGGGGGCACATGCGAGCAACGACCAGGAAGGGGAGGGGGGAATTGGAATAACGACTAAATTGGGATGGGAGAAAAACACAGAAAAACAGGAGGAGAAAAAGTAAAAGAAATAAAAAAGAAAGCGCTAACTGATTTACTAATGTGTCAGAAGTGAAATGGTAAATGGTGCATTTATATAGCAGGTTTTATCCAAAGCTATTCCAGAGATGTCAACGTAAAATTTCAGATGCAAGGAAGATGCATCTGAAAGATAATTTACAAGGCAGACAGACAGGCAGACAGAGAGACAGACAGACAGACAGACAGACAGACAGACAGAGAGACGGACAGACAGACAGAGAGACAGACAGACAGACAGAGAGACAGACAGGCAGACAGAGAGACAGACAGGGACAAAAGAAAGAACTGCGGCATGAGAATGAACCGGTGGTTGAAAGAGAATGTGGACAAAAGGAGAGGAGAAGCGACAAAAGGCTCTCTTTGAACGTGTCTGATGGTGACATCATCACCAGCGTCAAGAGAACCACACCCCTCCCTGCGTGTGACGTCATGAGGGCGGGACTATAACTGCCTCTCGACTCAGTCAATCAAACTCCCAGATGCGCCCACACTTTGACCCCTCACTCGACCCTTATCACTGCCCAGTCTATCTGCTTGTGCAAACACAGACGACCCACTTAGCACAGTCCTGTTTGCCTGCTGACAACACACATACACATGCGCACACACCCACACAGACACACGCACACAGACACACACGCACACACACACACACACACACACACACACACACACACACACACACACACACACACACACACACACACACACACACACACACACACACACACACACACACACACACACACACACACACACACACACACACACACACACACACACACACACACATTTAGAATATTTTATTTATGTCCACATAAAAACAAGGTTTAAAGGACACAAATATTAACAGTGCGCTTGTACATTGTGGGATTATTCGGATACAATCGTGCCACAGTGGCAATCAAAGTTACAGACTCACACGGATGATGAACCTGACAATCAACACACAGCTCATGGGTACAGATAGCAGCGTCTTCTCCAAATTGCCCGGCTGCCAATAATGGCTGACACTGAGCAATATTTAGCTAATTGTTTGGCTCTTCTCTTCGGAAGACCGGCCAACTGAAGGCCTCTAACACCCAACTTATGGACATGACCCAGGCTTCCAAATATGAAGACTAAAAGTTTACAGTTGTAGCCGAGTTGTGAAATGGTATGGTCTAACAGTTGATATTTTAACATTTTGGTTGTAAATGCTTCCTCTAGACTGTAGTCAAACGTGCAACCAACTTCCAGGATGAGAACCTCTCTGTTATTCTCATTAACAATAACAACATCGGGGGTGTTTGCTGAAATGTCAGAGAACAGTGAATTGTCCCTACACAGATTGAGCATATATGGCTTCACACTGGTGTGTTTATACAGCTTATATGTTGCAGGTGACCCGAGTGTGGAACTGACACTGTCTGCAATCAAGTTCACGATCCTATCATGCCTACAAATGTAGAGCCCTTTGTATGCATGACAGCCATTGAGTATGTGCGACATGGTTTCTGTTGTCTGTTCGTGACCATGGTGTGGGCTATGACTGCCAGGGAACCAGATGGAAAGGTTGAGCATTGATGGTAAAACCTGTAGCCTAGCTTTTAAAGTAAAAATGATGATGCTCTCATCAATAGCTACATTTAAAAAAAACTGCGTGCGAGACAGAGTGGTCAGCGGCAGGGAGACAAGCAAGCTTCCCTTGCAGTTTAAGCTCAGTCCAGTGTTGACGTTGGCGTTGTTGTTGTGCCGACATGAGATGGCCACGGGCATTGGTAAGTGGCAGTTCATGCCACGTTCCACAGATGTCAATGGTGGCCTTCACAGAGATGGTAGGGTCAGAGATGATCTCCTCAGAAACGTTAACAGCGTCTGAGTCCGGCCCCACCCACTCCAGGGCCACGTTGGACCAGCCGCATAGGTCATTCAGGTCTGGCCAGTCAGACCACACCCCGAATCCGGGGGCGCGGCTGTCCAGCTTTCCACTAGCTTTCTTCTTGTAACCCAGGAAGTTTGGATCCGACCCACACGCCACGGGCACCTTGCGTCTCTGCAGGTCCAGGAACAGAGAGGCTCTGGCCTGCTCTCTGACGTGCTGGTCGTCACTGTTCAGCATGTTGAGAAGATGACTGAGTCTCGTGGCAATGTACGTCCATTCAAAGTTGGGAACACCCAGGCCGCCCCTCCGCATGGTATGGAATATGATGTCCCGTGTTGAGTGAGTGTTCAGTCCAGTCCATTGTCTCACCATCTGTACGGTTTTATTGTTCATCTCACAGAGAAATTTGCGAGGAATATGTACATTTGAGAATAGGTGCTGAACTTTGACCAGGGCTACACACACACACACACACACACACACACACACACACACACACACACACACACACACACACACACACACACACACACACACACACACACACACACACACACACACATGTAGACACTCTGAAACTGAGCTCTCGCTGCCTGTTTATTTGTTGCCATATCTGAATAATTCCAGCTCGTCTTCACAGTAGCTTGTCAGCCCTATAGCCTCTCGTGCGTTTAAAGGCAGAAACTGTAATGCCACCAAACAGCAGCCTCCTGGCAAAAGAGACCCGCACTTTTTCAAATGACATGTTGTTTAAATTTTTAGTTTTGGGTTGGACTTTATTATACTACTGGATTTTGAATATAGCAGCAATAGCAGCCCCTCCCCCTTGTACCCACTCAACTTCAACCCACACATCAGACCAAAACCAAAATAAAATGTAAACAAAGTGCAACACCAAGCAGGGCTCTTTTCCCTAGAGGTTGCTCTTTGACAGCATTATCTGATTTCTATTCTATTCTATTCTATACCCCCCTGCCCCCCCCCCCAAACACATATACACATATGATGACCTTTTTATTTGCCCCCCCCCCCCCATGATTAGCATAGGCAGGGCTGGACTGGGGAAATCATTAAGGCCAGGAAATATAGTGCGAAATATAGCCCCAGTCAGGCCACTTTTTAAGTGGGGGGGTCCCCCACCAGGAACATTTTAGTTACAAAGACTTAATTTCCTGCATTCTGGTGCAGGAATTTTTTAATTTGTACCCTTTAAATGCCAGTGTTTGTGAAATTATAGTTAAAAAAAACACACAAACATTTAAATATCTTCAATATATCAAATGCAAAATAGATTTTTCTGGGCGGGATTATTACAGGCTAGCATGTGTCAATGCTTAGCAACAACACTGATTTTGATGGATTTTTCGTTTTTTTTTGTAATGTCAGACTCTTTTCAGAAAAGTGGGAGTATTTAATTTAATCTGACATTACAATTACAATACAACTAAATCTAAAAATAAAAATGCTTATGATGGAGCTGAAGTTGAATTAAAGATTTATGGAAAAGAAAGTGGAAAAGTATTTCAACATAATAATATTTTTATGGCGTTTTTGAAGAGGACAATTTAGTCCCCTAATGGTAAGAGTGTAACACTTTAGTTTTTAGACACAAGGGTTAAATTATTGATTGTCCAGTTTCTTGGCAGCTTTAACATTGGGCTTTTGGCAGGGGACGATGATGATGCATGGTAACGTTAGCAATGTTAGCTAGCTAGTAGGGGTGTAAAGGTACACGTATCCGTACCGAACCTGTTACGTTCTGGTTCGCTGACTGCGGTCTGTGAACCACCCACCATTCTGTCATCTGTCACTTGGCTACTGTCACCTGTCTCCCTTGTCACTTAGTGCTGTCACTTAGTGTATGGGTCCTGATTGGCTGTCACAGGGTGTGTGTGGAATGTTGGAATGTGGACGCTACTTAACCCTTCTATCTTTTGTTTGCTCTTCGTCAGGTCTTCATTATAACGTTCAGAGATACTGTGGGCGGTTCCGGTTTCTGGACCACCATTAAGCTTCATTTATATATTCCCTCTTTCTTTCCTGCCACTCGGCAATGTATCCCAGTATTACTCTTTGTGTTCTTTACTATTAAATCGAACCTACTTAAGAGTACACCCTCTCCATCTCCTTGATTGCATACCACAACTGGAACTCACCTACCTCCATCCTGACAGAAGACCTGACCATCATCAGAGTTCCATGGATGCAATCATGGAGATGCTCCAGGCACAAAAGAGTGCGCTGGAGCGAATGGATGGACATCAACAACTTGTCAACACCGAGCTGGTTCGGCTGGGCGGGCTTGTCATCACGTCGCACGAGACAGCGTTGCTCACGGCCCAGAGGGCGCAAGGCGAGGTGGCAGGAGTAAGATCAATGGTGGCAGAGGCGGTGCCGGAAGAAGTGGCGCTCGGCGGCGAAGAGGGTCGGGGGGCTTTTGGGCACCAGGAGCGGGCCCAGGAGCCACGGCTATCTCCACCGGGCCGCTACGCGGGATCACCGGAGGGATGCAGAGAGTTCATCACCCAGTGTTCACTCGTATTCCAGCTGCAGCCACGTTCATTCCCCTCTTCCAGATCCCAGGTTGAGCACTCTCCTGGGCTACGGCCGAATGGGAAAGTGGGTCGTTAATCTGCAACAGTGTGGACGCCTTTACCAGGGAGTTGAGAAGAGTCTTCGACACTTCCCGAGTACTCTCGATCTTCGAGGCCGGTGGGCGGCTTCTCGCCTGCCGGCAGGGCCTCCGCACTGTCTCAGATTACGCCATTGATTTCCGGATCGTGGCTCGGGAGGCAGCTTGGCCGGAGATTCCCTGTGTTGTCTTGTTTGTCCAGGGGCTCTCCGCACGGATGAGGGACGAGCTTTCCGTGCGTGAGATCCCGGAGCAGCTGGAAGTGCTCATCAACACGGCCATTCGTAGGGTACTACGACTATGCTTGCACCTCATGGTACCAAAGCACCTCAAAGGCGCTAAAAACAAAATTACAAACATCTCAAAACAAACTGGTCAGACTACTGCTTGACTTTACTCCTAGAACCCACCTCACCCCTGCCCACTTTGACAACCTAGGATGGCTTAGAGTAGACGACAGAGTACAGCAACTTGCAATGGGCCTGGTCTACAAGATACACTACACGACCAAGGTACCCATGTACATGTCAAAATACTTCCCAAAGGTCAGTGAATACCACGATCACAACACCAGAGGGAGCTCCACAAATCATGTTAAACCCAGATTCGGCTCAAACAAGGGACTAAACACGTTTCGCAATTATGCCACATCAATGTGGAACGCCCTACCCAAAACTGTAAAGGAATGTGAATCACTACCCACTTTCAAAACCACTCTCAAGGGACACCTACGGGAGACTGCAATTCGAAACTGGCCCCTGTAAATGTCCTAACCCAACCCCCTCCAATGTACAGTAATTTACCTAGTATGGTTTTGTCAATATTCCAATGTACAATTGTGCTTGTTTGTACAGTGTGTGTCCCCCCCCCCAATGTACAGTTTTGCTTGTTTATACAGTGTTTCCCCCCCCCCCCAACCACCTCTAATGTAAATTACCCTAGTATGGTTGTCAATATCCCAATGTACCCAACCCCCCCCACACAACCCCACCCAACCTCCTCCAATGTACAGTTTCTACGTCAAATGTATATACTCCCTTTTCTTGACTCTTTTTGTATCACAAACAGTACTGTATTTGCAAATCTGGTATGTCATAAATGTATAGATGTAGCAGTACTGTTTATCTGTATGTCATGTATGTCATATATGTCCTGATGAATTGAAAATGGGGGACCCTGATGTAAACAAGACGAAAGTCTTTCTCTGGTCTGCATCCCCTTAACAATTGTGTGTATTGAGCTGTACTGTATTGTACCCATTCTGCAATCTGTTAATAAAGTTTTCAATCAATCAATTCAAGACAACCCACATTGGGAGAGAGAACGGGAGCGTGAAACTACTACCCAGGTACGTGTCCCTTCTCCTCCCGGTGTTGACAGCTTCCTGCATTACATGAGTGGGCCACTGGGTGATGAATCCATGCAGCTTGGGGCGATGTCGCTCTCGGAGGAGGAGCGGTGGCGCTTCATTGAAGAGAGACGCTGCTTCCAGTGCGGCCGCACCGGTCATCGGTTCGGCAGCTGTCGGGACCAGGCCGGCTCGACTCGGCGCCAGTTGGGAAGGGGAGGTTCCCCCGCTGGGCCCTGAGAAGGCGCCAGCAGGTGGGCTCACCTCAGCACTACCTACTGACACACAAACTTTTTTGGAGGTGGCAGTTAACTGTGGGGGTAGCATTAGGGGAACTAAGGCTCTCATTGACTTAGGGGCGGCGGGCAATTTTATACACTTGGGGTTGGTGAGGGAGTGGGGGATCCCGGTCGAAGAGTTGGGGGTTCCTGTCCCCATATACGCCCTGGACGGTCAGCCCCTGGGCAGTGGGAGCGCCACTCAACGTACTGTTCCTGTTCACATCCGGGTGGCGGGTGGTGGGTGGGAGTGGGTACAATTGTTTGTTATTGTCTCCCCCTATTCTGTTGTGGTGTTGGGTCATCCCTGGTTGGCTTCTTGCAAACGTCATATTAACTGGGTCACGGGCGAACTTTCAACGGAGGACGACGTGAAGTCGGTCTTCGGCGAGAGTTTGCCCATCCCCCCCCCCCTCTTCTCTTTTGTCTCCTCCTTCTCTCTCCAGGATGGTGGGGAGCGTCGCAGATTCTGTCATACCCTCTAATCCCGATTTGATAGGGGTTCCTAAGATCTATTGGGACCTTGCGGAAGTTTTTAGCAAAACGCGTACTAAAGCACTACCGCCTCATAGATCATACGACTATCCCATTAATCTCCTACCTGGTACCTCCCCGCCCCGTGGGCGTATGTTCTCTCTCTCACGCCCCGAGACCGTGGCCATGAACACCTACATTGAGGAGGCATTGCTTGCGGGGCACATACGTCCTTCCACATCTCCTGCCGGCGCTGGCTTCTTTTTTGTTGGTAAAAAGGATGGGGGTCAGCGTCCGTGCATTGATTATAGGGGATTGAATGACGTTTCCATCAAGAACCGATATCCATTTCCTCTCATGGACACTGCCTTTGAGTGCTTACAGGAGACGCAGGTCTTTTCTAAACTTGACTTACGTAATGCATACAATCTGGTCAGGATTAGAGAAGGAGACGAGTGGAAGACTGCATTTAATACGCCTAATGGTCACTATGAGTATTTGGTCATGCCCTTTGGTTTGGCTAATGCTCCGGCAGTCTTCCAAGCCCTGGTGAACGACGTGCTGCGAGATTTGATTGGGGTGTCGGTGTTTGTTTACATAGATGATATCCTAATTGTTTCTCGCAATATGGTGCAACACCAACTGCACGTTCGAGAGGTGCTAGACCGTCTCCTCAAGCATCTATTCTTAACTATTCGTTAAGGCTGAGAAGTGTGTGTTTCACACTGATACCGTTTCCTTCCTGGGCTTTGTGTTGACGAAGGGTGATCTTCGCATGGATCCAGCCAAGGTGAGTGCAGTCTTGGACTGGCCATGGCCTTCGTCGCTCAAGAGGTTACAACGTTTTTTGGGCTTTGCAAATTTTTACAGCCGCTTTATTCGCAACTTTAGCGCCTTAGCCAATCCGTTAACAGCTCTCACTAAGTCCTCTCTCCCTGGCTTTGAATGGTCGCCTAGGGCGGAGTCGACCTTCTGCGATCTCAAACGTCGGTTTACCTTTGCCCCTGTATTGGTCCGCCACAATGCAGAGGTTCCGTTCATTGTGGAGGTGGATGCTTCTGACATTGCGGTGGGGGGGGTGCTCTCTCAGAGATGCTTAAAGGATGGGAAAGTGCACCCGTGCGTTTTTTTTTCTCGCCGTCTGTCGTCGGCCGAGGATAACTACGACGTGGGTAATCGGGAGTTGTTGGCAATCAAATTGGCACTGGAGGAATGGAGACATTGGTTGGAGGGTGCGGCACATCCTTTCATTGTTTGGACTGATCATAAGAACTTGGCTTACATCCATGGGGCCAAACGCCTTAACGCTCGCCAGGCCAGGTGGGCGTTATTCTTCACACGATTTCGATTTTCCATCTCCTATGGGCCCGGTTCCAAGAACATCAAACCTGATGCGTTATCGCGCCAGTTTGATCTTCCTGGTCAGGAGGAGAAGCCCCATCCCATTATTCCACCGGCCTTGATTTTGGCACCCGTGTCTTGGGGCATAGATAAGGTGGTAAGATCGGCGCTGACACGGGAGCCCGATCCTGGTGGGGGCCCTCCGGGGCGGTCGTTTGTGCCCAAGGCGGCACACTCACGTTTGCTGCAGTGGGCACATGCCTCATCCCTCACCAGCCACCCTGGGGCCACCAGGACCCTGGAATTTATCCGTAGGAGGTTCTGGTGGTCGACAGTGGAGGGTGATACGCGTTCTTTTGTGGCGGCCTGTCCGGTGTGCGCGCGCAGTAAGACCTCTCGCCGTGCACCGCCGGGTCTCCTCCGGCCGATTCCTATTCCTAAACGGCCCTGGTCGCACATATCCCTGGACTTTATTTCTGGCCTCCCCCTTTCAGACGGGTTCACCACCATTTTGGTAGTGGTGGACCGGTTCTCTAAGGCGGCCCACTTTATTCCTCTTCCCAAGCTTCCCTCGGCCCGAGAGACGGCTGATCTGGTGATACAGCATGTCTTTCGGGTCCACGGGCTTCCAGTGGATATCGTGTCGGACCGGGGTCCTCAGTTTGCCTCCAGGTTCTGGAAGGCGTTTGCCGCCGGCCTCTGCGCCTCCGTCAGCCTTTCGTCTGGGTTCCATCCGCAGTCGAACGGGCAGACGGAGCGCGTCAACCAGGACCTGGAGGGGGTCTTGAGGTGTTACGTTGCCGGTTGCCCGGCAACGTGGAGTAGGAGGTTGGCCTGGGCTGAGTATGCGCATAATACCCTTCTCTCCTCCTCTACCGGTATGTCTCCCTTTCAGTGTCAATATGGTTTTCAACCTCCTCTGTTTCCCGAGCAGGAGCAGGAAGCGGAGGTGCCCTCGGCCCAGGCACATGTGGCTCGCTGCCGCAGGATGTGGAAGCGGGTCCGAACGGCGCTGCAGAAGGTTTCTGTTAGAACCCAGCGGCAGGCTAACCGCAAGCGCCGTCCGGCTCCGGTCTACCGTCCTGGGCAGCGGGTTTGGCTTTCCACCTGGGATCTCCCTCTCCGGGTGGAATCCAGGAAGCTGGCTCCTCGCTTCATAGGCCCCTTTAAAGTGGTGCGTCGGGTGAATCCTGTGGCTTACAGGCTACGGCTTCCGAGCTGTAAGCGACGTTTCATGTGTCCCTGTTGAAGCCATTCCTCTCATCGCCCTTGGCCCCGCCACTACCTACGGTTCCTCCGCCTCGGTTTATTGGTGGTCAGCCCATTTGCACGGTGCGGAGGATACTGGGTTGTAGGCGGAGGGGTAGGGGGTTTCAGTTCTTGGTGGATTGGCAGGGGTACGGGATAGAAGAGCGTTCTTGGGTGCCTCAAAGGGACATTTTAGATCCCAGCCTGATCGTTGATTTCCGGCGGCTGAATCCTGAGGCCCCTAGGTGAACGTCTGGTGCCGTTCGTCGGGGGAGGGTACTGTTACGTTCTGGTTCGCTGACTGCTGTCTGTGAACCACCCACCATTCTGTCATCTGTCACTTGGCTACTGTCACCTGTCTCCCTTGTCACTTAGTGCTGTCACTTAGTGTATGGGTCCTGATTGGCTGTCACAGGGGTGTGTGTGGAATGTTGGAATGTGGTCGCTACTTAACACTTCTATCTTTTGTTTGCTCTTCGTCAGGTCTTCATTATAACGTTCGGAGGTAACGTGAGCGGTTCCGGTTTCTGGACCACCATTAAGCTTCATTTATATATTCCCTCTTTTTTTCCTGCCACTCGGCAATGTATCCTAGTACCTTAGGTTCAGTACGGCTGTGTACTGAACGAATACAATGGTATGTTAACCACTAACAACCGCCCACCGGGGACTGTTTTTTCACAATCTAATATAATTATTTTATAAGTCGATTATTAATTTCAATATAAAATATTCGTTGACAACCCAAGTACAATTAGTTACTGCACACTACATCACCCCTGAGTGGAACATGGAAAGCCAAAACATTTCCCCACTGTACCGAAAACCCGTACCGAACCGTAACTTCAAAACCGAGGTACGTACCGAACCGTGGTGCAAGAAAACATTTGGTCAATCTTGCCGCATCTAGCGGCATCTCCTGCAAGGGCCTTTCTTTTTTTTCTCTCTCTTCCACTCTGCTCCACCGTCCTATTTTTTCCACTGTCCATCTTCAAGTGCAGGTTATGCTTGACATTTCATTCTGCAGAAGTGCCATCTGCCATTCCATTCGCCGTCTCCGCTGTCAATCAGTTTTATGGCCTGGTCCCGCCTCCACCAATCACATGCGGCTCCTTTTGTGTGTGTGTGGGCGAGAGAGAGAGATAGTTCTCCAACTTGTGTCTGTCACAGTGATCTCCTGGTTGTTCCCCACCTAGGTTATCTAACTATCACGCCGCTGCAACTAGAAACACTGGCCTGGCCTGCTTCTAAGTTCAGTGGCCTGACTGCGGGCAAAACAATTATTATTATAATAATAATAATAATAATAATATAGGGTCATATAATATTGGGTTTCTTCATTGAACACTTTTTTTTTTGATAAATGTTTTTATTATTATTTTACATGAAAACAAGACAACACAATAACCATAATAATAATACACAGAACTTCACAGGGAGATAACAGCAACAATAATAATAACAGAAATAACAAATTATAAAAACAGAGTACAACATTTTAAAATGTAAAGGGGTACTATCTTATAAATGGCCTTTCCCAGTATTCAGCACCGTTTCCCGGCCGTGTGGATTTATATTAATAAGACTTATGTCTCTAATTCTCATATTGGTGCATTCTTCCAATTCCCCTCACAATATTCACCCTCACCGAACTGAGTCATCTTAAAATGTGCATATCAGTGATGTCAGAGATTTCTCAGCTGCATAACAATGTGGCAATTGCCACCAGGCCACACAGTGGTTGGAGCCCAGTCTCAAAACGGCTTAAGATCTTGAGGTAGAAAAATGCTGCTTTTGAATACTTGACTAGAAATACAAAACAATGAACCTTTTTGAAAAACAAAAACCTACAGAGGTGTTCCATAGACTCACAGGAACCGTGTAAAAGTGCCCAAATAGTGAAAGAAATAGCAAAATAGCTCCCCCCAATAAAATCCCCCCAGTTAAAGTTAAGGCACTATAGGCAAAATCTGCATATGGCTCGCTGATAACAAACTATCATTACACATGGGCAAAACAGAGTCCATTATCTTCGGTTCAAATAACAAACTCAGCAAGACCAACGGCTTCTCAGTTACAGTGGGTGACAATATTGTCACAAGGAAAGAAGATATTACCTACCTGGGTTCCATCCTAGTGCCGCACCCTCCAACCAATGTCTCCATTCCTCCAGTGCCAATTTGATTGCCAACAACTCCCGATTACCCACGTCGTAGTTATGCTCGGCCGACGACAGACGGCGAGAAAAAAAAGCGCACGGGTGCACTTTCCCATCCTTTAAGCATCTCTGAGAGAGCACCCCCCCCCCACCGCAATGTCAGAAGCATCCACCTCCACAATGAACGGAACCTCTGCATTGTGGCGGACCAATACAGGGGCAAAGGTAAACCGACGTTTGAGATCGCAGAAGGCATCCAATGTAATAAAAAAAGTCAACCAACGAACACGATTCTTGTACCGGATCTCCTCACTGGTAAACAAGAATACCCTGAAGACTCTGGCAGGAGCACTCATTCAAGGGTACTACGACTATGCATGCACCTCATGGTACCAAAGCACCTCAAAGGCGCTAAAAACAAAATTACAAACATCTCAAAACAAACTGGTCAGACTACTGCTTGACCTTACTCCTAGAACCCACCTCACCCCTGCCCACTTTGACAACCTAGGATGGCTTAGAGTAGACGACAGAGTACAGCAACTTGCAATGGGCCTGGTCTACAAGATACACTACACGACCAAGGTACCCATGTACATGTCAAAATACTTCCCAAAGGTCAGTGAATACCACGATCACAACACCAGAGGGAGCTCCACAAATCATGTTAAACCCAGATTCGGCTCAAACAAGGGACTAAACACGTTTCACAATTATGCTACATCAATGTGGAACGCCCTACCCAAAGCTGTAAAGGAATGTGAATCACTACCCACTTTCAAAAACACTCAAAAAACACCTACGGGAGACTGCAATTCTAAACTGGCCCCTGTAAATGTCCTAACACAACCCCCCCAATGTACAGTAAATGACCAAGTATGGTCTTGTCAATATTCCAATGTACAGTTTTGCTTGTTCAGTTGTACAGTGTCCCCCACCCACTCCTCCTACCCAACCTCCCCCCCCCCAACCTCCTCCAATGTACAGTTTCTATGTCAAATGTATATACTCTCTTTTCTGGACTCTTTTCGTATCACAAACAGTACTGTATTTGCAAATCTGGTATGTCATAAATGTATAGATGTAGCAGTACTGTCTATCTGTATGTCATGTATGTCATATATGTTATGATGAATTGAAAATGGGGGACCCTGATGTAAACAAGACGAAAGTCTTTCTCTGGTCTGCATCCCCTTATCAATTGTATGTATTGAGCTGTACTGTACTGTACCCATTCTGCAATCTGTTAATACAATTTTCAATCAATCAATCAATCAAGGAGGACAACACAAAAGACAAGACAAACAAGACATTTCCTCCTCCCCCTCCCACGAGACCGCCGGACTCCCCCGGACAAGCACCCCAACCCCGCTCAGCCGCACCCGGCGGTTCTGACCTTTTCGGCTGCTGCGACCCACAGTTCAATCCCAGCCTGCCCCACCCCAATCACCCGCGCCGTGGATATCTCAAGATAAATCACATCCATCAGTGTTAGGGACCAGTTAATCACTGTGAGCTTCTCAGGCTCCTTCCATCTCAATGCTATCAGCTTCTTCGCTGCTGTGACGCCTGCTAGGATAACCCTTTTTTGTTGTATGGACGCGGTTAGTGTTGTTATATCGTTCAGGAGTAGTGTAACAGCTGTGAATGGGATTGTTAAGCCACATAGATCTGAAAGTTTGTCCGTTATTGACCTCCAGAAGCGGGCTACTGGTGGGCAATCCCAATACATATGCATATAAGTGCCAGTGGCCCTTTGAGAGCACAAAGTG
The DNA here is from genome assembly GCF_963971535.1 of Notolepis coatsorum. Taxonomy (NCBI): domain Eukaryota; kingdom Metazoa; phylum Chordata; class Actinopteri; order Aulopiformes; family Paralepididae; genus Notolepis; species Notolepis coatsorum. Next base: position 13,294,116 of record NC_140169.1, read on the forward strand.
CACCGAGAGTCGGTTACCAGTCCCATAGCAAATAGCTTCCTAGGTGTAAGATAAGTCCTATGAATATAATTAAAATTAATTTGCTGGTGATTGGGGTTGCGGGAAGACAATGCCACATTTGCCCAAACATCATCCCAGTCAAACTCGGGGTCCAACTCCGGGATATCCACACGCCAGATTGTATCCAATGATAGATTTTTATACGTGGATTGAATTAAGAGCGTATAAAAGTCTGAGACAAACCCTCTGGAGGTCGTCCTGTCCACTATGAGCCTGCGCCCTCAGTGCTGACCTTAGTTGAAGATAAAGAAAGAAGGACTCGCCGGGAAGATCATAAAATTCTCTTAAGTCCTGAAACGCAGGGAGGCCGTTCTTATCATAAATATCCTCCAGAGTATGCAGCCCCCTCCTTTGCCATTGAGGAATATTAACCGGCTTGTGCCCAACAAGTAATTGCTGGTTATTAAAAATTGGAGAGTCCAGGTGCCATGGGCATTTAACCCCACACGACCTCTGTACATTACGCCACGTTTGGATCACGTGAGTTATGATCGGTCCATACCTCAGCCGGCATTTCGAAATAGAGACAGTGGAGTACACCACATCCTGCAATCTTAGCGGTGAGACCGCCGCCGCTTCTAAGGAGCGCCAAGATACAGCATCTAAAGGGTCTAGCCAGCACATCAGAGGTCTCAGTGAGAAGGACCAGAAATAAAGCTTAAAATCAGGGATTGCGAGGCCCCCATCTTGTTTCCTACGTTGAGTAGTAGCTCTTTTGATTCTCGGGCGTTTGTTATTCCAGATAAACTTAGATACCATCGATTGTACCTTGCGCCAGTGGTCTCTTGGAGGGGGCAGGGGGAGCATTGAGCTAACAAAATGTATCCTAGGCAGAACGTTCATTTTGATTATGGAAGCTCGGGCTTGTAAGGAGTTAGGAAGGGACGACCATCTGTCTAGATCCTGGCGTATTTTATAATAAGTACCCGTGAAGTTGTACTTAGTAGTTTGACTCAGCGTGGGGAATATCTCTATACCTAAGTATTTAAAATGTTCCACTATGGGGATATCAGCTGGTAGTCGCACCGCCTTGGCCAGCTCATTAAGAGGTAGGCAGGCTGATTTGTTCCAGTTAATCTTAAAGCCTGACAATTTACCAAAGTCGTCGATTATTTCCAATAATTTTGTGGCCGACCGGGAAGGGTCATCCATAAAAATCAGTAGGTCATCCGCATAGAGAGCAATTTTGTGTGGTGTATTATTGATCATTATGGGGACGATGTCCTCTGATTGCCTAATAAATTGGGCCAATGGTTCGAGGGAAAGCGCGAATAGTCCCGGGCTCAGAGGACAACCCTGTCTAGAAGATCTGGAGACTGGGAAAAGTGTGGAACAGTTTTTGCCTGTCAGTATCATTGCCGACGGCGAGGCATACAGGACTTTAATTATATGAATAAAATTATTTCCAAGACCCATGACCTCAAGTACCTTCCACAGGTATGACCATTCTAGTCTGTCAAATTCCTTCATGGCATCCAACGACAGAACAGTGGTCGGAGCTGTATTGTCTTTACTGTTATCGACTACATGCAACAGCCTCCTAAGATTATCTGCAGCCAGGCGCCCCGGGATAAAACCGGTTTGATCGCAGTGTACCAATACCGTCATAAATCTCTGCAGGCGACGGGCCAGCACCTTGGCAAACACTTTTAAATCGGCCCCGAGAAGACTCAAGGGCCTATAGCTACCACAATCATTGGGATCTTTGTCCTTCTTGAGAAGTAAAGAAATCAACTCCATGTTGACATCTCTTGAGAACTCCCCTTGTTCGATAGCGTAATTGATCATATCGAGCATCAATGGACCCAGTTGGTCCCAGAAAGCTAAATACACCTCGGGTGGAATACCATCCCAGCCTGGTGCCTTACCCCTCTGCATTTCAGCAATCGTCTCCCTTAGTTCATTAAGGGTGATCGGTTTCCCCAGTTCCTTAGCCTCTTCCTCAGAAATGTGGGGTATCTCAAGCCCGCCAATGAACGATTCAAATTTAGAGTCGTCGAGATTAACCTCTGAGCTATATAACTGTGAGTAAAACTCTTTAAAAGTGTCGTTGATCTTTTTCGAATCAGTAGTGCTTGAACCCTGTCGCGTCTTGATCGAGGGGATATCCGAGAAATTATCATTCGAGCATATTTTCATTGCCAATAGATGGCTAGGCCTGGAGCCGTGAAAGTAGTAATTTTGCCTTGTCCTATGTATCAAGAACTCAGACTGTTGTTTAAGTATGGAGTTTATTTCCTTCTTGACTATCTTACGTTGTGTGTTTAGTCGTTCACTATAGTTAGTTTGCAAAGAAGCGTATAGATCCGCATATAATGTTTCCAGTCCTTCTAGTTTTTTTTTACCAGGATTTACGTAAGTTGGAGGCGAAAAGTGTGACATGACCCTTGATAAATCCTTTCAATGCGTTCCATAGGACCCTGGGGTCATCGACCGTGCCAACATTGATCTGCAAGAATTCAGCTAGTTTACTCCTGAACTCAGAGCAGAAATCATCGTTCTTTAATAAGGTTGAGTTAAAACGCCACCTGGGAGCTCTCGTGGAGAGCCTGCCAAAGGTTGCCACAAGGAAAATCCCCTTGTGGTCCGAGAGAGCCAGGGGAACCAATGAGACATCGAAACTATCAAACAAATTAGGGGATGCGAATTCATAGTCTATTCGAGAGAAGGTTTTGTGTCTGGCAGACAGGTGAGAGTAATCCTTGAGGGTGGGATTGGATAAGCGCCATAGGTCTGCGAGCCCAGTGTCCTGGGCCCACATCCTGAGGGCCTTAGAGGACCGTTTTTGGCCGCTTGTTTCAGAGGATCCGGACCTATCCATCTCCGCATCCCAGCACGCATTAAAATCGCCACCCACAATGAGAGCGTATCCAGTAAGTTCCAACATATTCTTCGTGATTGTATTATAGAATGCTGAATCAAATGTGTTAGGGGCATACAATGCTATTATTGCCATCTTCCTATGAGAGAACTCAACTTTTGCTATAGTAATCCTTCCCTCCGTGTCCGACCACACATCCAGGACTTTGATATCAAGGTTTCGTCTTGTAACTATGACGACTCCTTTCGTCTTATCATCGGCTGAGGATGAGGAGATAACGTGATATTGTCGATTTGCTAGCCTTGACACATCACCCACCAATAAATGCGTCTCACTAAGGAGAGCAATGTCAATATTTCTTCTCTTCAATAACCAAAGGACACTGGCACGCTTGTGTGGGGCGTTAAGACCTCCTGCGTTCCAAATTAAAATATTCAATTTAGCCATGGTCGAGTTTGTCTAAATGCGTAGAGAACATACCAGTGCAGCCAGGCTGAGTACAGAGGCGCTGATCCAGGCGGGCCAGACGGTCAATCCCGGGAGTTCAGAGGAGGAACAATTACACACATATAAGACAACAGTACATAAAACACATAAAAATACCACCCCAGTTACAACCCACCCTCCTTCTACTCTAAACCCTAACCCACCCGTCCTATTATAAGCCCTCCTATACCCACTCTCCAATCCCCTCCCTATGTCCCATCCACTAAGGATGGTCATCTTCCTATCATTTCCCACTGGAGTCATGGATCCAATAAGACGCTCCCGACTCCGACCCCCCTCTAGATAAACCCCTGATTAAACCCCCACTAGTCCAATAAACACAAATAATAATACAAATAAAATCAATAAAGATATCGGTCGAAAACCACCTGAGCCTTGGCCCTAACATGAGATAACCATAATGGAAAAAATAGCCATTATTATATAATAACTCAACATCACCCCTGCAACCATCTATTTCCGAGTCTGCGCTTCAACGTCGCAATGTTATAGCACAAATGGATAAAGGAAAATTCAAAACAAAATTAAATTAAAGCATACTAGCCGATAGTCTAAGGTAGGATCGGGTCACAGGTAAATTGTGCAAACAGATGTTCTTTAAACAACGACAATAATAAGAAAGGGAAAAAAGGGGGTTATGGTCAAAGTGCACACCTGTAACAGCCCCTCTGATCAGGCACAACGGCTGAAATGACATAACCTATGTAAGAATAGAATTAAACACATTCATTAACCCGGGGATGGTAATAAGCTATATCTGACACAACCTGTTATCATATATTGTTTCAATAAAGATATCGGTCGAAAACCACCGTGAGCCTTGGCCCTAACATGAGATAACTATAATGGGAAAAAAAAGTCATTATTATATAACAACTCAACATCAACCCTGCAACCATCTATTTCTGAGTCCGCGCATCAACGTCGCAATGTTATAGCACAAATGGATAAAGGAAAATTCAAAACAAAATTAAATTAGAGCATACCAGCAGATAGTCTAAGGTAGGATCGGATCCCAGGTAAATTGTGCAAACAAATGTCATTTAAACATAATTTAAACAACGACAATAATAAGAAGGGGAAAAGGGGGTTATGGTCAAAGTGCACACCTGTAACAGCCCCTCTGATCAGGCACAACGGCTGGAATGACATAACCTATGTAAGAATAGAATTAAACACATTCATTAACCCGGGGATGGTAATAAGCCATACCTGACACAACCTGTTATCATATATTGTTTATATATATATTCAACCGATCTTCTCCTACCGGAGCCCAAAGCTCAAAACAGCCTGGATATAAAAATAAAAGCTTACAAAAAGTTAGTTAAGGACCCGATCACCGTTGAATTGTGCGAACCGATTACACTTAAACAGCAACAACAACCAAAGTGCGTAAATATTAACGGGTCTCGAATGTCTCAGCGCAGACGATAGACGCAGCCCGCTAGCTAGCCCGAGGCTAGCGCGTAAGCTAGTGATGAATCCGGATAGCACATTAGAGTCTATGAACATTGTTCAGCTAGCTCGCTAGCTTCCATATAGGCGACGCACAAGTACGACCATGAGGTCAGCATTAGCAAGTAACAGAAGTCATTGGGAAGCCCCGCTAGTTGGATGGGCAGTGGGCAGTTAGCATGTCCGGGCATGACAGCAAGTGTTTGTGAATAGCCGGCCCTAACAATGTATTCAGGCCCACATCGCCAAGTCACTCACCCGATATAGTTATCAAGCTACAGTCTCGGGTATCCCCTCGAGATATTCCTTCGCTTTAGCCAACGACCAAAATGAACGCCGACCATCGACCTTATCCAACACAGATAATTTCGCGGGAGTGAATAGCGTGGGCCTCAGGCCTAGTTTCCATAGCTTGGACAGGACCAATTTGTATTCGCCTCTCTGTGCTTGAACCTCCGGCGTAAAGTCTTCGAAAATGGCCACTTTGTGATCGCCAAGCCTTAGGTTACCCCTTCTGGCACGAGCCGACCGCATGATGAGTTCCCTCTGCTGAAGCCTGTTCAGCTTGACGATGATGGGCCTCGGTTCCTTGTTCAGTCCAGGAGTGGACCTGCCCGCTCTGTAGGCCGACTCACAGACAGGAGGGGAGGGGAGGACGTCATTCCCCAGTATTTTTTGCAGCAATTCCGGCATGGTCTCAGAGAGACGGCCTTCCCCGTTGCCCTCCGGTACTCCAACAATCCTGATGTTGTAGCGTCTCTCCCGGGACTGTATTTCCACAATTACCGACTGTAGTTTGGTAACTTCAGCCTGCCTAGCCAGCAGGGAGGACTCTAGATCCACCATCTTCTCGCCCTGTAATGATACCTCCGTCGTTAGCGCAGCTAGTTCGATAGCATTGGCCGAGGAGACAGCGTGCAGCGACTCCATCTTGTCTATCAGCGGGACGACCGCCAACCTTATTTCTTCTGATATCTCTCGATGAAGTTTATCACAAAAATCCGCCAGCACTTTCCTTTGTGTTTCAGCGAAGCGTGTCTCAGATTCTGCATGGAGCTTGGTCATGATCGAGAGCACAGCTTCGCTTATCTCACCGACACCGGGCGATGGTGCGGCCAGGCCCGGTGGTGGTTTGCTGGCTGGGGCGCTCATGGATCTGGTTTCCACCACCGACATCGCAGAAAGTCGAAAAAAGTCGACGACAGTATTTGAAACACGACGACTTAACAAGCAGACAAAAAACAAATAAAAATAAAATAAAGACTAATGGGGAGAAACGTATATTCTGCACGGTAGAAGGGAGCTCTCGTGAAACACGTCTACTCCATGATCGCTCAGCTCCGCCCCCCCAGTAGTTGCTGGTTATTAAAAATTGGAGAGTCCAGGTGCCATGGGCATTTAACCGCACACGACTTCTGTACATTACGCCATGTTTGGATCACGTGAGTTATGATCGGTCCATATCTTAGTTGGCATTTTGAAATAAGGATAGTGGAGTATACTACATCCTGTAATCTTAGCGGTGAGACCACCGCCGCTTCTAAGGAGCGCCAAGATACAGCATCTACAGGGTCTAGCCAGCTCATCAGAGGTCTCAGTGAAAAGGACCAGAAATAAGTGTAAATAAAGCTTAAAATCAGGGATTGCGAGGCCCCCATCTTGTTTCCTACGTTGAGTGGTAGCTCTTTTGATTCTCGGGCGTTTGTTATTCCAGATAAACTTAGATATCATCGATTGTATCTTGCGCCAGTGTTCTATTGGAGGGGGCAGGGGGAGCATTGAGCTAACAAAATGTATCCTAGGTAGGATGTTCATTTTGATTATGGAAGCCCGGGCCTGTAAAGAGTTAGGAAGGGACGACCATCTATCTAGATCCTGGTGTATTTTATTATAAGTACCCGTGAAGTTGTATTTAGTAGTTTGATTTAGTGTGGGGAATATCTCTATGCCTAAGTATTTAAAATGTTCCACTATGGGGATATCAGCTGGTAGTTGCACCGCCTTGGCCAGCTCATTAAGAGGTAGGCAGGCTGATTTGTTCCAGTTAATCTTAAAGCCTGACAATTTACCAAAGTCGTCGATTATATCCAGTAATTTTGTGGCTGATTGGGAGGGGTCATTCATAAAAATCAGTAGGTCATCTGCATAGAGAGCAATTTTGTGTGGTGTATTATTGATTATTATGGGGACGATGTCCTCTGATTGCCTAATAAATTGGGCCAATGGTTCGAGGGAAAGCGCAAATAGTCCTGGGCTCAGAGGACAACCCTGTCTAGAAGATCTGGAGACTGGAAAAAGTGTGGAACAGTTTTTGCCTGTCAGTATCATTGCCGACGGTGAGGCATGCAGGACTTTAATCATATGAATAAAACGTTTTCCAAGTCCCATAACCTCAAGTACCTTCCACAGGTATGACCATTCTAGTCTGTCAAATGCCTTCATGGCATCCAAGGACAGAACTGTGGCCGGAGCTGTATTGTCTTTACTGTTATCGATTACATGTAATAGCCTCCTAAGATTATCTGCAGCTAGGCGCCCCGGGATAAAACTAGTTTGATTGCAATGTACCAGTACCGTCATAAACTTCTGCAGGCGGCGAGCCAGTACCTTGGCAAACACTTTTAGATCGGCCCCGAGAAGACTCAAGGGCCTATAGCTTCCACAGTCATTGGGATCTCTATCCTTCTTGAGAAGTAAAGAAATCAATGCCATGTTGATATCTCTTGAGAACTCCCCTTGTTCGACAGCGTAATTGATCATATCGAGCATCAACGGACCCAATTGGTCCAAGAATGCTAAATATACCTCGGGTGGAATCCCATCCCAGCCTGGTGCCTTAACCCTTTGCATTTCAGCAATCGTCTCCCTAAGTTCCATAAGAGTGATCGGTTTTCCCTGTTCTTTAGCCTCTTCCTCAGAAATGTGGCGTATCTCAAGCCCGCCAATGAACGATTCAAATTTAGAATTATCGAAATTTACCTCTGAGCTATATAACTGTGAGTAAAACTCTTTAAAAGTGTTGTTGATTTTTTTCGAATCAGTAGTGACTGTTCCCTGTCGTGTCTTGATCGAAGGAATATCCGAGAAATGATCATTCGAGCGTATTTTCATTGCCAGTAGATGGCTAGGCCTGGAACCGTGAAAGTAGTAATTTTGCCTTGTCCTATGTATTAAAAACTCAGACTGTTGTTTAAGTATGGAGTTTATTTCTTTTTTGACTATCCTGCGTTGTGTGTTTAGTCGTTCATTATAGTTAGCTTGCAAAGATGCGTATAGGTCCGCGTATAATGTCTCCAGTCCTTCTAGTTTTTTTGACCAGGATTTATGCAAATTGGAAGCGAAAAGTGTGACATGACTTCTGATAAATCCCTGTTCCACTCGACGGGGTCGGTACCGACCCCTTTTGACCTTATTAAATTATAGTCATATTTTTATGAAGATGCAAAATAATTTGTGATTTTAAAATCAACCGTTTTCAAGTATTATTATCACTATTATGTCACAAATACATGTTGAATGTAAAACGTTAGGTTGGCAATAGTTTAGCAATAGGTTAAAAGTGTACTTATATCATTTTAAGTTTTCTATTTGCGATCGCCAATTTGACCCTGAACCGGAAATGGAAATGTTGAACCATGGAAATTGAAGCTTTTTTGTGGCCATTTGGCAGCTATCTGCCAGCATTGGAATTTCTCCGATCTACACTTCCTGGCAAGTTCTATGGGGGTTCAAAGTTCAGTGTTCTGAATTAATTATGTCAACAATTGTTATGATTCGCGATAATAAGCTACAAAAGGTAACGTTTTTGACAAATATTGAAACACAGTCAGTTTCCCCACACTATTGTTACCATGTAGGAAGAATTAGATCTGAAATTAGTTTCAAAATGGTTACACTGTGGGTGAAATAAAATAGTACAGTCGATTACAGTAAATATCAGTATCTGTTATTATGCACGCTTGGTGATACTATATCCAAATTGAACTCGGCCATTTGAAAGATACTATATGTATATAAATGTGCGAATTGGCTATAATAAGGTAATGTATAAGCATATATTCTATATTCTATAATAATATTTCAAATTGCATTGGTCCGGATGGGAGAATTCAGTACTGTATATACAGAACCTTCAGTTTGATCATCTTCCCTTTATTAATTTCCTTAGATCTTTTGTACACATGATCTCAAGAGGGTACTGAATGAGCTCAGTGGCAGTTTTTTAAGTTTGGTCATTATTATCATGGTTTTATTCACTGTCAAAGATGAAAAGAAAAATCATAATTCATATTTTCCTTTGTTTCATCACAATTTAAGCAAGCCTAGTAATAGACACAATATTTCTGACACTGAGAATACATTCATTGAGGTCCATAGATGTTCCTAGATACCAAGAATATGCAAATAGCCCTTGTAGAAGTGGAGCAATATTCCATTTACCTAGGTATACATTTTATGCAGATTTTCACCTGGGGTGGAACAGGTTAATGCGTTTCCACAGGACCCTAGGGTCTTCGACTGTGCCGACGTTGATCTGCAAGAATTCAACTAGTTTACTTCTGAACTCAGTACAGAAATCATCGCTTTTTAATAAGGTTGAGTTAAAACGCCAGCTCACAAGCCACGGCAATGGGGGGGGGGTCGGCTGCTGATGGAGGCACAGTGTTCAGGGTAACAGAGCATGAGGTGAGGCGGACCTTTAAAAAAGTGAATATCAGGAAGGCAGCAGGTCCGGACGGCATCCCCGGCCGCGTCCTAAAAGTATGTGCCGACCAACTGGCCCCAGTATTCACTGACATATTTAACCTGTCCTTAGAACAGGCTGTCATCCCCACCTGCCTGAAAAAGTCCACTATTATCCCTGTACCCAAAAAATCCAAGCCTGCTTGCCTCAACGACTACCGCCCTGTAGCTCTCACCTCCATAGCCATGAAGTGCTTTGAGAAGCTAGTAAAGGGCTACATCTGCTCCTCCCTCTCCATCAACATGGACCCCCTGCAATTTGCATACCGCCCCAACAGGTCCACGGAGGACGCCATAGCCCATGTGCTGCACACAGCAGCATCACACCTGGACAAGAGGCAGGGGAACTATGTGCGAATGCTATTCATCGACTACAGCTCGACATTCAATACCATAGTCCCCTCCATACTCATAGCCAAGCTCAGGGACCTGGGCTTGAACTATGACCTCTGCCAGTGGGTCTTGGACTTCCTGACTGGCAGACCCCAGGTGGTGAGAGCAGGCAACTGCACCTCCTCATCCATCACCCTCAACATAGGGGCCCCCCAGGGCTGTGTTCTGAGTCCCCTCCTCTACTCCCTGTACACACACGACTGTGTGGCTCAGCGGAGTAGCAATACAATCATCAAATTTGCTGATGACACAGTGGTGGTGGGCCTGATCTCTGCCAACGACGAGAGGGCCTACCTGGAAGAGGTCAAGGTCCTGGCGGGATGGTGCCAGGAAAACAGCCTCTCCCTGAACGTCAGCAAAACAAAGGAGATGATTGTGGACTTCAGGAGGTCGGGGGTCAAGGACTACAGCCCCCTCAGCATCGACGGGGCACCGGTTGAGAGAGTCAACAGCTTTAAGTACCTCGGAGCCTACATATCCGAGGACTTGACATGGACCACACACATTGACAGTGTTGTGAAGAAGACACGACAACGCCTCTACTTCCTCAGGCGCCTAAGGAAGTTCCAAGTCAGTCAGAAGATCCTTAAGAACTTCTACTCATGTACAATAGAGAGCATCTTGACCGGCAACATCACCTCCTGGTTTGGGAATAGCACTGCACAAGACCGAAGCAGACTACAAAGAGTGACACGTTCAGCCGAACGCACAATTGGAGGGGGGCTCCCCACCCTCCAGAACATTTACAACAAGCGTTGCAAGGGCAAGGCTAAGAGAATCATTAAAGACTCCAGTCACCCGGGGGGCGGAGCTGAGCGATCATGGAGTAGACGTGTTTCACATGAGCTCCCTTCTACCGTGCTGAATATACGTTTCTACCCATTAGTCTTTATTTTATTTTTATTTGTTTTTTATCTGTTTGCTAGGTCGTCGTGTTTAGTATACATTCATCGACTTTTTTTCGACTTTCTACGATGACGACGGGGGTGGAAACCAGAGCCATGAAACCATGCGCCACAACCAGCAAGCTATCACCGCCGGGCCTGCCCGCACCGTCGCCCGTTGTCGGGGAGTTAAGCGAAGCTGTGCTCTTGGTCATGACCAAGCTACATGCAGACTCTGAGACACGCATCGCTGAAGCACAGAAGAAAGTGTTGACGGATTTTTGTGTCAGCCTCCGTCGTGAGATATCAGAAGAAATACGGCTGGCGGTAGCACCGCTGACAGACAAGATGGAGACGATGCACGCTGTCTCCTCTGCTAATGCTAACGAACTAGCCATGCTAACGACGGAGGTATCATCACAGTGCGAGAAGATGGCGGGTCTCGAATCAGCCCTGCTGGCTAGGCAGGCTGAAGTCAACAAACTACAGTCGGCAATGGAGGAGATGCAGTCCCGGGATAGACGCCACAACGTCAGGATTGTTGGAGTACCGGAGACCAGCGGTGAAGGCCGTCTCTCTGAGACCGTGTCCGAACTGCTGCAGAAAATACTAGGGACGGACGTCCTCCCTTCTCCCCCTGTCTGTGAATCGGTCTACAGAGCGGGCAGGTTTTCTCCCGGCGTGAACAAAGAGCCGAGGCCTATCATAGTCAAGCTGAACAGACTCCAGCAGAGAGAACTCATCATGCGGTCGGCTCGTGCCAGAAGGGGTAGTCTGAGGCTTGGCGATCACAGAGTGGCCATTTTCGAGGACTTTACACCGGAGGTTCAAGCACAGAGAGGCGAATACAAGGTGGTCCTGACTAAGCTATGGAAACTAGGCCTGAGGCCCACGTTATTCGCTCCCGCGAGGTTGTCTGTGTTGGAGAAGGTCGGTGGTCAGCGTTTGTTTTGGTCGTTGGCTAAAGCGAAGGAATATCTCGCGGAGTTACCCAAGTCTGTTGCTTGATATATATGGCGGGTGAGTGACTTGGCGGTTTGGGCCTACATACATTGATTAGGCCGACTATTCACAAATACTTGCTGTCATGCCCAGACATGCTAACTGCCAATGCCCATCCAACTAGCGGGGCTTCCCAATGACTTCTGTTACTTGCTAAAGCTGACCTCATGGTCGTACTTGTGTATCGCCTCTTTGGAAGCTAACGAGCTAGCTGAACAATGTACATAATAGGCTAACGTGCTATCCGGATTCATCACTAGCTTACGCGCTAGCCTCGGGCTGTCCAGCGGGCTTCGTCTATAGTCTGCGCTGAGACATTCGAGCCCCGTTAATGGTTAACTATTTTGGTTGCTGTTGCTGTTCAAAGGGACATTGGTTTGCACAATTCAAGAGTGATCGAATCCCTAACTAACTTCTGGTATGCTTTTATTTTTATATCCAGGTTGTTTTGAACTTTGGGATCCATAGTAGAAGCCAAGGTCGGTTGAATATGCATATACAATATATGATAACAGGTTGGGTCGGGTATGGCTTGCACTTCATGGCTATAAGGTTATATGGCTTGCACTATAGCCATTACCCTCTTTTCCTTTCCTTTTTTCTTTCTTACTGTCGCTGTTTTTATGTCATCCGTATGCGCGATTTAAATGTGATCCGATTCTACCTTGGACTAACTACTAATCTGCCTTAAATGTGTTTTGAATTTTCCGTGATCCACTTATGCTATAACGTTGCGACATTAATATGCTGACTCCAAGGTAGATGGTTACAGGGTTGATGCTGAGTAATTATATAATAATTATTGTCGCTGTTTTAATGGCATTTGAATGAGCAATTTAACTGTGATTCGATCCTACCTTGGACTAACTGCTCCGACCGATATCTTTATTGAAACAATGTATGATAACAGGTGGTGTCAGGTGTTGCCTATTACCATCCCCAGATTGATTAATTAATGAATGTGTTTAATTCTATTCTTACATAGGTTATGTCATTTCAGCCGTTGTGCCTGATCAGAGGGACAGCTAAAGGGGTGCACTTTGACCATAACCCTTTTTTTCCCTTCCTCCTCCTCCTTTTTTTTTTTTTTTTTTTTTTGTCATTGTTTAATTGACATTGTTCACACAATTTTGCACAATTAACCTGTGACTCGATCCTGCCTTAGACTATCGGCTGGGATGCTTTAATTTAATTTTGTTTTGAATTTTCCTATACCCTTTTTGGCTATAACAATGCGACGTTGAAGCGCAGATTCGGAAATAGATGGTTGCAGGTTGATGTGGAGTTATTATTTAATAATGGCTATTTTTACCATTATGGTTGTCTCATGTTGGGGCCAGGGCTCAGGTGGGTTTCGACCGATATCTTTATTGAATTTTATTTTTATTATTATTTGTGTTTATTGGACTAGTGGGGGTTTACTCAGGGGTTTATCTAGAGGGGGGTTGGAGTGGGGAGCGTCTTATTGATCCATGTCTCTAGTGGGAAGTGATAGGAAGATGACCATCCTCAGTGGATGGGGCATAGGGTGGGGATTGGAGAGTGGGTATAGGGGGCCTTATAGTAGGACGGGTGGGTTAGGGTTTAGAGTAGAAGGAGGGGGGGTTGTAGCTGGGGTGGTATTTTTATGTGTTCTATGTACTGTTGTCTTATATGTGTGTAAGTGTTCCTCCTCTGAACTCCTGGGATTGACCGTCCGGGCCCGCCGGGATCAGCACCTCTGTACTCAGCCTGGCTGCACTGGTATGTTCTCTACGCATTTATACAAGCTCGACCATGGCTAAATTGAATATTTTAATTTGGAACGCAGGAGGGCTTAACGCCCCACACAAGCGTGCCAGTGTCCTTTGGCTATTAAAGAGGAGAAATATTGACCTTGCTCTCCTTAGTGAGACGCATTTAATGGTAGGTGACGTGTCAAGACTGGCAAATCGGCAATATCACGTTATCTCCTCATCCTCAGCCGATGATAAGACGAAAGGAGTAGTCATAGTTACAAGACGTAACCTTGATATCAAAATCTTGGATGTATGGTCGGACACGGAGGGAAGGATTACTATAGCAAAAGTTGAATTCTTGCATAGGAAGATGGCTATAATAGCATTGTATGCTCCTAACACATTTGATTCAGCGTTCTATAATACAATCACGAAGAATTTGTTGGAACTTAATGGATACGCTCTCATTGTGGGTGGCGATTTTAATGCGTGCTGGGATGCGGAGATGGATAGGTCCGGGCCCTCTGAAACGAGCGATCAAAAACGGGCCTCTAAGGCCCTCAGGATGTGGGCCAAAGACACGGGGCTCACAGACCTCTGGCGCTTATGCAACCCCACCCTCAAAGATTACTCTCACCTGTCAGCCAGACACAAAAGCTTCTCTCGAATTGACTATGCATTCGCGTCCCCTAATATGTTTGATAGTTTCGATGTCTCATTGGTTCCCTTGGCTCTCTCAGACCACAAGGGGATTTTCCTTACGGCAACCTTTGGCAGGCTCTCCGCAAGAGCTCCCAGATGGCGTTTTAATTCGACCTTGCTAAAGAACGATGACTTCTGTTCTGAGTTCAGGAGTAAACTAGCTGAATTTTTGCAGATCAACGTTGGCACAGTAGAAGACCCTAGGGTCCTGTGGAACGCATTGAAAGGATTTGTCAGGGGTCATGTCACACTATTTGCCTCCAATTTGCGAAAATCCCGGTCAAAAAAGCTAGAAGGACTGGAATCATTATATGCGGACCTATACGCATCCTTGCAAACTAACTATAATGAACGACTAAACACACAACGTAAGATAGTCAAAAAAGAAATAAACTCCATACTTAAACAACAGTCTGAGTTCTTGATACATAGGACAAGACAAAATTACTACTTTCACGGCTCCAGACCTAGCCATCTATTGGCAATGAAAATACGCTCAAATGATCATTTCTCGGATATCCCCTCGATTAGGACGAGCCAGGGTGCAGTCACTACTGATTCGAAAAAGATCAATGACACTTTTAAAGAGTTTTACTCACAGTTATATAGCTCAGAGGGTAATCTTGATGACTCTAAATTTGAATCGTTCATTGGCGGGCTCAAGATACCCCACATTTCTGAGGAAGAGGCCAAGGAACTGGGTAGACCGATTACTCTCGTAGAATTGAGGGAGACGATTGTTGAAATGCAGAGGGGTAAGGCACCAGGCTGGGATGGTATTCCACCCGAAGTGTATTTAGCTTTCTGGGACCAACTGGGTCCATTGATGCTCGATATGATCAATTACGCTATCGAACAAGGGGAGTTCTCAAGAGATGTCAATATGGCGTTGATTTCTTTACTTCTCAAGAAGGACAAAGATCCCAATGATTGTGGTAGCTATAGACCCTTGAGTCTTCTCGGGGCCGATTTAAAGGTGTTTGCCAAGGTGCTGGCCCGTCGCCTGCAGAAATTTATGTCTGTATTGGTACACTGCGATCAAACTGGTTTTATCCCGGGGCGTCTGGCTGCAGATAATCTTAGGAGGCTGTTGCATGTAATCGATAACAGTAAAGACAATACAACTCCATCCACAGTTCTGTCTTTGGATGCCATGAAGGCGTTTGACAGACTTGAGTGGTCATACCTGTGGAAGGTACTTGAGGTCATGGGTCTTGGAAAGAGTTTTATTCATATGATTAAAGTCCTGTATGCCTCGCCGTCTGCGATGATACTGACAGGCAAAAACTGTTCCACACTCTTTCCAGTCTCCAGATCTTCTAGACAGGGTTGCCCTCTGAGCCCGGGACTGTTCGCGCTTTCCCTCGAACCTTTGGCCCAATTTATTAGGCAATCGGAGGACATCGTCCCCATAATGGTCAACAATACTCCACACAAAATTGCTCTCTATGCGGATGACCTGCTGATTTTCATGGACGACCCCTCCCGGTCGGCCACAAAATTATTGAGGATAATCGACGACTTTGGTAAATTGTCAGGTTTTAAGATTAACTGGAACAAGTCAGCCTGCCTACCTCTTAATGAACTGGCCAAGGCGGTACGACTACCAGCTGATATCCCCATAGTAGAACATTTTAAATACTTGGGCATAGAGATATTCCCCACGCTGAACCAAACTACTAAGTACAACTTCACGGGTACTTATGATAAAATACGCCAGGATCTAGACAGGTGGTCATCCCTTCCTAACTCCTTACAGGCCCGGGCTTCCATAATCAAAATGAACATCCTGCCTAGGATAAATTTTATTAGCTCAATGCTCCCCCTGCCCCCTCCAATAGACCACTGGCGCAAGGTACAATCGATGGTATCTAAGTTTGTCTGGAATAACAAACGCCCGAGAATCAAAAGGGCTACTACTCAACGTAGAAAACAAGATGGGGGCCTCGCAATCCCTGATTTTAAACTTTATTTCTGGTCCTTTTCACTGAGACCTCTGATGTGCTGGCTAGACCCTGTAGAGGCTGTATCGTGGCGCTCCTTAGAAGCGGCGGCGGTATCTCCGCTAAGATTGCAGGATGTAGTGTACTCCACTGTCTCTATTTCGAAATGCCGGCTGAGGTATGGACCGATCATAACTCACGTGATCCAAACGTGGCGTAATGTACAGAGGTCGTGTGGGGTTAAATGCCCTTGGCACCTGGACTCTCCAATTTTTAATAACCAGCAATTACTTGTTGGACACAAGCCGGTTAATATTCCTCAATGGCAAAGGAGGGGAGTGCATACTCTGGAGGATATTTATGATAAGAACGGCCTCCGTGCGTTTCAGGACTTAAGAGAATTTTATGATCTTCCCGGCAAGTCCTTCTTTCTTTACCTTCAACTAAGGTCAGCACTGAGGGCGCATGGCGTACCGTGGGCTCAAGCCTTGCACCCACACCCCTTCCTCAGGCTCATAGTGGACAGGACGACATCCAGAGGGTTTGTCTCAGACTTTTATACGCTCTTAATTCAATCCACGTATAAAAATTTATCATTGGATACAATCTGGCGTGTGGATATCCCGGAGTTGGACCCCGAGTTTGACTGGGATGAGGTTTGGGCAAATGTGGCATTATCTTCCCGCAACCCCAATCACCAGCAAATTAATTTTAATTATATTCATAGGACCTATCTTACACCTAGGAAGCTATATGCTATGGGACTGATAACCGACTCTCGGTGCACTTTGTGCTCTCAAAAGGCCACTGGCACTTATATGCATATGTACTGGGATTGCCCACCAGTGGCCCACTTCTGGAGGTCAATAACGGACAAACTTTCAGATCTGTGTGGCTTAACTATCCCATTCACAGCTGTTACGCTACTCCTTAACGATATAACGACACTACCCGCGTCCGTACAACTGAAAAGGGTTGTCCTAGCGGGCGTCACAGCAGCGAAGAAGCTAATAGCAATGAGATGGAAGGAGCCTGAGAAGCTTACAATGATTAACTGGTCCCTAACTCTATTGGATGTGATTTATCTTGAGATATCCACAGCCCGGGTGATTGGGGTGGGGCAGGCTGGAATTGACCTGTGGTTCGCAGCAGCTGAGAAGGTAAAGACCGCAATGTGCGGCTGAGCGGGGTTGAGGTGCGTGTTCGGGTGAGTCCGGCGGTCTCTTGGGAGGGGGAGGAGGAAGTGTTTTTGTCTGTCTTGTTTTTTGTCTTGTCATCTTGAGTTTAGCTGGGGATATTATGGGGGGGCAGCTATTTAACTATTTCTTCACTGTCTGGCCACTTTTACACGGTCTCTGTGAGTCTATGGAACACCTCTACAGGTTTTTGTTTTTTCATGAAAGTTCATTGCTCTGTTTTCGGGTCGTGTTCGCAAAAAATGTTCCTTGTGGTGGATTGGAGATGTACGTTTTATTAATATAGGGCCACACGGCCGGGAATCGGGGCTGAACACTGGGAAAGGCCATTTATTAGATAGTAACCCTTGGAATTAAATTTAGAAGGTTGAACTCTGTTTTCTTTTCTCTTGTCTGTATAATTGTTAGTCTGTATTATTATTATTGTTTTTGTTATTTTCTTGTGAAGTTCTATGTATTGTGATTGTGGTTAATGTGTTGTCTTGTTTCATGTGAATAATAATAAAAAATTTGATAAAAAAAAAATAAAAGACTCCAGTCACCCGAACAACTGCCTCTTTGAACTGCTGCGGTCAGGCAAGCGATACCGGAGTCTCAAGGCGAGCACAGAAAGACTCAGAAGAAGCTTCTATCCCCAGGCCATCAGGCTGCTAAACGAACAATGAACACTACACAACAACAACCACCAAACGCACATAGCACACACATCCACACGCACACACTCACTTTAAACAAACACACTGTAGCACCCACTCCACACACTTTATAGCACACACCCACTTTAAACAAACACACTGTAGCACCCACTCCCCACACTTTATATTTATTGATGAAGGATTGCACTACAACTCGTACACCTTACTGTAAATTGTACCTAAATTGTACGTCATCCCATTTCTGCTTTGCACTATATAGTACTGTACATTAGTACACTGCATAGTATTGTATATTATATGGTAACTCAGAACATTGTACATATGTCTATACCGAACACTGTGACCTCATTTTCTTCTTCTAAATTACATGCTATACTATGTTATTTGATACTATCTTGTCTAGCACAGTCTCTGGAGAGTAACAGTAAGAAGCATTTTGTATGAAAGTATTCTGTACTTCTGTATGACAACTATTAAAGAAACTTGAAACTTGAGCTCTTGTGGAGAGCTTGCCAAAGGTTGCTATAAGGGAAATCCCCTTGTGGTCTGAGAGAGCTAGGGGAACCAATGAGATGTCAAAATTATCAAAAATATTAGGGGACGCGAATGCATAGTCTATTCGAGAGAAGGTTTTGTGTCTGGCTGACAGGTGAGAGTAGTCCTTGAGGGTGGGATTGGATATGCACCCGAGGTCTGCGAGCCCAGTGTCCTGGGCCCACATCCTGAGGGCCTTAGAGGACCGCTTTTGGTCGCTTGTTTCAGAGGACCCGGACCTATCCATCTCTGCATCCCAGCACGCATTAAAATCTCCACCCACAATGAGAGTGTATCCATTAAGTTCGAACATATTTTTTGTGATTGTTTTATAGAACGCTGAATCAAATGTGTTAGGGGCATACAATGCGATTATTGCTATTTTCCTATGAGAAAACTCAACTTTTGCTATAGTAATCTTTCCCTCCGTGTCCGACCACACATCCAGGACTTTGATATCTAGGTTACGTCTTGTAACTATAACGACTCCTTTTGTCTTATTGTCGGCTGAGGATGAGGAGATAACATGATATTGTCGATTTGCTAGTCTTGATACATCACTTACCAATAAATGCGTCTCACTAAGGAGAGCAATGTCAATACTTCTTCTCTTCAATAACCAAAGGACACTGGTACGCTTGTGTGGGGTGTTAAGGCCTCCTGCGTTCCAAATTAAGATATTCAATTTAGCCATGGTCGAATTTGTCTAAATGTGTAGAGAACATACCAGTGCAGCCAGGCTGAGGACAGAGGCGCCGATCCAGGCGGGCCCAGACGGTCAATCCCAAAAGTTCAGAGGAGGAACAATTACACACATACAGGACAACAGTACAGAAAACACAGAAATATACCTCCCCAGTTACAACCCTCCCTACTTCTACTCTATACACTAACCCACCCATCCTAATATTAACCTTCCTATACCCACTCTCTAATGCCCTCCCTATGATCCATCCGCTAAGGATGGTCATCTTCCTACCGTTTCCCACTGGAATCATGGATCCAATAAGACGCTTTTCACTCCGACCCCCTCTCTAGATAAAACCCTGATTAAACCCCCCACTAGTCTAAGAAACAAAACAATAAAGTTATTGGTCAAGGTGCAAGCATTTCACAGTCCCTCTGGTCAGGCACATAGGCTGGAAATGACAAAATTCCCATATAAGAATAGGAGTAAACACCTTCATTAACTCGGAGGTAGTAATAAGCTATACCTGACACAACCTGATATTATATATTATATATATATAACCTGACATTCAATGACCCGAGCCTAAGGCTCAAATCTGGTCAAACCCAGTCTAAACAAAATAACAAGACCTAGAAACACAACAAAACAGATCAACCGAAGGTATTACTAGTGAAAACAAACGTGAACATTGCCCTAATATGAGCCAACCATAAGGGGAAAATTAGCTATTATTATATAATAACTCAACGCCATCCCTGTAACTAACTACTTCTGAATCTGCGTATCACCGTCCCAATGCTTCAGCCAACAGTACATAACGTCTGTATCAGAACCTAAATCACCGCCAACAGTAACACTTGTAACCACATTAACTCTTTCCGTGCCACTCACGAGATATCTCGTGTTTTTTTATAGGTGGTTGAAAGCCACTCACGAGATTTCTCTAATTTTTTTTTTTTTAGCGATCTGAAATCATATTGCATCACCCGAGCCTACCCGAGTATAGCCGAGCGGCGCCGGCGATCATTGTGGAAAAAAGCGCCCCCTGTCGTCTCCCAGATGACATAAGTGATTTTGGAATGGACTCAATGAAAATGAATGGGGAAAGAAATCCAGTACTCCACATTTTCCAGTCCACTGATCCAGCCGGGGTTACCACAGTTCATTCTGGAACCTCAGATCCCCGCTGATCATGGAGTTCTACTGTATCGCGTTGGATCCATACACGTATTGATTCTTTCGAATGGTGATCAGGAATTGGAATATACCAGTTGGATACCATCTGATGTCAGGTAAGGACTCTATGTTATCAGTGTTAGGATAATCAGAGTAAGTTTGATGAAGTTATAAGCTGTTTTGTGAAATGTCTTCTTTCGGTTTCACTGTAAAAGTCCATGAGGAAATCAACGGGGCGATTATCAGTGCGCGGCTCGAATGTGCTTGCGTGCACGTATAATATTGATCATCTAGCGTTTATTTGAAAACGATTCATAAAAAGGCCGACGAATATCAACGTTGTGGAATATTCCAGTAAAAGGCGATTTTCATAGAATGCTCCAGAATGGGCTGTTTTTTATCTGAAAACGGGTGCTTTTCTAAATGCTCTGAAACGGAAATGCCGCGATAAAAAAACAATCTGCCTTGACAGCACTGACTGGAAAATAGTCTTTGATAATGCGATGGGCAGATTAGACACATAGCCATAATTTAAAACATAGATTAGGCGATATTAACGTTAACATTGGCGCCGATGGTGGCATTCAGCCGGTAAAAAGGAAAACCCGGCGTGGCGCTCAAAGTGTTAAGCATTTATATAAATACAAGTGTAATAAACAAATGAGCATGTGCTCAAAACCTCCGGTTACCACAGTGCGTCGCTCCTGTAGGATCAGCTTTTAGCATCCCACTCCCGACACTCAAATACAAATGGATATAAAAAATTAAAGCATACAAGAAGTTAGTTAAGGCAGGACCCGATCACAGTTAAATTGTGCAAACAGATGTCATTTAAACAGCAACAATAAAAAAAATATGTAAACCTCCGGTTACCACAGTGCATTGCTCCTGTATGATCAGCTTTTAGCGTCCCACTCCCGACACTCAAATACAAATGGATATAAAAAATGTAAGCATACAAGAAGTTAGTTAAGGCAGGACCCGATCACAGTTAAATTGTGCAAACAGATGTTATTTAAACAGCAACAACAACAAAAATATGTAAACATTAACGGGTCTCGAATGTCCCGGTAAGGGCGATAGATATAGCATGCTAGTTAGCCCGAGGCTAGCACGTCAGCTAGTGATGAATCCAGCTAGCCCGCTGGCATCCATTATGTACATTGTCCAGCTAGCTCACTAGCATTCATAGAGACGACACACATGTACGACCACGAGGTCAGCATTAGCAAGTAACAGAAGTCATTAGGATGCCCCGCTAGTTTGGATGGGCAAGGGCTAGTTAGCCTGTTTGGGCATGATATTAGACATTTGTGATTATTCAGCCATCTCAGTGTATTAGGCCCACATCGTCACGTCACTCACCCGACACAGTTATTAAGCTACGGTCTCGGCTACCCCCCCGAGATATTCCTCCGCTTTAGCCATCGACCAAATAGATCAACGTTCATCGCCCTTAAGCAGCACAGATAATCTTGCGGGGAAGATCAGCGTAGGCCTCAGGCCCAATTTCCATAGCCTGGCCATGACCACTTTGTATTCGCCTCTCTGTGCTTGAACCTCCGGCGTGAAGTCTTCGAAAATAGCCACTTTGTTCACCTCTCCTGGCCCGACCGCATGATGAGCTCCCTCTGTTGTAGCCTGTTTAGCTTAACAATGATGGGTCCTCGGCCCCTTGTTCCCTCCAGGACTGGCCTTGCCCGCTCTGTAAGCCGACTCGCACACAGGTGGGCTGGGGAGGACATCCTCCCCCAGGATCTTTTGCAACAACTCCGGCATGGTCTCCGAGGGACGACCTCCCTCACTGCCCTCCGGGACACCAACGATCCTGATGTTGTAACGCCTCTCCCGGGACTGCATCTCAACAATTACCGTCTGTAGTTTGGAAACGTCAGCCTGCCTAGCCAGCAGGGAGCTCTCCACATCCTCTCGCCTCTGCCGTTAACCGAAGCTAGTTCATTAGCATTAGCCGTGGAGGTAGCGTGTAGTGACTCCATCTCCTCTCTCAACGGGTCGACCGCCAACCTAATTTCCTCCGTCACTGCCCGATGAAGAGTATCAAAAAATTCCGCCTGTGCCTTTTTTTGCGCGTCAGTGAAGCGTACTTCAGAGTCTGCATGGAGTTTGGTCATGACCGAGAGAACAGCTTCACTTATTTCACTGATTTCGGGTGAAGACGAGGATGGTTTCGGTGATAGTTTGCCGGCTGGCGTACTCATGGCTCGGGTCTCCATTAACACCACAAAAAGTTGAAAAAAGTTGACGAAAGTAGTTGACACTCGACGAATCAACAAGAAAATCAATAACAAATAAAAATTAAATAAAGCCTAATGGGGTGAAAAGTGTATTTTAGCACATTAGTAGGGAGCTCTCGTGAAACACGTCCTATTCCATGAGTGCCTGGCTCCGCCCCCTCTTCATTGAACACTTATCCTTATCATTAGGGTACAAGTGGGGAGACAATGGCTCAGAAGGTAGAGTGTCTGGTAGTCGGAAGGTTCCCGGTTTGATTCCCACTCCTACAGGGCAGCGTGTCGAAGTGTCCTTGAGCAAGACTTAACCCCTAATTTCTCCGGATGAGCAGCAGCAACCTTGCATGGTTGCCTCCACCGTCGGTGTGTGAACGTGTGAGTGAATGGGTAAAATGTGAGGAACAAAATTGTAAAGCGCGTTGGATAAAAGCTGCTTACCATTTATATAAATGCACCATTAAAAAGCCCAATGGGGGGTCATGCTTTGTGACTGTTTGCCAACGTTAGCCAGCCCCAGCCCTCATTTCTGCCTGATTCTGACTCAACCCTACGCCTCATCGACCCTAAGCCTGTACCTGTCACAGTCCCTGCCTGGCTACTCTCTCTCTCTATCTCTTTATCTCTCTCTCTCTCTCTCTCTCTCTCTCTCTCTCTCTCTCTCTCTCTCTCTCTCTCTCTCTCTCTCTCTCTCTCTCTCTCTATCTCTCTCTCTCATTCCCTCGTCAAGTCAGGTGCAGAATGCAGGTGTGATGCTGTCAGCGGAGCAGCTGATTGACGTCTGTGGGCCAATTACGTCAGTAATATAACCCCGCCCCCGATGTCATGAGGCTGCCAGATCGTAACTTCGTATTTCCCAGTTAGTCGCGTTATTCTGCTCTCCTGTATTGTTCCTTTGTCCATTGTGCTTCGACCGTATCTAACCCGTGTTCTCATCCCTTCCCTGCAGTCCTGCCTGGTTCTTCACCCCGTTCTCTGGCTCCAGACAAAGACGTGCTCTGACTCCTGCCTGCCTGACGATTCTCTGTGCCCTACTCCCGGAACGTATGAGGACCTGCACCCGTCTTGATCCCTGCCTGGCTGACTATCCTGTAACCGCTCTGACCCACGCCGGCCTGTCTGACTCTCCTTCCCCCGCGCATGCCCCCGGACTGTACGAGTGCTTCCCCCGTGTATCGACCCCTGCCTGAACACTTGACCATCCTTTACATTAAATATACCCATACTGGGTTTTAACAAGATCTGTCTGCCGAGTCTCATTATCTGCACATTGGGTTCAAATACGTCAAACCGTGACAGTACCATCGAATGAAATTCAGATCAAACTGTCAAACTAGACGTTGCAGATCCAATATGACTCAAGATCCGGCAATATCATATCAAACTTACCGTAAGAAATGTGGTCAGAAATATACTTTAGCTTCAACTTTAGGCAGAAAGAGAAAGTGGCCATTTTGTACATGCGCATTTTAACTAGGTTGATTGTGGCTTAAATTTTGAATGATCTATACATCATGCGTCAGCTCCATTCTACCGGCTAACAGCAGAATGATACATCACAACATGGTTATCTCACTTCTGTCTCTCTCTCTCTCTCTCTCTCTCTCTCTCTCTCTCTCTCTCTCTCTCTCTCTCTCTCTCTCTCTCTCTCTCTCTTCTCTCTCCCTGTCTCTCCCTGTCTCTCTATCTCCCCCTGCGTCTTTCTTTCAATTTAACATTCTCTCCATGCCTCTCTCCCCCCTCTCTGCCTTTCTCACACACATACTCGTGCCCACACACACACACAGTATGACTATGATGATGATGACGATGATGTGTGCTCATGCCTATGCCTATGTGCGCGTGAGTGAGATTGCTGACGATAGACCTGCTATTAGACTACATCATGGGATGCTGTCACCCTCTTGCATTAGCTGTGATGCTCTCATCTTGTGAGGTCAGATGCTCTGTACTGTATGTCTCAGTCTCACACAAAAGAGTGATTGAGAAGAAAGCACGCGGAATCGAGGCGGCGGTGACATAATAACGGGTCTCCTCTTTGGGGGGGGGGAGCACGCGGAGTCGATGAACAAAGCCGGACCAGACGGAGGACAGACTTGTGGACCACATGTACTTCTGGCGCGGGACACGTGAGCCAGAGAAGCCCTGGACCCACCCTGCGGCGGGGTCATCCATTTTTAAACACATGCGGAGCAACATGAACTTGTCTCTCGATGTCCCCCACGTCACGATATGATCGTAATGGGAGCTGGAAAGCCTGGGAGTGACTCTGATGATGAGGCCCTGTCTGTCTTATCGTTCGCTCCATGCAGGCTCTGGCCAGGCAACATTCGCTCCATGCAGGCAACATTCGCTCCATGAGAGAGCGAGAGAGAGAGGGAGGGAGGGGAGAGAATGAGAGGGGGAGAGAGAGAGAGAGAGAGAGAGAGAGAGAGAGAGAGATAGAGAGAGAGAGAATAAATAAATAAATAAATAAATACTGTGCAGCTCTGTTCCTAGACTTATCCAAAGCCTTTGATACGTTGACCATGCCATTTTATCAAAGTATCTACATAAAACTGGTTTATAGACAGGCTGTAGAGTGGTTTTCAAATGACCTGACGGGTAGATCGCAGTGTGTACAGTCTGCTGGTTTATCATCCTCTTTCCTCCCTGTACTTAAGCCAGGGTGTACCACAAAGACCTCTACTGTTCTCCATATATGTAAATGATCTTTGTATCAACCTGTCTAATGCTGCTTACCATTTCTATGCTGATGACACAGTAATTTATTGCTCATCTCCCAGTGTTGTGCAAACGATGGACTTCTTGCAATCTGCCTTTGACATTGTTCAGTCACATCTTACCCAGCTTAAGCTTGTGTTAAATGCTGGCAAATCAAAGTTATGCTCTTCTCAATGGGAAGAGACTCCCAGCTGATCTTCCCACACCTGTTACTGCTGGAGGGACTGACATCCAAAGGGTTGCTTCCTACAAATATCTAGGCATTACAGTGGGCGAGAACCTTACTGTATGTTTATAATCTCATTACAGTGGGCGAGAACCTTACTGTATGTTTAAATCTCATTACAGTGGGCGAGAACTTACTGTACTTTTAAATCTCATTACAGTGGACGAGAAGCTTACTGTATGTTTAAATCTCATTACAGTGGACGAGAAGCTTACAGTACGTTTAAATCTCATTACAGTGCAGAGCTTACTGTACGTTTAAATCTCATTACAGTGGACGAGAACCTTACTGTACGTTTAAATCTCATTACAGTGGACGAGAAGCTTACTGTACGTTTAAATCTCATTACAGTGGACGAGAAGCTTACTGTACGTTTAAATCTCATTACAGTGGACGAGAAGCTTACTGTACGTTTAAATCTCATTACAGTGGACGAGAAGCTTACTGTACGTTTAAATCTCATTACAGTGGACGAGAACCTTACTGTACGTTTAAATCTCATTACAGTGGACGAGAAGCTTACTGTACGTTTAAATCTCATTACAGTGGACGAGAAGCTTACTGTACGTTTAAATCTCATTACAGTGGACGAGAAGCTTACTGTATGTTTAAATCTCATTACAGTGGACGAGAAGCTTACTGTACGTTTAAATCTCATTACAGTGGACGAGAAGCTTACTGTACGTTTAAATCTCATTACAGTGGACGAGAAGCTTACTGTACGTTTAAATCTCATTACAGTGGACGAGAAGCTTACTGTATGTTTAAATCTCATTACAGTGGACGAGAAGCTTACTGTAGGTTTAAATGTCATTACAGTGGACGAGACCCTTACTGTACGTTAAATCTCATTACAGTGGACGAGAACCTTACTGTAGGTTTAAATCTCATTACAGTGGACGAGAAGCTTACTGTACGTTTAAATCTCATTACAGTGGACGAGAAGCTTACTGTACGTTTAAATCTCATTACAGTGGACGAGAAGCTTACTGTACATTTAAATCTCATTACAGTGGACGAGACCTTACTGTATGTTTAAATCTCATTCCAGTGGACGAGAACCTTACTGTAGGTTTAAATCTCATTACAGTGGACGAGAACCTTACTGTACGTTTAAATCTCATTACAGTGGACGAGAACCTTATGTACGTTTAAATCTCATACAGTGGACGAGAACTTACTGTACGTTTAAATCTCATTACAGTGGACGAGAACATTACTGTACGTTTAAATCTCATTACAGTGGACGAGAACCTTACTGTACGTTTAAATCTCATTACAGTGGACCAGAACCTTACTGTACGTTTAAATCTCATTACAGTGGACGAGAACCTTACGTTTAAATCTCACATAGATAAACTTGTGTCAAAGCTGAAGCTTAAACTCGGCTTCTTTTTCAGAAACAGGTCCTGTTTTTCACTTAAAGTGAGAAGTCACCTGATCTCGACCACCTTCTTACCACGACTCGATTATGGTGACTTACTCTACATGTATGCACCTGATCAGTACCTTAGAAAGCTGTGTACCATTCTGCTTACGCTTTGTCACGGGATGTGGAAATCGAGTGCACCATTGCACCATATATACCATTGCAAGTTACCCATCTCTACAAATACGGCAATTTTCTCGATGGCTCTCTCTTGTGCACAAAGCTCTGCTTAAACTGGTTCCCTCGTACCTAAGTGTGCTTCTGTGCACGAAGCAATATAAGTATGCCCTTTGTTCTCAAGTTGCTCTAACACTGGACTTCCCCCATATGAGAACTGAATTGGGAAAAAGGGCTTTTAAATATGCTGCACCTTCATCCTGGAACAAGATACAAGATATAAAATTACCAGGACTGGTCACCCTCGGAGAATTCAAAGCCATTTTAAAATCATACGAACTCAGTTCCCTCGGACAGTGCAACTGTGTTTGATCATTTGCCTGTTTGATAACTTGCCTGAAATTGGAGCTTGCTGTGAATGTTTTATCTGTATTTTATTGTGATGTTCTTTTTTATGTTGAAACTTTCTGCTGCCTTGCTTGGCCAGATCGAGAGAGAGGGAG